>NC_057807.1:145494168-145810909 GCF_018294505.1 Triticum aestivum
ATCGTACAATCAACCCAAATATTTCATATTTAGACAGTCCAAAAACTTCTGAAAAAAATGTACAACATACTTGCGGGGTATGTCTACAACATAAAAAAAAATCAGCTCAAAACTCGATCTACAGTTAGAGATTTGAAAAAGGCAAATCCGAGTATGAATAGTGCCAACTTTCATAAAAGTGAATTGTTTTGTTTTGGCGAGGCTCAAGACGAGGCCCACCTGTACGCTGAACTGTTCGGATGTGGGTTGGGCCAGTTTTCGATCACATATTTGGGGATACCTATACATTATCGAAGACTCATAAATGCTGAATGGAAACATGTTAAGGAGAGGCTGCAAAAAAGACTTAGCAGTTGGAAAGGTAAACTGCTGTCTCTGGGTGGAAGATTGGTCCTCATAAACTAAGTACTAAGTAATATAGTACTATATATAATTTCCTTTTTCCAGTTGCCAAAAGGAGTTACATAGATTGGATTATTTCTGATCAAGATTCTTTTGGCAAGGAGATAGTGAGCGAAAGAAATATCGACTCGCTAAATGGAGTGTGGTTTGCCGTCCCAAAGACCAAGGCGGCTTGGGCATTCATGACCTTGAGGTTAAGAATATGGCCCTCCTCGGCAAATGGTTGTTTAAATTACTGATCAAAAATGGTGTATGGCAAACCCTCCCAAGGAGGAAATATGTGGGCTCCAAGGCGGTATCCCAAGTATACTAGAAGCCTGGGGATTCTCACTTTTGGGCGGGTCTAATGGCTACGAAGAAATATTTCTTCTCGTATGGATCCTTCTCGATTAAGGACGGCTCATAAATTAGATTCTAGGAGGACAAGTGGCTAGGAAATGCCACACTCCGGGAACAATATCCAGCTCTATACAACATTGTGCGTCACAAGGGCGATACTATTGCCACTGTAATGGAATCATTTCCGCCAAATGTGATGTTCAAAAGAGATTTAATTGGACCCAGACTCCAATCCTGGTACATCCTGCTTCAACGATTGTCCATGGTGCAATTGTCACATGGGTCTGATGTATTTCGATGGAACCTATATGGGAATGGAAAATTCTCAGTGGAGTCTATGTATAGAGCATTAATCCAGTTTGATGTGCTAGTTGATAATAACAAGAAGATCTGGAAGATGCAGATACCTCTTAAGAATAAAATATTTGCATAGTATCTTCGTCGCGGAGTCATTCTTACTAAAGATAACCTTATCAAGAGGAATTGACATGGAAGTCCGCGATGTGTTTTTTGTCATCATGATGAGACAATAAAACATTTATTCTTCCAATACAAATTGGTTCGGTCTATATGGTCAGTCATCCAGATAGCTTCTAGCTTGTATCTTCCTTGTAGTGTTGCTAATGTATTTGGCAACTGGTTACATGGGATTGAGCACAGGTTTAGGACTCTTCTTAGGGTGGAGTGCTTGCCGTTATTTGGTCGCTCTGGATATGTAGAAATGATAAGGTTTTTAACGATAAAAGTACTTCTATAATGCAGGTTATCTACAGATGTACCGGGACTCTTCGTTTATGGTCCTCTCTACAACGCGTGGAGAATCGAGACCTATTTACGGAGGTGCGTACACGATTGGAGGATACGGCAAGGGATACTTTTATCCAACATGGGTGGCAACATGATCTTAGGATTGGCCCGCCTCCACTTTAGGCGTTATACAGACACTATCTTTGTATTCCGCCTTTTTATTTTTCGTTCATGCGAGAGGACTTTGTTTCGCTGTGTGCATCTTAGTTATGTAGAGGCCGGGTGTAATTCTTAAACCTTTTAAGTAATGAAGCGCCTTTTTTGAAAAATCCATTCAATTCTGGAGATGTCTTGTCATACAGATTGAATGGGCCATGCAGATGACACGTAGTTCAAGCATCAATCAATGTGGTCATATCTCTTTGGCTTCAACGCGCCATAGAACTGGTGCCATTCTGCGACGCAGTCACGGAACGTAGCCACGTAGACGATGTAACCAGTGAGAGGAGACAATGTCCCACCGTCGCAGAAGTAGCCTCTTACCTAGGCCTCCAGGGTAGCGATTTAGCGACAACTCGCTCGTGATTCTCCTATCGATTTCACAACTTCAAGGCGATGGGGTTCCATAAGCAGCGTCATATAGGCCAACTCCAATGGTAATTTTACCCATGGTACGGGTACATGTGGATACCATATCCGCATGGGTAGGGCATGATCATAATTTTATACCCACGGTTAGTACCCATATCCTATGCGTTAAGTCATGGGTAGGGTGCGGGTATAGTATTTTATCATGGATGTACTCATACTCTATCTACTTACACTGACATGTGAACCTTACCTGACATGTGAACCTTACCTGTGATTAACAAGTGTACCTATGTTAAAGTTGTGTTGTGAGCTTGTGAACCTATGTTAAAGTTGTCAGCAATTTTCAATTTGAATTGAGATAATTGTCATGTACTCATCTATATGTTATTGAGTTGAGATCAATGTTTTTCTATCAAATATGCTATAGATGAATGTAAAATTGTGAATGTATTGTTTGATCTACCCAATGGGTATGGGTAACCGTCGAGTATGGACACGGGTAAAGTTTCATACCCATGGGTACGGATATGGATAGAATTTTGTACCCATTAACTACACGGGTATGGGTATGGCATTGCTCTACCCACCACATACCCTACCCATTGCCATCCTCATGACCCCAAATGGTCTGGTGCGTTTGTTTAGAAATAAACAGATAAAAATCATGGCCCAACGCACAGGAGCAAACGAACAAACATTTCGTTCACCTTCAACCCATTCATGGCTCAAATTTGAGTTGCGTTTGCGTCAAAACGGACAGCGAGCGGACATGCGGGATGTGCGCCCTTGTCCTCCCCTTGCCCACCCATCGGCGACACAACCCCCTTTTCTGTTCCCCTGCACCTACCATGCCCCTACCCGCGCCATCGCCGCCGCCACTATCTTTCCGGTCGCACGCACTCTTTCTAGCCCGACCGCCAAAACTACGACCACCCCCAATGCCATAGTCGCCCCACGCCGCGTTTCAGAGGAGTTTTGCCAGAGTTTTGTGGCTCTTTTTTGCCGCAACCGGTACCAGAGAAAATACGGTCGTCGATGGCGCCAATTGACCCCAGCACCTTCTGGCAGGTGCAGGATAGCCGCCGACCGTCAACGCCAACTTTGCCTACTGCCTGCAAGGGGAGCCCAAGGTGACATTCCCGGTCATGTCTCCACCACGACCCCAATGTGTTCAACACTTTGCTCACAAGGTACCATGGACAATGAGGAGGAGTATTTTTTCCACAACTTCATTTGTTCATCGGATGATTCGTCCTCGGATGACGAGGAGCTTGTGGTGGTTGCATTGGTCGTCAATGACCACCTTGCTAGGCAGTTGTCGGTGTCAAAACCGGCGGATCTCGGATAGGGGGTCCCGAACTGTGCGTCTAGGCGGATGATAACAGGAGACAAGGGACACGATGTTTTTACCCAGGTTCGGGCCCTCTCGATGGAGGTAAAACCCTACTCATGCTTGATTGATATTGATGATATGGGTAGTACAAGAGTGGATCTACCACGAGATCAAGGAGGCTAAACCCTAGAAGCTAGCCTATGGTATGATTGTTGTTCGTCCTATGGACTAAAACCCTCTAGTTTATATAGACACCAAAGAGGGCTAGGGTTACACAGAGTCAGTTACAATGGTAGGAGATCTACATATCCGTATTGCCAAGCTTGCCTTCCACACCAAGGAAAGTCCCCTCCGGACATGGGACGAAGTCTTCAATCTTGTATCTTCATAGTCTTGGAGTCCGACCAATGATGATAGTTCGGCTATCCGGACACCCCCTAATCCAGGACTCCCTCAGTAGCCCCTGAACCAGGCTTCAATGACGACGAGTCCGGCGCACATATTGTCTTCGGCATTGCAAGGCGGGTTCCTCCTCCGAATAATTCATAGAAGATTGTGAACACCAGGATAGTGTCCGGCTCTGCAAAATAAATTCCACATACCACCATAGAGAGAATAATATTTACACAAGTTCGATCTGATGACGTATTTTGTGGCGTGACGTCACACCACAACCAAGCCTTTACTTGAATCGTTTCTATTATTCCACCTCAGCATGTTTAGCGAAGCGGTTTCCTTGGCACGTCTTGTCGAAGCATAGATCGTGTCCCCTTATTCTGGGATCCTCATCAATACGGACGTGGGTAACCCAACCGCGCCATTGATTGTGGCGCTTGGGAGATAAGCGAGTTTTACCAGGCTGGTGGGGACGCATAGTCTCGTCCGCCCATATATAAGGGGATAAGAATCCACCTTTTTACCTACGCCTTCTTCCTCCTTTGCTTATCCATCTTCGCGCACTCAAGCTCCAGCGCCCAAGTCCGCACATCTCACCTCGACCTGCTCCAACCATGTCCGGAGTGGGAGGCAAGTGGATGGCCTCCTCCGTTATAGAGGGGCACATCAAGAAGCTGCGCGGCGCCGGATATTTGTCCAGCGACATCGCGCACCGGCTCCCCGACGAGGGGCAGCTCATCCCCACCCCCGGGCCCCATGAGAGGGTGGTATTCCTTCCCCATTTCCTCCGCGGACTGGGCTTCCCACTCCACCCCTTTGTCCGGGGGCTCATGTTCTACTACGGCCTTGATTTCCACGATCTGGCCCCGAATTTCATCCTCAACATCTCGGCGTTTATCGTCGTGTGCGAGGCCTTCCTTTGCATCCAGCCCCACTTCGGCTTGTGGCTAAAGACCTTCAATGTCAAGCTGAAGGTTGTGAAGGACAGCCAAGCGGAATGCGGAGGCGCCATGGTGGGCAAGATGCCCAACATCACTTGGCTCGAGGGCGCCTTTGTGGAAACAATCAAAGGGTGGCAATCGGGGTGGTTCTACATCACCGAGCCGCGTGACCCTGAATGGGCAGCGGTCCCCGAATTCAGATCTGGCATCCCCATGCGGCTCACTTCCTGGAAAGAGAAGGGCCTGCTGTGGGGTAGTTCGGAGGAGCTGACCGGACTCCAATCCTGTCTCCAAACCCTGGTGAACAAGAAGCTCAAGCTTGTCAACATAATCCAGGTCATGCTCATCCGCCGGATTCTCCCCTGCCAATAGCGGGACTTCAATTTGTGGGAGTTCGATCCGGCACAACACCAAACCCTGAGTGGGCTCTTCGACACTACGTACGAAGAAGCCTGAAGGGTGCTGTTCAAGGGCGGTGAGGCCCCCGCATCCGCTACTGAAGATCGCGGATTCAGCTCGCAGCGTCCGGCTGGCGAGGTAAGCCATGTTATCCTTTATGGGACAATTGCTTTTCATAGTTTAACTCTATGCGGGATCTAAACTCCCAATACCTTTAACAGGCCTGGCAGAAGACGTCCAGACAAGTTAACTGTCCGGCTCCCCTTCCAGAAGACCCAGCGGATGCCCGTTTGACAGGGCTGCTGGCTCCGGCGCCTTACGTGGTGCCGGAGAAGAAGGCCAAGAAGAAGGCCACGGGAACCCGGAGGAGTTCCCGGCGCTAGGTGTTATCGGATTCATCGTCCGATGACTCCGAGGCGGACCCCTCCCACGAGGATGAGGAGGAGAAGAAAGAGGCCTCTCCCCCAGCAAGGGGAGAGAAGAAGAGGAAGGCCTCCCCCGTTCAAGAAGGGAAGGACCCTTCCCCCGGATTGCTCTGCCAACGCCGGTGACGGCGACGAGGAGTGGCCCTCAAGGGACAAGCCCCTGGCGAGATCGTAAGTATCCGGACTCCTGAATAAGTCATAATTTTCTTTTTGTCGCATAGCATCTTTAACGCCGCATACAACCCTATAGTCCGCCCAAGGATGATTTTCCCGCTTCGTCGAGCGGGTCCTTGGGCACGTCGGATGTGAATAGTACTTCACTTCCGGCCGCCTCCTCCCCCCGTGACGCCGATGACGGTGAGGTGGGATCCCGGAAAGGGACCCACCAGGAAGAGGAGGCCCCAGAGGTGCCACAGGGCAACCTCCCGGACTTCGGACCGGACTCCGTACCGGAACCTGCAGTGGTTCCGGAGTCCGGCGGGCGGCCCCTTCGTAAGAAGGGCAAGACTGTGACGCCGGCGGCCTCCGTCCAACCGGAGGCGCCGGACAACTTGCTGGAGGTGCTCAACGGCGCTTCCATCAAAGAGGAACACCGCACTGTCATGAGTGCGGTGATTCAGAAGGTTCAGCTCGCCAAGAGCGGGCTGACCGAAGCCTGCAGCAGCCTTCTAACAGGCTTTGAGGTAAGAATTTTAAGATGTGTAATATAATACCACATAGACAGTAGCCCCTGATGCTTGGTTTGGTGTTCGGAAAGAAAAGCCGTACTGAGGATCTAAAAAGATATACGCAGGAGTCTTAACAAAACTATGTCAATATGGGAATGCAGGCTGCGCTGCTGACCTCTGCCGCACTGACTGCGGAGGTCAATACCTTGAAGCAAAGCCTTGAGCGGTCCGAGAACGAGCTCGGCCGTGCCAAGAAGCAGCTCGAGGACAAGGAAGGTGAGTAACACCGTATTAAAGTTGTACCTTATAGAAAAGGATTTGGTTGCAAGAGAAATGACAAGGATAACGTGGGTACTCCAGGGGCTATGAACAAGGTGGCGACCCTGAAGGAGGCGGTGTCTGCTGCCGAACGCAATGCGGCAGCGGAACGCGCCGGGCGAGAGAAGTAGGAGGCGCAGGTGACAGAGGTACAACAAGAGCTCCAGGCTCTCGTGGAAAAACACGAGAATTTGGAGCGTGACTCGAAGACTCGAGAGTCCGAGCTTGCGTCGCCTCTTGAGAGTGCCAAAGCCGCCAAGGCCGAAGCCCACAAGGCCCTCCAGGAAATCGAGGCATTGAAGAAGATAGCGGTGGGTAAGGCATTCTTCATGCAAAGCAAGCATGTAAAAGTGAATTACCTGTTACTTACCCGAATTCGGAGCTCTCTAGGAGCGTTCGCAGATCTGCCCCGCAGCGTGTCCGATGCTGCCGCTTTCTACAGAGCCGAGGAGGGGAGCTCGACGGAGAAGGTGTTCTGGTCTTAGTATGCTGAGGCCGGACATCCGGTGCCCCTTAGCGACCAGCTGAAGCAGCTGGTCGAGCTCCACAAGGTGGCCGAACAGGCCATGAAGGGCCTTATAGTTCGGCTATGGCCCAAAGAGGCCATGCATGGGAGCTACTTCGGCCTGGTGCGGCGGCTGGTGGATGCGTGTCCCTGGGTTGAAGTCATCAAGCAATCCGCCTGCATTGAAGGTGCCCATCGGGCCCTTGCCCGTGCTAAAGTGCACTGGGGCAAGATGGATGCTGAGAAGCTTGTGACGGACGCGCCACCGCCGGGCAAGGAGTATCGCACACCCGAAATGTATTATAAGGGTGTCCTAAGGGGTGCCCGCATTATTGCGGGTGAGTGCTCCAAAGATGTAATATTTGAGTAGACTCGCATTTTGTTATCCTGTGCGCTGTAAACTTTGTTCATATGCGCTAAGCAATGCTTGTTAATTTAAAATATTACCTTCTGTGCGGCTGTTTATCAAATCTAAGAGATGGCAAGTCGTCGGCTTCTGCCCCCATGCCACGAGTGCTGGGGTGTTCGGGATAAACTTGAGCGCTCTTGTTCCATTTTTGGGTCCATCTAGGGAGGCACTCAACACAACGAACAAGGCAACCGGACTTATAGTGCTTGAACACTCTCACTTAGCCATAGAATTCTATAATTTTAAATTTCGGCGAAGCCCCTGTTGTTCGGAAGGCCGAATTCAGGGCGCTATCCACGCCTGGTCCAGACAAAGCCGGTTTCTCGCTCTAAGCGGCATAAGTCTTTAGGGACTCGAAAAAACCTCTTGAACAGCGACCGGCTCTCGCCTCATCATGATGGTCAGTTTTAGCTTTCTCCACTGAGGTGCTCGCCCAGCTCAACTGGGGCACAATCGCAGTGGTTCTCCCAGCGCTACCTTAGCCGATATAATGGAACGTAAGGTACCAAAACATGGGAGCTGGGCAAACCCAACTATTGACCCAAGACATGATTCGGAGCCGATGCATATAATGCTATAAGTTCGGGGTGCCGCACTTGTGAAAGTGTTCGGACTTATCACACCATAATGTGGGGAACTTAAGCCCCTGGTGTATTTAGCCGTACCAAAGTGTACGGATGCAACATGTCGTAAATGAACATATGTATAAGAGAGGAATGCAATTATAGGCAAGAAGCGATGCATTGTTTTCAAAAAGTACTGCCATGAATGCAGAATGATACAAATAGTATGATAAGCAAAGGATGGGACTATTTAGCATGTCCCTCTCCAGGGGTAGGCTGCAGAATGGTGTATAAAACATGTATAATGCTCGTAATGGAGACCACCTGTATACTCGGCGTGGCCTTTCTTCTTCCCTGGCTGTTGCATCGTGAGTTCGGCGGGTCTACTGCCGGACAGGGCCTCTGGTAAACGGAGTCCTGAGGATAAGAAAAAGGAAGAAAAAAAAGGAAAAATAAAGATGACACACTTGGGAGCCCCTGGTGTGGTTGAGCCGCACTTTGGGCCTGCTGTGGTCATGCCCGTCCCCCTATGCCCATGGTATCTCCAGAGCGTAGTTATGTACGCGGAGTACTGGTTTTGCAATTTTGCAAGGGCTGGGGTTGGGGCCGCATTGCTACGCGTGCTCGGAACGTGCCAGGTGGTCTTGTTGTAGGTTACTCCGGGCGCGCTTGGCGGTGTCCGATCTCTTAACGGCCGGACTCAAGAATTGCCTTAAAAGGTTGCTTTGCACTTCTGCCGCGAGAGCCGCTGTATGTTCCTCCGTTCGGAGGGAGCGTTCAATGTTTCCATTGACCGTGATGACTCCTCGAGGGCCTGGCATCTTGAGCTTGAGGTATGCGTAGTGCGGCACCGCGTTAAACTTTGCAAACGCGGTTCGTCCGAGCAGTGCATGATAGCCGCTGCGGAACGGAACTATGTCGAAGATTAACTCCTCGCTTCGGAAGTTATCCGGGGATCCGAAGACCACTTCTAGTGTAACTGAGCTTGTAAAATTGGCCTCGACACCTGGTATGACACCTTTGAAGGTCATCTTTATGGGTTTAATCCTTGAGGGGTCTATGCCCATTTTGCGCACTGTATCCTGATAAAGCAGGTTCAGGCTGCTGCCGCCGTCCATTAGGACTCTAGTGAGGTGAAACCCATCGACGATTGGGTCTAGAACCAATGCGGCGAACCCGCCATGGCGGATGCTGGTGGGGTGGTCCCTTCGATCAAAAGTGATCGGGCAGGAGGACCATGGGTTGAACTTTGGGGCGACTGGCTCCATCGCGTATACGTCCCTGAGTGCACACTTCCGCTCCCTTTTGGGTATGTGGGTTGCGTATATCATGTTCACCGTCCGCACTTGTGGGGGGAAACCCTTCTGTCCTCTATTGTTCGGCGGCTGGGTCTCTTCCTCGTCATCGCTGTGCAACCCCTTGTCATTGTTTTCGGCAATTAACTTGCCTGCCTGCTTGAATACCCAACAATCTCTGTTGGTGTGATTGGCTGGTTTTTCGGGGGTGCCGTGTATCTGGCACGAGCAGTCGAGTATTCGGTCCAAATTGGACGGACCCGGAGTAGTTCTTTTGAATGGCTTTTTCCGCTGACCGGGTTTGGAGCCTCTAAATCCGGCATTGACTGCCGTATCTTCAGTGTTGTCGCTGTTAATGTGGCGTTTGTGTTTGTTGTGACGCGACCTGCCATTGCGGTCCTTGGTATCGGGACTGCCAGAATTTTTGTCGAGGTTGTTACTGCGGGCTAACCAGCTGTCCTCTCCCGCGCAGAAGCGGGTCATGAGTGATGTGAGGGCTGCCATGGATTTTGGCTTTTCCTGTCCTAGGTGTCGGGCAAGCCACTCGTCGCGGATGTTATGTTTGAAGGCTGCGAGTGCCTCTGCATCCGGACAGTCGACGATTTGATTTTTCTTGGTTAAGAACCGTGTCCAGAATTGTCTGGCCAATTCGTCTGGCTGCTGAATTATGTGGCTTAGGTCATCGGCGTTTGGTGGTCGCACATATGTGCCCTGGAAGTTATCAAGGAATGCGGCTTCCAGGTCCTCCCAACACCCAATTGATTCTGCTGGCAGGCTGTTAAGCCAATGCCGAGCTGGGCCTTTAAGCTTGAGTGGGAGGTATTTGATGGCGTGAAGGTCGTCGCCGCGGGCCATGTGGATATGAAGGAGATAGTCTTCGATCCAAACCGCGGGGTCTGTTGTGCCATCATAGGATTCAATGTTCACGGGTTTAAACCCTTCGGGGATTTGATGATCCATTACTTCGTCTGTGAAGCATAGTGGGTGTGCGGCGCCTCTATATTGGGCTATATCACGACGTAGCTCAAGCGAGCTTTGTCTACTGTGTTCGGCCCGACAAGAATTACTGTATCTGGCGCGATGGTTGTCGTCGCGTGTCATGGGGCGCCCACGCGATCCGTAGATCGATCTTGATTGTCTTGCCTTATCCTCCAATATGTCTCGCAAGTCTGGCGCACTCCCCCGCGGCTTTGTACTTTTCGAGCGATGCCGGGGTACGACTTTAGTGGAAGGCCTAGAGGCTTCTCTGTCGCGGCCACGAGGTGGCCGGTCGGCCGTATTGTGCGCTGGTGATGTAGGTTTATATGCTTCCTCCTCTAATTGGGGCAGCAGCTTGCGTTTGGGGTAGCTTTTGGAGGGGCGTTCGCGTTCATGCTCTTCGGCCGCGAGGACTTTGGTCCATCTGTCGGCTAGCAGATCTTGATCAGCTCTAAGCTGTTGCTGCTTTTTCTTGAGGCTATTTGCCGTGGCCATAAGCCCGCGTTTAAAACACTCTTGTTCGACGGGATCCTCAGGCACGACGAATTCATCGTCGTCGAGGCTTGCCTCGTCTCCGGAGGGAGGCATGTAATTATCGTCCTCTACCTCTTCGTCCACCGCTCTCTCGTGAGGGCTGGCTTCTCCGTCCTCCTGTGCTGAATCTTGCTGGAGGGGGTTGTCTTCGGCACTGTCCGGGGTGTTATTGTCTCCGGTGCCAGAATCTCCATTCTTGCTGTGGCGGGATTTAGAGCGGTGCCGCTGACGCCAACGCTTAGTATGTTTCTTGGAGGGGTCTTCCTCCGCTGTTCCCTCGCCGTTCCCATCCTTTGGGATGTCCACCATGTATATGTCGTATGACGAGGTGGCTTTCCAGTGCCCGGTAGGCGCTGGTTCCTGGTCGTCTCCAGCATCGTCATCCATACCGTCGATGTCTTCGGAGTCGAAGTCTAGCATGTCGGCTAAGTCATCGACAGTGGCTACAAAGTGGGTGGTGGGTGGGCTTTGAATTTCTTCGTCGTCCGCATCCCAACCATCCTGGCCATAGTCCGGCCAAGGCTCTCCTGACAAAGAGAGACACTTTAGCGGATTCAGGATGTCGCCAAAAGGCGAGTGCTGAAAGATGTCCGTAGCGATGAACTCCATGATCGGCGCCCAATCGGATTCGATTGGTAGGGGCGCGGGAGGTTCGGAGCCCGGCGAGGAGTCCGGCACCTTAGAGTCACGAGCTTCACAAGGGACAGGGTTGGTATTCGGCTCCATCGCCGTAGAGGTAGCAGCCCCTAAGGCGGTGTCTAGCCACCCATCCTCGATTGGCGCAGTCGGCTCCGGGTTAAGGGTCGGAGCGGACTCGTGTGCGGCCTCCAGGGCACTGTCCGGCAGCAGAGCTAAATCATGCCCATCGTGACAGTGCAGCGCGCTCGGCTGTGGCTCGAATCCGTCGAAGATCAAGTCTCCGCGGATGTCGGCCGTGAAGTTCAAACTTCCAAATCTGACCTGATGGCTAGGGGCATAGCTTTCAATCTGCTCCAGATGGCCAAGCGAATTGGCCCGCAGTGCAAAGCCGCCGAATACGAAGATCTGTCTGGGGAGAAAAGTCTCACCCTAGATCGTGTTGTTGTTGATGATCGAAGAAGCCATCGGGCCTATAAGCGACGACACAGAGGAACTCTCAATGAAAGCACCAATGTCGGTGTCAAAACCGGCGGATCTTGGGTAGAGGGTCCCGAACTGTGCGTCTAGGCGGATGGTAACAGGAGACAAGGGACACGATGTTTTTACCCAGGTTCGGGCCCTCTCGATGGAGGTAAAACCCTACTCCTGCTTGATTGATATTGATGATATGGGTAGTACAAGAGTGGATCTACCACAAGATCAAGGAGGTTAAACCCTAGAAGCTAGCCTATGGTATGATTATTGTTCGTCCTATGGACTAAAACCCTCCAGTTTATATAGACATCGAAGAGGGCTAGGGTTACACAGAGTCGGTTACAATGGTAGGAGATCTACATATCCGTATTGCGAAGCTTGCCTTCCACGCCAAGGAAAGTCCCCTCCGGACACGGGACGAAGTCTTCAATCTTGTATCTTCATAGTCTTGGAGTCCGGTCAATGATGATAGTTCGGCTATCCGGACACCCCCTAATCCAGGACTCCCTCAGCAGTGTTCTAGGTTCAGGGGATCAATCCCGGGGCATGCTCCGGCCTTGAACCACAATAGGGAGAGCGGCCATGCCCTGCTCTACGCCGATTACTTTGAGAATACCGCGCTCTCTTCAAACCACATCAATTCCGCCGCCGCTTCTGTATGGAAATAAATGTGTTCAGTTATATTTGGGAGGGAGTGGTAGCATATGACCCATACTTTGAGTGCAAAGAGGATGCCCTTGGCAAGCTTGGCTTCTCCTCTTACCAGAAATGCACCGCAGCTATTCACATGCTTGCATATGTAATTCCGGGCGGTCTTATGGACGAGTATGTACGTATGAGTGATTCTGCGTGTCTCCTATCAATGTACAGTTTCTGCAAGGCCGTGATGGCAGTGTTTGACCCTGAGTATTAGAGAGAGGCAACTGCCCTGATACAGAAAGGTTGTTGGCGATCAATGCCGATAGGGGCTTTCTAGACATGCTTGGTAGCATAGATTGTATGGACTGGAAGTGTAAGAATTGTCCATTTGTTTGGCAGGGGCGGTACAACGGGCATGTGAAAGGTGCCATACTAGAAGCGGTGGATTCACAAGGTCTTTGGATATGGCATTCTTTCTTCGGCATGGCTTGTTCTCACAATGATATCAACGTGCTTCAGCATTCTCCAATATTCGCAAGGCTTGCAGAAGGCCACTCCCCATAGGTCAACTTTGAGATCAATGGTCACCATTACAACATGGGATACTACCTAGCTGATGGTATCTATTGTGGTCGACTCTTGTGAAGACAATACCCAATCCAAGGAGAGAAGAGACAGAGATTTTCCCATGAGCAAGAGAGTTCTAGGAAGGATGTGGAGCATGCTTTTGTTGTGCTTCAATCTTGATAGGGTATCGTTCGAAACCCTGCATTGACATGGAACACTGGAAAACTTTGGGAGGTGATATCTGCTTGTGTGATGCACAACATGATTGTGGAGGATGGGCATGCTAACGACATCTACGACCTTTTTAGGGTGAAAATATTGAGCCTGAGCACCAAGAACATGCAACATTTGAACAATTCACCCACTTTCATCATGAAATGCGTGATTTGCATACTCATATGCAGCTCCAAGATGACCTGATTGAGCATATGTGGACTAACATTGGCAATCAGTAGATGTATGGGTTCATTCCTGCTCATATGTTGAAGACAATTTCAATTGGTTGTAAAATTATTTGATTGTGTTTTATTCGGATGTGAAACTATTTGATTTTAAAACTATTTGCACTATTGAATTTATTTGGTTGTCAAACTATTTTCGTATAGTTCAGAAAATAAATACATAGAGCCTCTAGCCGGCCGTGGTGGACGAGATGTGTCCGTGCGTAGGGCGCATGACCAGCGCAGGACGGACGCTGCCTCATTTCGCTACCTAAACGGACAAAATCCGGACAAAACAAGTGTTTGTTTGGGGTCGTGCGTTGGATTTGGCCTTATTCGCATGTGTTTCCGGTGAGGGATTCTCTATCCCGGTGCATGCGCATATCTTCCGTGCTCCTGGTTTCAGTCTCTCCTGTCTTCCTAGAATATATGTTCTTTCAAATCTATTATAAAAATTTAGCTGAAGTATAAAGCACCTTCAACATAATAAAAGTTACATTGAAGTCCCTAGACCATCAAACAACCATTACCGTCACCAAAATGAGCCATCGATGTGTCATTCACCACTTCTCTATCGGAGTGAGTCTAACCATGTTGATGACAGTCGAGAAGTCTTCATGCACGTGCTTCTAATGACCAGAATCCCGAAGCCGTATTCAATGCTTAACCATTCAATCGATCCGAAGCGCATCCCACTATACGTAGAAAGATCCTAGAATATACTAAATGCAAATCTAGACACGAAGTTTCTGCTCTTGAGTGCACGTGCATCCTGATGAATAGTAAATAAAAACGTAATGAAAAAGTAAAATGAATTTGATTTTTTAACATACAATTTTGGGTATTATATTATCGTGCAAAATTCTGTGAAGAAATAACTTTCCATGTGTTTATGAAAACAAATTGGTACTCTAACAAGCCATTTTTTGAAGCATGTTTTGGAGTGTCTATTTTCCTTTTAATTCAAAGCAGCATGAGTGCCATCTCTTCATGAATATTTATACATAGGGATAACGCTCAAGGATGTTTGTCTCTGGGAAATTTTAGAATTGTTTGATTTTCCTTGCTATTTTCTTAAAATTACTGTTCATCAACCCAAAGAGAAGCTTGACACTTTCAATGCAAATTGATGTTTATCACTAGACAAGTTCAAAGGAAATATTAAAAAGACAAATTGATATTTGCAAGTATCCAATTCAACTCTGGAACATTTGTTCCTATTCACTTTTTCTTTTGCAATTGTCAAATTTTTAGATTTTTTATACATGCACATGTTCATGCCCTAATGTTATTTGCAAATGTTTAGTGCGAAAGTCCAAGCATTTTGATTTGTGTAAAAAAACAAGTTAAACGACCAAATTTGGCATTTCTAGGTTATTAAACTTTGATTTTTGCTAAGAAGATACTATTTTCTCTTTCACACGAAAATTTTCAAGCACTCTTTGCACACTAACATAACATGTAATCATAACCTTTAAGTTTTATTTTGTGCCTTTTACAAATTATGTTCATCGCTGGATAACATCCTCCTCATACCTAAAAGATTATGCGCGTGATCTTTGTCGTAGTACATGTTCCACTATGATCTTTCCTTCCTTGTCGCTCCATCTTCTTCGATATTCAAGGGGACCAACTATTAGAAGCCATTTCTCTCTGTGAGGCACCAATATGTAATTTCTATATGATATCTCATAGTTAGTAAATAAACAATCTCATTCAAAGGGACCAAATTTTAAAAAGAAGAGAGGATCAACTACATCACGACCATGCTCACAACACTGTATAAGACGGTTTAGGATGGATTTTTTTAGCGGACATGAGAATTTTTTGAGGGTAGAGGAGGAGAGATGTGAAGCCAAATAAATTGTGATTGTCACAAGGGGTAGTCACTCATAAATAGTTAACAAGCGTTTGTGCTCATTTTTGGTCTGTTTCTAGCATTGAGCCCCTTAAGGTGCAACATGCTTTGGAGGAATCTGATTGGATTGTTTCCAATCAAGAAGAGTTGAAAAACTTAACCTGCAATAATGTTGGTATCCTTTGAAGAGGCCAACTGGACATGGTCATACACTACAAAAAAAAACACTTCCGCGATGCGTGTTTGTCACAGTAGGCCACATTTTCTATCATGCATGTACATCCTTGACGATTTTATGACAACATCAAGATAGTCATACCTGTGCTGTCATCGATGTGTTCCATGACAATACTCAAATTATCATCATGGAAGTATCCACTTCCATGACGATAATGGCGCATCATGGAAGTGTTTTCGTGAAGGGAAACCGACACATGACATCCACCATAATGGGTCGCCGTTAAGCTATCAGGTGCAGGTTTGGATCTGATAACCCATTAACAGTATGGACCAATGGCAATTTCCACGTGTAAAATTCTCATTCGCCAACGGTATAACGTGTTAGCTCGGTGTAGCGACATATTTCATTCATTCAATGTACGAGACAAGCCTATGAAATAGTGACACGTGGCACGACCCAATAGTGGCCCATTTAGGTTAAACGGCCGCCCAGTCAAAATTAGCAGGTCGACCCATTTAGGGCCTACTTGCATCTAGCCGATTTAGGGCCATGACCCATATGAGTTATGCCAATTCGGCCCGTCAATGGCCCGTTAACTATTTGACACCATTCCAGCCCATCGTCCGTTCGAGCCCGTTAATAGCCCGCAATATATGTGGGCTCAATTGCGGCCCGAGGTTCTTTCGGCCTATTAGCGGCCCATTCTAAAGATGGGCCAATTTTTAGGATGTAAGTCTTTCGGCCTTTTAGCGACCCATTCTAATGTTGGGCCAATTTCTAGCCCGGTGTGTCTTTCACCCTATTAACGGCCCACTTAGGAGTTGGGCCATTTACGGTCTAACCTAACTTTTGGCCTCTTAGTGGCCCACGTTCTGCACGGTCCAATTCCAGCCTGGTGTGTCTTTCGGCCTATTAACTGCCCACACCAGAGTTGGGACATTTACGGTCCGACCCGACTTTTGGCCCCTTAGCGGCCCACGTTCTCAGTGGCATAATTCCACCCGACCTAAATTTTGTCCTATCAATGGCCCGTGTTGTTTATCGGCTCACTTATGGCCCGCTTGGATTTTGGCCTGATAACAGCTCGACACGGAAATGGGCCAAGCATTAATTGTGGTCTATTTTCGGCTTGTTAATGGCCCGCTGACTTGTTTTAATTATTGTGGTCAAATCAAGCTTTTGGCCTGTTAACGACTTGTTAACTAATTGGGCCCGCTAAAGTTCTAACATGGTTGTAGCCCCAATTAGCCCATGTCGATTTGGCCCAGCTATTAATTTGAGCCTATTACAAGGACCATTTATGGATAGCGACAAATCTGGTCCATCAAAGGCCCAAGCCAATGCTGGCCCAGCTAGTAACTGCAAGCCCATTACGGGGCCCATTATGGGCAGTGGGCCGTTCGCCTCGATGAAGGGCCCACATCACTTTGTTCTAGTCATTAATTTCACTGCATATTTTGGCTTATTTGTCGCTAGTTGAGTTTTCAACCCAGAAAGCTGGAGTGTGAGCCGCACTAAGCAAATATACGACATACAAGGAAAAACGTAGCACATCAAAGCATATATTACAGGAAATAACATCAACTAGGCAATCAAATATTGATGCCAGTGCAAATAAATGAACAGAACTCAATGATCTACAGCTCACAATCCGCAACCTCAACGCGGATGACGCCCATAAGCATGTGAGCACATTCTTTAGTTTTTGCTATACTGTCACAGAAATCATCGATCAATTGTTGTTGCACAAGAATGTGCACCTCTGATTCCTCGACGATTTCCATCATTGCTTCAGGTAGTAAATGGTTCACAAACATCTTTTTTGGTGGATTCGAGATACGGGGAACTGAACAGATTCAGATGGAGATTTTAGCAGGCTTCTATCACTGATAGTGCAGATTATCTTGACCACTGTATCATAACTTAAATTAGGGGGGAAACTAAACATATTAATCAAGATTTATTGCCATATTGCCTGCACTAGATTTATTGAAGAGAAACAATGGGGTTGCCTTGTTGTTTTCTTCTTATCTTCAGCAAGCTGCACCAAGTTAACACACTATGGCATCGCTATCATTGGCATGGTCAGATAGTAGGAAAGCAACATTGGCACAATGAATGTTTGGGCAACCAAACCATACCAGCCTACACCAAATTAACACAATATGGAATTGCTATCATCAGCCAGGTATGTTAATAAGAAAGCAACATTGACACAATGAACAATTGGGCAACCAGACCACAAAACTAGATTTTAGTATGTGCAATATATGAGATAGTACAATCATGTAGCTGAGTATGCAAAACTACCAGGTAGTTTTCCTTACAAAAATCTACATTAGCACCTTAATTATACATTTTGCTACAAGTAAATTTAGATCAGATAATTGGTGTAGGGTAATGAAGGTTGGATTCATGCAGATTCTACTTAATAAACTACATAGTGATGTAAAAATATACATATATAAAACAGGTACTTACATCAGCATTGGAGTGCAGAGCATTACTGCAAGATACTTTCCTCGAACACGATCCCAGTTTAGGACGTTTGCTATCATTTAAGCATATTTTCTACAAGAGAGATGCTTAAGACACATGTAGAAAATATATGTTCAAATGTGCTCTGACTGCTATAGAATTTCATGATGCGAGGATACACACACGCTTCCTACCAAGTTGTGGAAATATTTTTGTTGGACTACAACAGGCTGGTTCTTTGGCCACTAGAATCTTGTTATTATCTATAGGAGTTGGGTTTGTCTGTGCTGGAGCAGTTCCAGTTGGGTTACTATCTCTTGGAGTTTGGATCTTTCCCAAAGTCCTTGTTTATACCCCTTCAGATTCCAACATAGCCCTCTTCCTCTTACATACCTTGTACAGAAGAATGATGCTTCAATTATAAAACATGCTATGGCAGAGAGATGGAATAGGTACTGAAGAATAGAAAGGCATGAAATATTGACATATACTCCCTCCATCCGAAAATAAATAGATGTATCTAGACGTATTTTAGTTCTAGATACATCCATTTTTGTCCATTTCTGTGACAAGTAATCCGGATGGAGGGAGTATGATGTACAAGCTAAGTTACGGCAGGACAACAGAGTAAAGAAACACTAGTTGAATGTAAAACTGTATGATAGCTAGAATAGTACAGAAAAATAGGAAGGCAACATATGCGCATGTATGATGGGAAAACTAAGATGGCATTGCAACAAAACAGTAGAACAACACTTCAATGAAAATAACATGGTATGGTAGACGGATGGAGTACATACTGATGAATAACAATGCATGAGATATTCAGAAGGATGATGGCCAAACTAAGCATATGGCATTGTGACAGAGTAGAATGGCAGTACTTGAATTTGAAAACATGTTATCATGAATGGAATAGGTACTGAAAAACAGGAAGTCATGACATATTCACATGTATGATCAACAGGCTAAGCACATGGCATTGCAACATGGTAGATGCATTGCAAGACATTATATGCACAATGCTACCCATATCATGGGCCAAGTTAGAGTAAGAACCTTGTGAGGTGAATAGGAACCATCATGTCTCTACAACTCTTCTAAAGAACTGCATTTAACCGTCCTATCATATTGAATATCAATGACGTCGAGTTTGTTGGCCGTTGTATTCGCAAGTTTCTTCTAGTGGATTTGTTCCGATATAAATATCAGTGTGTGCAACAATATCTGACATGCATGGAAGACAACTAGTAGTGAGATTATGTAATGAGTGTCTGTAGGAGACAAATTAAATAGTACTTAAATAGCAGCAACAAGTTGATATGTCAAGAACTAAAGAGAGAGCACACATGATAGCTACAAAAAATATATTATCTGTACTCGAGATTAACTAGATGGCACATAAAAGTATTAAAGAACAACAACATAGGTAATACTAGAAGGGGTATAATCACCAGTCTATCGGATAGCTTTGGCCGAGGGACGATAACTATGGAATAACATTAACTCCTGCACAAGTCTCTTATTTGAAGTAAGACTCTAAGAGATCAACATGAATGTATAGTGGCAAGTGATAATCTATTTTCCATGCTTAGATGATTATGAAACCATAAACGCTGCACACAAGTAAGACAAGGGTACAACCTATCTTGCCGCCCTCAGTAGGAGTGAGCATCATCTGCTGACTCGTTGATGGCTCTGTGGTTGTTGTGGTTTTCCATGTCGGGAAAACACATTAGAGGCAAGGAACTCTTGAGTGGGGAGTATAGCTCCCTTCTAGTGTATGCTTCCCTTGTTGGAGCAGCCCCGGTGAGAAGGAAGACAATGTGGTTGAAGATGCAGAAAACACATAATGTTAAGAATGACAAATACCTCTGATCTGAAGAAATACCCTAAGATATCAACACTAAGGTACTCACACGTCAGTCAACTGAAAACTAAATTGAGGTCACATGTTTTTTTGCACTGTCCGATCTACACTAGATGGTCGTCTTGTGCCTCCCGGTTGTCACTGTTTAGGATCTTCCCCGAACAGCCAGCGACCGGCAGAGCAGCCCGCCTCTGCCATCTCTGGCTATGACAACTCCGGCCTCGACCCCGCCCCCTGCCCCACCGCACTGTTGTGGTTGCTTTGCCCCCGGCCATACCTCAAAGACTCACCATCATCCAGATCCGGCACCAGCAGTACCTTGACCCCACACAACCCTAAGTTAGGCACCTAAGCGCTGTATTTGCGGTGAAACTGCGCCCCCGCACCCGTACGATAGACACTGAGGCACTGCTTCCTCCAGCCAACTAGCAGCCTAGGAGTTCCGCCGAGTCGAGGGGTGCAACTTCCTTCCATTGGTAATTGAACGACCTAGAATAAAAATTCAGGCGACTAACACCTAGGTAAAGTGAATTAAGATGAGTGTATGACCTATCTTGCGGCCCAGTGAAGTAGGCAGTTGTTGGTGCAATGATAGGCCCCTTATGTTTTGGAGTTTGTTGACATAAACAGTATGGGACTTATGTGCTTGCTAGTGCACACAGAGTAATAGGTCCTTGATGTATTGAGGAGTTTGATGCAAACGACGAAGATAATCTCCCTGCGCTCCAGCGAAGGTTATCACCGAAGATGATGCTAACAAGAGTGACCCATAAAAATTGCTGAAGTGAACAATTGTTCGGTGCCTGTCCGAAGAAAAATGACCGCGCTCGAGAAATAATGAAGACAAAGTGAAGATGTAGCATTTGTTTCATTATTCTTCTTCTTTCATTGAGTCATAGGACCACCGTACTATTAAGAGGGGTGTAACGTTTGAAACTTTGATTCTCTGATGCTAAACCCAAATACTATGAAATTTGTGAGAGAAATCTCTTTGTATTCCGAGAAAATACTTGCCAGCAAGAGACTGTGATCTTCTTCGCTGTAAGAGATTTGACTCAGACCGAGGATTTAGCATTGCTTGTTCCTCAAGTATTATTACCGTTGCTCCAAATCCGATCATTGTGAACGTGTCGGTTGGCCATTGGTTGGACCGCATGTCCAAAATGGTCATTTCCCATCTGGGAAGGCTGCGGCTATAAATAGCCACCCCGCGCCGGCTTTGTCCGGTGGCTGCTCCGTTTGATTATGAGAAGATTGTTGAGCAACCCACTCTCTGAGCGATTTGAGTTTAAAATCCACTGAGAGAAAACCCTAGAGCCGAAGAATTAGATAGTGGTTCAACATCACTGGAATATAAGTTTAATACACTTCGCCTATTACTCTTGAGAGTTGCAAACTCTCTAGACGGTTAGGTGTCAATTTCTTCAGAGACCAAGAGTGATTGTGGTTCTCAAAGAAGAAGTATGTAAAGGTTCGGAGATTGCTTTCAAGTATCTACCACGAGTAATCGGCATTGGTTGACGAATCGATTGTCAAGGAGAATAGGGTGAAGAGACTTTATCTTCCGTGTTAAGTCACAACCCCTCCAACCCGACATAGTCCTTGTGTAGAAGGACGAACTGGTTGAACAAATACCTTGTCGGCATCGAGCATCTTTGGTTATCTCTATTACCCATGTTTACCTTCGATGCATTTTCATTCGTGTGATTTGTATCAGTGCATGTCTTAATTTCCTTTCGCTACTCTATTTTAGTTCACTGTAGTTTGTTTCCATTCATTCCGCTGCTGAGTTCTAAGAGTTTTGAGTTTTCCAAAGAAACTTTAAAACTCCCATTCGCCCCCCTCTGGTAGACATACTTCGTTCCTACAATTGGTATCAGAGCAAGGTACTCCTTGATTCTGGCCTTTTTAGTCTAACAACTTTAGAGTTTAAGTATGTCTTCAGTGAACTACAAATCACATGTCAAGCTTCCCATATTCGATGGAACGGACTACCCCTTCTGGAAGGAGAAGATGAATATCTGTCTCCGAGCAATAGATGATGATATGTGGAACATGGTGTAGTTTGGGCTCACAATTGCTGTACCTCAAGCCCCTACCGATGAAGAAAAGAAGCTCATTCAACTAGATGCTTAAGCCAAAGATGAGATTGGCGACCATCTCAATCGAGCACAGTTTCTTCACTATCACTAGTGTGAAACAATGAAGGAATTGTGGGATGTCCTCAACAAGATAAATGAAGGAGTTTCATCTCAGAAAGAAGCTCGAATTGATATTATTCGAGCCAAATTCAATCGATTCAAGCGCATTGGAATGAAAAGTGCCCGCAAACCTTCAATCGCCTGAGTGACATCGCAAATGAAATTCAAGGTCTCGACGCCAAAGACATCACTGGCCATGAAGTCATGAAGAAACTGCTTCGATCTCTTGACAGTTCTTTCGACACACTTATTCTGATGATACATGAACGAGCTGATTTCAAGAACCTTGAATCTGCTGATATCATGGAAAGATTGAACACCCATGAGGAATAGGAAGAAGAGAAAAGAGATCTATATGGCTCAAGTCAACGCAAAAATCATGCTCTCAAGGCTATGGCTGATTCTTCCTCTGATAGAAATGCCGAAGAAGATTCAGATGCCCATGAAAGCACAAGTGCTCCCTGGGTGGTTTTGGTAACTAATGTCAACATATCTCTTGTTGGACTAACACTTTTACCTAGTATGTTTCAGATAAGTTCAACAATGAAGTGGCATGGACTAAAGGATGTGGAACTCCTTCAAGATGCTAAGGACAAATGATTGGCTCAAGCTTCAAGCACAAGACTCTACATTTTATATTTTAGTGATCCAAGATCACATTGAGTCTATAGGAAAAGCCAATACTATCAAGGAGGGATGAGGTGTTGCTTAATGGCTTGCTTGCTCAAAGTGCTTAGTGATATGATCCAAAGCCCTCAACTACTTTCTCACATCCACATATGACCTAAACCAAAAGTTAAACTCGGCCCCACCGATTCTTTCTATCTAGCGCCACCGAGTTCAGATGTCATAGCCACTGCCACAAACCCTAGGCAAATCGGTCTCACCGATAGGGATCTCGGTCTCACCGAGATGGGATTGTAATCTCTCTGTGTATGTACATTAACAAAATTGGTCTCACCGAGTTTGAGTAATCGGTACTACCGAGATTACAATGCAAACTCTCTGTTCCTCTTCGTAACATTTCGGTCCAACCGAGATGAGCGAACCGGTCCTACCGAGTTTGCCTGACCAACTCTCTGGTTAGCTTATTACCAAAATCGGTCCCACCGAGTTTGTGTAATCGGTCTCACCAAGATTACGTTATGCCCTAACCCTAACCATATCGGTCCTACCGAGTTGCATGTCGGTCCCACCGAAAATCCTAACGGTCACTAGATTTGCTGAATCGGTCCGACCGAGTTTCTCAATTCGGTCCCACCGAGACTGGTAAGTTGTGTGTAACGGTTAGATTTTGTGTGGAGACTACATATGCCCCTCCACCTCCTCTTCATTCGTGGAGAGAGCCATCAGAACGAACCTACACTTCCAGCATACATTTTCTGAGGGAAAACCACCTACACTTGTGTTGAGACCAAGATATTCCATTCCTACCATATGAATCTTGATCTCTAGCCTTCCCCAAGTTGCTTTCCACTCAAATCTTCTTTCCACCAAATCCATATCCTGTGAGAGAGAGAGTTGAGTGTTGGGGAGACTATCATTTGAAGCACAAGAGCAAGGAGTTCATCATCAACACACCATTTGTTACTACTTGGAGAGTGGTGTCTCCTAGATTGGCTAGGTGTCACTTGGGAGCCTCCAACAAGATTGTGGAGTTGAACCAAGGAGTTTGTAAGGGCAAGGAGATCGCCTACTTCGTGAAGATCTACTGCTAGTGAGGCAAGTCCTTCGTGGGCGATGGCCATGGTGGGATAGACATGGTTGCTTCTTCATGGACCCTTCGTGGGTGGAGCCCTCCGTGGACTCGCGCAACCGTTACCCTTCGTGGGTTGAAGTCTCCATCAATGTGGATGTACGATAGCACCACCTATCGGAACCACGAGAAAAACATCCGTGTCTCCAATTGCGTTTGAATTCTCCAATCCCATCCCTTTACATTCTTGCAAGTTGCATGCTTTACTTTATGCTGCTCATATACTCTTTGCATGCTTGCTTGTTATGTATTGTGAGTGTTAAACTTGTGCCAAAACTCCACTTAAACTTAAAGAAGTTAAAAACTGCAACTTTTGGTACTTAGTGTCTAATCACCCCCCCTCTAGACACCTATTCTCGATCCTTTCAATTGGTATCAGAGCATTGGTCTCCATTGCTTTGGTTTAAACACCATTGGAGGAAGATGGATGAGTCTACTATTGGGAGTCTTAGACATAGAGTACCTATACTTGATGGAGAGTACTTTCATGAGTGGAAAAATGAGATGCTTGTGATTTTCAATGAATATCATTTGAACAAGTACATTGCTAGCCCTTGTGCACCTCATCTTGATCCTATGCATCCTACCCTTGATGAGTCAATTGACATGATTCGCAATCTTAGTACTGTTGAACTTATCACTAGAGGATTGCCTAGAAACTTGATTGGATGTTTGCCTACTCTTAAGTGTGCCTACACCATATGGAAATTTCTTGAGGAACGTTTTCCAAATTATTCCTTGAAAAATCTAGATGAAATTCTCCATAAGTCCATTGCCTTGAGTAAGATGAATTCCAATTATCCTATGCTTGGTGATTGTCTATTTGAGCTTACAAACCTTATGCGTGACAAAGGAGATGTTGGAATTATTAGTGATATTATTTCCAAAGCTATTAAAATTCATAAAGACGATCATTGTCAAACTCACTCTAACGAATCACCCTCTCTAGGATTTGATCCACCACATGACGATGTTGAACATGGATACTATGACAAGGATGATGATAGTGACTTTGATCTTGATGATGCAATGAGACACTTTGGTCTTATGGCAAATCTTCGGGGATATATGGCAGGAGGAAAGGAATGGGTTCTTGATAGTGGATGTACCAACCACATGACCAAAGATAAAGATATATTTCGTGAGCTTGCTGAAAACGATGGTCCTCGAAAGTATGTCACTTTTGGTGAGAACTCAAAGGGTAAGGTGGTTGGCCTCGGTAAGGTGGACATATCACATGATAGCTCCATACAAAATGTTATGCTTGTTGAATCTCTTGGCTACAACTTACTTGCAATATCTAGACTTGGTGATTTCGGTTTCAATGTCCTATTTACTGAAGTAGATTGCCAAGTGTTTCATAGAGATAATCATAAAATGGTCTTTACCGGTGTACGTAGAGGTGATCTATACATTCTTGATTTCACTAAGAAGGCTCAACTTAGAACTTGCTTTATTGCTAAATCTTCTAAAGGTTGGTTATGGCATAGACGATTAGGTCATGTTGGCATGCGAAACCTTGACAAGATTATTAAATGAAATCATATCCTTGGCATTAACAATGTCATATTTGATAAGGATAGACTTTGCAGCGCTTGTCAAGAAGGTAAAAAGGTTGGAGGGAGGCATCCCATGAAGAACATCATGACCACAAGGAGGCCACTCGAGCTACTTCACATGGATCTTTTTGGTCCCAACGCTTACAAAAGTCTCGGTGGAAATTCTTTTGGTCTAGTTATAGTTGATGATTTTTCAAGATTTACGTGGGTGTTCTTTCTCGATAATAAATCGCAGGTTCAAAAGATCTTCAAAAACTTCGCTAGGAAGGCCCGAAATCAATTTGAAGTGAAGATCAAGAAGGTTTGCAGCGACAACGGAACGGAGTTCAAGAACGCAAATGTGGACACCTTTCTTGACGAAGAAGGATTTCACATGAGTTCTCGGCTACGTACACACCTCAACAAAATGGAGTTGTTGAGAGGAAGAACCGGACGCTCATCGAAATGGCGAGAACGATGCTTGATGAGTACAAGACGCCGAAGCACTTTTGGGCGGAAGCTGTTGAGACAGCTTGTCATGCAACAAATCGCTTGTATCTTCACAAGCTACTCGGCAAGACGACATACGAGCTTCTCACCGGTAACAAACCCCAAGTTGGATACTTTCGAGTATTTGGCTCAAAGTGCTACATTCTTGATAAGCATCATCGTTCTAAATTTGCATCTAAGTCTCATGAAGGTGTCGTACTTGGTTATGGCTCAAACTCTCACACATACCGTGTCTACAACAATTTCACCTGAAAGGTTGAAGAAATGGTAGATGTGAAGTTTGATGAATCTAACGTCTTGCAAGTAGAGCAATTGCCAATTGATGTAGGAGACAAAGACCCCTCGGAAGCAATCCAAGACTTGTCTATTGGCAAGATTCGTCCAACGGAGGTGAAGGAGAGTACCTCGTCCGTCCAAGTGGAAGCTTCTACCTCACGACAAGGTGAACCAAGAGTTGATACGAAAGCATCCACAAGTGGGACACACCAAGATGAAGAAAACGAGGAAGTGCACCAAGACGAACGCCAACAACCTCCTTCTCCACCATGACAAGAGAACGACAACGTCAACAACGAAGAAGGCCAAGAAGAAGAACAAGATGAAGAAGATGTTCAACCAAGACCCAAGCAAAAGCTTTCACGAGTTCGAGCAAGAATTTCTAAAGACCACCCCGTCGAGCAAATCTACAATGATATCCAAACCGGGAGAATCACTCGCTCTAAAACTCGTTTGGCTAACTTTTGTGAACACTATTCATTCATCTCTAGAATTGAACCTATGAAGGTTGAAGAAGCATTGGAAGATCCAGATTGGATAAATGCTATGCATGAAGAGCTACACAACTTTGAGAGAAATCAAGTTTGGACATTGGTTGAGAAGCCCGACAACAACCACAACATCATCGGTACCAAATGGGTGTTTCACAACAAGCAAGATGAAGATGGACAAGTAGTTCACAACAAAGCATGTCTCGTCGCCCAAGGCTACACACAAGTCGAAGGTATGGACTATGGTGAGACTTATGCTCCCGTTGCTAGACTTGAGTCCATTCGCATCTTACTTGCCTATGCTAATCACCATGATATCACCTTGTACCAAATGGACATTAACAGTGCTTTTCTAAATGGTGAAATAGAGGAGGAAGTTTATGTTAAGCAACCTCCCGGCTTTGTTAATCCTAAGAAACCTGATCATGTTTACAAACTTCACAAAGCTCTTTATGGTCTTAAACAAGCTCCTAGAGCGTGGTATAAATGCTTGACCAAGTTCCTTGTTGAAAAAGGCTTTGAAATTGGAAAAATAGATTCTATTCTTTTTACTAAGAGGGTCAATGGAGAACTATTTGTATGCCAAATCTATGTTGATGATATTATATTTGGTTCTACTAACCCTCACTTTAGTGAAAAGTTTGGGAAGCTAATATCGGAGAAGTTTGAGATGTCGATGATGAGTGAACTCAAATTCTTTCTTGGTTTGCAAATCAAGCAAACTAAGGAAGGTACCTTTGTCTCTCAAACGAAGTATACCAAGGACTTATTCAAGAAGTTCAATATGCAAGAATGCAAAGGTATGACTACACCCATGCCTACTAGTGGAAATCTTGATTTGACCAAAGATGGTGAACCGGTCGATCAAAAGGTTTATCACTCTATGATTGGTTCATTGTTATATCTATGTGCTTCACGTCCCGATATCATGCTAAGTGTGTGCATATGTGCACGATATCAAGCTGCTCCTAAACAATGTCATCTTAAGGCCGTGAAAAGGATAGTGAGATACTTAATCCATACACCAAACTTTGGCATTTGGTATCCAAAGAGGGCCTCTTTCGATCTTGTTAGCTACTCCGACTCATATTATGTCGGTGACAAGGTTGATAGAAAGTCCACTTCAGGTACTTGTAAATTTCTTGGTAGATCTCTTGTATCTTGGTCTTCCAAGAAACAAAACTCGGTATCCTTATCCACCGCCGAAGCGGAATACATTGCCGCTGGTTCGTGTTGTGCTCAATTACTTTGGATGACCCAAACTCTTAAAGATTATGGTATATATGTGAAACATGTTCCATTACTTTGTGACAATGAAAGTGCTATCAAGATTGCTCACAATCCCGTGCAACATTCTCAAACAAAGCATATTGAAGTTCGTCATCATTTCATTCGAGATCATGTTGCTAAGGGTGACATTAATCTTAAGCATGTTCGCACCGAAAAGCAATTAGCGGATATATTCACTAAACCACTTGATGAGAAAGTGTTTTGCAAGTTAAGAGGTGAATTGAACATCATTGATGCTTCAAACTTAGAGTAGGAACTCCATTTGATACATGCAAGGCATGAGCCTATGACTAATCCTTCACATTTCTCTTATGATGACTATCTTATGTCTTGGATATACTTGCACCTTGCATGTTATCTAACCCTTGTAGGTACTTGGATGAATCTAAGTCTATGAGATTGCAACTCACTCACATCTTGAGCAATCTCTACATCACCAAGTCTCTACACAATGGTGGTTGAAGATAAGGAAGCATGGAACCATTCAAACATATCCTTTGACAAATTTACTATTGAACTTCATGATTGTCATTTTGGACACACAAGTGCTCTTCCTTGCAAAAACTAACCCATGTAGGTAGATGAACTCAAATTCCAAGTGGTGCTCCCAACTCTTGATGAGCTACATCAACTTTAAGCAACCCACATAAGTTCAACTGCATGATCACGATCAACACCACCACCCAAGGTATGTTATTCCATCTTAGAGAAGCTTTACTCCAAGTCATGAGTCAAAGCAACTCGACAAGATGTGAATACATCAAGATGCTTAAACGAAAAATGGTAACCCCATTTTGAGCTTAAACGATGAGTATGACCTATGATCAAGTGATCTCACTTGACTCCTAAGTCAATATACTCTAACATAGGTGACTTTGTCGCCGACCAATTCTAGATGAAGGTTTCTTATGTTATTTTCTATGCTCTTGCATTTGTCTCATGCATATCTCTTTTCCCTTTTCAAAAAAAAACTTCATTTAGATTTCTTTTCTTTTCTATTTGTTCAGCATTCCCTGCATCCAATTCATTGCAAATCCTTCAGTAAATTCCTCGCAAATCCTTGTGAGATCTTACTTGTCTAGTGAGCTGAGGTGACAAGTGTTTTCTCTGTGATGAACTCGGTCACACCGGTCTATATTTTTGGTCCAACCGAATCCTTTCGGTGCAACCGAAGCATACCACTCGGTGCCACCGATTTCACTACAGGAAAGACATTTTGCCATTCGTTCCTGCATTACTCTTGATCCAGCTCCACTCAATGAATCTTGTCCTCTACAAGCATCACATTTACCTTAGTGCTTTGTGCTGTGACTCAAGGACCAAACCCATTCTCGACAAATTCCAGAAGACCCTTCTTGGAAATTGATGTCAAATGGGGAGAGAGAGATCACATCAAAGCTTAATCATATCTCTAGGGGGAGAGTATACTCAAGGAGAGAGTAATCTTCAAGGATCCCAGATGCTCGGTGTTTAAGAGGAGAGATGCCACATGTCTTCTTGAGGGGAAAGACATGTTCATATGTGCTTATTTGCATTAGCTCTGTTCATTTGTTTCTTTGAGCTCTGACTTTCTGTTCCCTATCTTCTCCCAGTATCCCATGCTAGATTTAGGGGGAGCAAGACATCTAAGGGAAATAAATTCTTTAAATTCATTGCACATCTTTACCTTTGGGGACATGTCTATATCCAATGTGGTAATCAGTACTCACTCTCTACATGTCATCCCAGTCTTGGCACTCTTGAGGTTTCTTTCTGTTTGCTCTGACTAGTAGGTGCATCTGTGTTATCTAACCTTATTTTCACAGGTTCATTCCATCCTAAGCCAACTCAAGACCACAAGGTAAGTATATGCATCACAATCATGTGTATGAGGAATTCTTGCTGATGTACATACTGTTTGCAAGAAAGACTCATGAGCATGAAGGTACATTTCCCACATTCACATCTTTTGCTCTGATGCATATAGTCAAGATACATGTAACACATTGCCTACTCTGTCATGGTTATGCTCTCACATGCTTCTATATTCCATATTCACATGATTGCATACATGTAGGGGGAGCCTATGCATGTTACATGTCTTTCCAAAGCTTTACTTGTTATTCTCTATATCTTAATCTGAAGCTTTGATGTATGTTGTCATAAATTACAAAAAAGGGTGAGATTGGAAGCACAAGTGCTCCCTGGGTGGTTTTGGTAATTAATGTCAACATATCTCTTGTTGGACTAACACTTTTACCTAGTATGTTTTAGATAAGTTCAACAATGAAGTGGCATGGACTAAAGGATGTGGAACTCCTTCAAGATGCTAAGGACAAAGGATTGGCTCAAGCTTCAAGCACAAGACTCTACATTTTATATTTTAGTGATCCAAGATCACATTGAGTCTATAGGAAAAGCCAATACTATCAAGGAGGGATGAGGTGTTGCTTAATGGCTTGCTTGCTCAAAGTGCTTAGTGATATGCTCCAAAGCCCTCAACTACTTTCTCACATCCACATATGACCTAAACCAAAAGTCAAACTCGGCCCCACTGATTCTTTCTATCCAGCGCCACCGAGTTCAGATGTCATAGCCACTGCCACAAACCCTAGGCAAATCGGTCTCACCGAGATGGGATTGTAATCTCTCTGTGTATGTCCATTACCAAAATCGGTCTCACCGAGTTTGAGTAATCGGTACTACCGAGATTACAATGCAAACTCACTGTTCCTCTTTGTAACATTTCTGTCCAACCGAGATGAGCGAATCGGTCCTACCGAGTTTGCCTGACCAACTCTCTCGTTAGCTTATTACCAAAATCGGTCCCACCGAGTTTGTGTAATCGGTCTCACCGAGATTACGTTATGCCCTAACCCTAACCATATCGGTCCTACCGAGTTACATGTGGTCCCACCGAAAATCCTAACGGTCACTAGATTTGCCGAATCGGTCCGACCGAGTTTCTCAATTCGGTCCCACCGAGATTGGTAAGTTGTGTGTAACGGTTAGATTTTGTGTGGAGGCTATATATACCCCTCCACCTCCTCTTCACTCATGGAGAGAGCCATCAGAACAAACCTACACTTCCAGCATACATTTTCTGAGAGAGAACCACCTACAGTTATGTTGAGACCAAGATATTCCATTCCTACCATATGAATCTTGATCTCTAGCCTTCCCCAAGTTGCTTTCCACTAAAATCTTCTTTCCACCGAATCCATATCCTATGAGAGAGAGTTGAGTGTTGGGGAGACTATCATTTGAAGCACAAGAGCAAGGAGTTCGTCATCAACACACCAATTGTTACTTCTTGGAGAGTGGTGTCTCCTAGATTGGCTAGGTGCCACTTGGGAGCCTCCGACAAGATTGTGGAGTTGAACCAAGGAGTTTGTAAGGGCAAGGAGATCGCCTACTTCGTGAAGATCTACCGCTAGTGAGGCAAGTCCTTCGTGGGCGACGGCCATGGTGGGATAGACAAGGTTGCTTCTTCGTGGACCCTTCATGGGTGGAGCCCTCCGTGGACTCACGCAACCGTTACCCTTCATGGGTTGAAGTCTCCATCAACGTGGATGTACGATAGCACCACCTATCGGAACCACGACAAAAACATCCATGTCTCCAATTGCGTTTGAATTCTCCAATCCCATCCCTTTACATTCTTGCAAGTTGAATGCTTTACTTTTCGCTGCTCATATACTCTTTGCATGCTTGCTTGTTATGTATTGTGAGTGTTAAACTTGTGCCAAAACTCCACTTAAACTTAAAGAAGTTAAAAACTGCAACTTTTGGTACTTAGTGTCTAATCACCCCCCTCTAGACACCTCTTCTCGATCCTTTCAACCCAGAGAGACTCAACAAAGATCTCGCGCTGATCACAAAAAAGATTTCAACGCTTTGACAAGAAGAGCCAGTTCCAGAAAAGAAGTTCAAGCAACTCTGGGGGTTCAAAATCTTCATCAAAACCTGCTGGAGAATACACCTGTTTCAAGTGCAAAAAGCCTGGACACTTCATTTCAGAATGTCCTCTCTAGGAAGCAGAAATACGTGCTAGTGGAAGATATGATTCAGGCAACCATCGAGGCAAAAGCAAGAGCAAGAACTACGAATCCGATGATGAGAAGAAAACAAAGAAATTCTTCAAGAAGAAGGACAACTCCACTTCAAAATCTTCATCAAGATCTTCATCAAGGAACCCTTCCAAGTCCTCCTCGAACTTCAAGGTTAAATCTCGCAAGGCCAAGGCGTACATCAGCAAGGAAATGGATTCTGATGAAGAAGAACCGTCAGAATCCGAAGAAGAAGAAGAATCAGATGAGGATTACAACTCGGGCATGGCTGGCATAGTATGTGCCTCTTCTCCCGCGACAAACTTCTTCGGGAACCCATCAAGCGACGATGAATCTCCTACCTACTGCTTCATGGCCAAAGCTTCGAAAGAAAAGGACTATGTCTCCGGGTGTACAAAATGGATAATGGATAGTGGATGCACTAGTCATATGACTGGAGACAAGTCGTTGTTTGTCGACCCCAACTTAACTGCTTCTCCTTTGAAGTATATCACTTTTGGCGACAACAACAAAGGAAAGGTAATTGGGCTAGGTAAAATTGCCATATCCAAGGACAAGTCCATTGATGATGTTTTACTTGTTCAGTCTCTTGGATTCAATCTTATGTCAGTTGGCAAGCTATGTGATTTAGGCATGCTAGTTCTAATTTCTACATCCAAATGCATTGTCTTGATGGCCTCTGACAATTCCTTCGTCTTTGAGGGAATTAGAAAGAGTGATCTTTATATTGTGGATTTCTCTATGGGTCCCCCAGTCCAAACTTGTTTGCTTGCAAAAGCAACCGAAGGATGGCTATGGCACCGAAGACTTGGTCATGCAGGTATGAGAAATTTGCAGACCCTAGTGCAGAAAAATCATCTCTGTGGCATTCCTGATGTAAAATTCAACACGAATCATCTCTGTGCTGCATGTGAGGCTGGTAAATTAGCCAAGAAGCATCACTCATCCAAGAAAGTTCTGACCACAACAAGACCACTAGAAATTCTCCATATGGATTTATTTGGTACTCAAAATTATGCAAGCTTCGGTGGTAGTCATTATGGTCTGGTGATTCTTGATGATTTTCCTCGATACACTTGGGTATTCTTTCTTGAAGACAAAACCTGCACTCAAGATATCTTCAAAAGTTTCGCTAAGAAAGCCCAGAATGAGTATGGTGTGTGAATTAAGCATGTCAGAAGCGACAATGGAATTGAGTTCAAAAATACTCATATTGCTGAATTTCTCGATGAACATGCTCATGAGTTCTCCGTCGCATACACTCGCCAACAGAATGGAGTTATTGAACGAAAGAACATAACTCTAATTGAAATGCCGAGAACAATGCTCAGTGAGTACAAAACTCCCATTCGCTTCTGGGCTGATGCTATTAACACTGCTTGTCATGTTATCAATCATGTTCATCTTCACAAGTTCCTTAAGAAAACTTCATATGAGCTTATCACTGGCAAGAAACCGAATGTTTCTTATCTACGTGTTTTTGGTGCACCTTGTTACATTCTTGATATGAATCACTCTTCCAAGTTTGCACCTAAGGCACATGAAGGTTTTCTTCTCGGTTATGACTCAAACTCGCATACGTATCGTGTCTATAACTCTCATCACATGAAAGTTATGGAAACGGTAAATGTGCGGTTTGATGAATCTAACGGCTCCCAAAAAGAGCAGCTGCCAAATGTGATAGATGAACCACTGATATCGGATGCTATTCAACAAATGGCTATTGGGAGCGTCAAGCCTGTTGAAGAAAATGCACCTAAATCCTCTGATGATAATGCTCATGTGACTTGAAGCAGAACTCAGCAAGCCACCGCCAAAGCAAATGCTCCTCCGAATGGAAATGGCAATCAAAATCCAAATGCTGATCAAATTGGCAATCCCGAAGGGAAGGATGATACAAATGCTGATGTTGATGAAAATGACAATGATCATCATGAAGAAAATGCTCATCCCCGAGTGGCAAATCGAATTGATCCTTCATTAGTTCTCGATGAAATTGAGAATCCAGGTTACCGACCCACAACTCTTTCACGCACTCGTTTGGCTAACTACTGTGGAAGTTTCTACTTTGTCTCGCTGGCAGAACCTACCAAGTATGAAGAAGTCATGAATGCCATGCAAGAGGAGTTGGTGCAATTCGAACTAAATGATGTATGGGAATTGGTTGTCAAACCGAATCCCAAGATGCACAATATCATCAACACAAAATGGATTTTCCGCAATAAGCAAGATGAAAATGGCATTGTGGTGAGAAACAAAGCACTACTTGTTGCTCAAGGGTACACGCATGTAGAAGGTATTGATTTCGGTGAAACATATGCTCCTGTTGCACGCCTTGAGGCAAATCGCATTCTTCTCGCTTATGCAAATTACAATGATATCTTGCTTTATCAAATGAATGTGAAAAGTGCTTTCCTCAATGGTGAAATTTATGAGGAAGTTTATGTTAAACAGCTACCTCGCTTTGAACACCTTGAGTTTCCTAACAAAGTTTTCAGGTTGCAGAAAGCTTTATATGGTCTAAAGTAAGCCCCTCGAGCTTGGTACGACACCGAAGAAGTTTTTGCTCGACAAAGGGTTCAAGCCAGGATTCACTAATCCCACACTTTCCACTCGTGCTGTTGATAACGATCTATTCGTATGTCAAATCTATGTGGATGATATGATCTTAGGCTGTACTAACAATGCTTGTAGCTTAGAGTTCAGGAAAATGATGTCCAATAAATATCAAATGTCTATGATGGGTGAACTCAAGTTCTTTTTCGGACTGCAAATTCTTCAACAGGCAAATGGCATTTTCATTTCTTAGGAGAAATATCTGAAAGAATGCTTGATGAAGTTTAGAATGCAAAATTCCAAAATGAAGGGCTATAAAACTCCTATGCCCATGAATGGTAAGCTGGATGTAGATGTGTATGGTAAGGATTACGATCAGAAAGCTTATCATTCGATGATTGGTTCTCTTCTTTACCTATGTGCATCCAGACTTGACATTATGTTGAGTGTTTGCATGTGTGCCCGCTATCAAGCTGCACCGAAAGAATCGCATCACCAAGCGGTCAAGCACATTATGAGATATTTGGCTCACACCCCCACCTTAGGTTTATGGTATCCTAAGGGAGCACAATTTGATCTCGTTGGATATTCAGACTCAGATTGGGCTGGTGACTTGGTTGGTAGGAACTCTACTTTAGGGGCATGTCATTTCCTTGGTAGATCATTGGTCTATTGGTCATCAAGGAAGCAGAATTTTGTATCTCTTTCCACGACTGAGGCCGAATAAATTGCTGCTGGCGCTTGTTGCACTCAGTTATTGTGGATGAAGCAGACATTGAAGGATTATTGCATCAAGGTCAAGCAGATTCCCCTATATTGTGATAATGAGAGTGCCATCAAAATTGCACATAATCCCGTGCAACATTCTCGCACGAAGCATATTGCCATCAGACCATTTCATTTGTGATCATGTTGCTCGTGAGGATATTGTCATCAATCATGTCAAGACCGAAGACAATCTCGCTGATATATTCACCAAGCCTCTCAACGAGAAAAGATTCTGTGCATTACAGTGTGAGCTAAATATCCTAGACTCCGCAAACGTGTAGTAAGCTAGACTCGGCACCCGTGCTAACACTTCCACATCTTAGAAGGAATGGGTGCATAACACTCGACGAGTTTGAAAATTTTGACAAAGTGAATTTTTTTCTAAGAGTGAATACATTAACGAAGAACTAGATAACCGGGTGCCACGAATTGAGTGACGCTCGGGGTCAGACAGTTCTTATACGGTGGGTCACGCCACCACAATTCTCTTTCGTTGGTTTTCTTTGCGATCGAAAGTTTTAGTGTTTGTCCGAATGCATTTCCCTCATAGTTATTTGCTCGAGTGTTTGTGTTTGTCTGCTTGAGTGAAATGCCTAGGACCCTATTTTTTTCTCTGTTCTATCTCTTCCAGTCTATGCCGATCTGTTACAAATGCTCAAATTTTATCTGGAACGAAACTTTATCTGGTGTCCTTGAGCACGATTAAGATTCGGTCCGAACATTAATCTGTTTTGGCGAAAGCTATCCAAAATTTGGGGTTTGCCGCCCAAGTTAGGACCATGATATTTTATGATGGTTGCAACGTGCAATACATCAACTGCCACTCCATCTTTTCCATTGAATCGCAATAATCTCTGAATAGAGGCCGTTCGATCAAAACTCACTGTGTAGGGTTAATTCCCTTTGCATATAAAATTTGCACACCACCTTCTTCCATCTAGTTCACTTCTCTTTCTCCTCGCCTCCTCTCCGCCAAAACCCTCGCCGCAACGCTCCTCCTTGATCTCGACGTCGATGACCTCTTCGTCGCTTCACTGCTGGAAAGTGGTCACTGGAGTCTTTCCACGCCGCCGCGGGACATCTTCTTCCCCGAGTCATCGTAGATGCTACACATCGCCGAGCTAGGGTACGTCTGATTCGAACTAGGGCCTCCATCCTTCGTGATTCGAGTTCGTTCGCGGTTATTTTCCTCCAATTTTACCGCATATATTAGATCTAGGTTTTTACCTTTACTAGTGTGGATGTGGTTTGTAGTTGTCCCTCACATCCGAATCATGTCAGATCTAGGGTTTGTGTCATGTTTTGCTCGAATGGAATACCTAGCACGCTGCCTAGTATATTCTTTGGACCCACTAGCTCGTTGTATAAATTTCCTTCATTCGAAACATTTCTCAAAGTCTGCATCTAATTCTTCTTCAAAATGTTTTTGTTCGGAAAATTATTCGCTGTGAGCATTTGTAACCTTGTCCCCATTTTCCCTTGTACCTATTCTAATTCACAGGTTTATGCATTCTGTTGAGGATTCTGCTCGACCAATGAGCATGGTAGATGAAGATGAGGTACTCATGGGAACAACTGATGAATCAAAGGCTCCAAATGCCAAGGGCTCAATGGTAGGCCCATCAACCAGCAAAATAAAGAGATCCGAACAAAATGAAAATGAGCAAGAAGCAGATGCACCGAAGAAAAAGAAAGGAGGCAGGCAACCCTATGCAAATTCAGCTGAGTATATCTCTCATGATGACTATAAAACTGTTCAAGGCGAGACAAAAAGATAAAGAGATAAGCGTCTGCAAAAGATTCGACGCCACTGGGTGTGCAAACGGTTCCACTATAAAATGGTTCACCCTCAGTTTGCTAAGAACTTTGCTTTCCATCCTTCGTGGGGTGACTGCCATGAGATTGGACTCATTCGTCCAGGTGATCCTCAGGAGAGACCACCACCACCTCCTGATGCCGACAAATCATCTCTTTGCACTCCCGAATCATATCCTGATGAGTTGGCCAAGCGCCGAAAGAATGTTGAAAAGAGAGCCAAGAAGGCTGAGAAAGAACAAGCTCACGAAGAAGAAAACCGTCGCCTTGTCAAGTCAGATGTTGAGAAGAAGAAGGCTAAAGGAAAAGAAGAACACCGCTCTAGGCTCAAGCATGATCTAGTTCTGTTGCTTTGAAGAAAAAGAGCATGCCGAAGAAGAGACCAGCTGCATCAATTGGCAGGAATGATGAAAGTGAATCCTACAATCAAGATGATCCTCCACTCACAAGAAAAGAGTTGATGCAACTCTTTCTGAGAAAGTGAACATCACTACTTCCACCATACCGCCTGATCTTCGAGCGAGTGCAGTTCCAATAACACCTCCGAAGAATATCACTCTGAAGATAAAAACGCCTCATACCACTGTCACTATGGTCAACCATGTGAATACAACCCCTCATACCGAGGTGATTGACATGCAATACTTAGTTGTTGAAGCTCTAGTGAGCACAACTAAGCTAGGAGAGAAAATTCCAAAACTGAAGGTGAAGCAAATCACAGCTCCTTCTACCGAGCAAAATGCTCCACGAGCTGCTGTTGTGAAAGAAAAGGCTGCACAATTTGCTCCAAAGGTGACACAACCATTGGCTTCTATGCCTACGACCGAGCAAAATCTAGTTCAGACTGCTCCTGTTGCACAGACCAATGATGACTCTGGTGTACCACATTACTTCAATCAAGTATTCATCATGGAGCAGCTTGACAAATTTGTGGAGAACCTGTTTGATGGAGAAGTGGCATCTTTGCACATTCCCTCTGAAGTAATTGCTCAAGCTTCTGCTCTGGTTCAGGACATGAGAGATGGCTCTGTTGAGATCAATAACCTCACTGCCCAGCTCGACAATCTTGACAACCGAATGAAGACTGCAAAATCCAAGTTTGTCATCAAACAACTTGAGGCATCATATGTGGATGTCAATCGAGCCTTGACCATCCTTTGGAACAGAAGATTAGGATTTCATTCTGATCTGGATCAAATTTCTCACAAGATATGCCTCGATCATCAAGCCCAATCCACTGGCTACAATGATCTTGTCAAAGGTCATATTGATCAGTTGAAGCAAAAGAAGAAGAAGAAAATTGCAAAGAAGAATGCTCCTCCTCCTCCTACGAAAGAAAAATCTCCGGATGCTGTACCACAGAAGGAAAACTCACCAGAGCCTACAATTCCCTTGCAAGTTCATGTACCAACACTACTGTAGGATGCTGCTAACGCGACACTTCGATCAGAGACCCTTCAACGAAACTGTGTGTGATGCAATAATCGCAAACGGTGGTGTAAAAAACCCGTCAAAAAGGTGCAAAATGTTTGCAATGACGGATGCATCAAACACAGTTCAGATTTTAGTTGCGTGTGTGATGCAAGGCATACGGTTCAGTTCAATTAAATGTTTGCAACGAGGAGGAACAAAAGAAATGGGCAGCCAGATGAAGGTGTGTGCGATATACAGCATACCGTTCACACGGATGAACTGTTTGTGATTAGGCAACACAAACGATGAAGGTTTGTGTGATATACGGCATGCGGTTCACTCGGATGAACTGTTTGTGTGGAGACAAGAGAACAAAAACGGTTCAATATAACAAGATGTGTGTGATACGCGGCAAACAGGTTTGTAATCAGAAATGTGTGCGAAGACCGATAATAACACAGACTATTGCTGCTAATAAGACGTGTGTGTTGTGCGATGGGATTGCATAAAGAACAACAACACACACACACACACACACACACACACACTTATAAGGACATGGTTGCATAACCAAATTATACATCCACTTACATAGGTGGCTACTACAACCATGGCATTTGCACACACCAAAGTAAACTATTATATGCATAATTACATAGGTGGCTGCTACACACATGACATTTCCACACACCAAAGTAAACTATATAATACATGCATGATTAACTAGGATAAACGATCATCTGATCATCATCTACTTCTTGTGACGCTTGCTCTGGTTGTGGCTCGATCCGGCCTCGTCGATCTCTATAACAAGGCACTTCCTCATGTCAATGATTCGCATGTGCATCTCGTAGCATGTGTACACGCTCTTGGTCGTGAACCTGAGGTGAGGTTCATCCAGTTGCCGCATCCTGCTTCATCTTTTCGTAGTATGGCTCGACGATGGCTTAGGCGAGTTCAACCAGGGAGTCCTTCTTCGTCCTGCCCCAGACCCTGTAGTGCTCACGGATTTCGACAAGGTTCGGGCAGGCCAAGCCCATAATCCTGAGCGCTTTTACATCGTCGGTGGTTTCCACCGTGGCGAACTTGTAGTCGGTGCTGTTGACAAACCTGGTGAAATAGTTGCAAGGCTCTATGGCCATGCAGTAGTGATAGATGAGGACATGATGGTGCACGCACAACTGGGCGACCACAACCTTCTGATCTATGTTGGGACAACCGGCGGTGTACTGGAGGTCGATGCCGACCACCTTGTACTTGTCTTGAGCAAGCAACTGCTCGATGTAGTCGTCCACCAGGCCGGGTCGATGGTGTACACCCCCGAGAGATCCATCTCCCTCGCGTGGGTCTCCACTTTATGCTTGTCGAACTCCATTGGAGCGCCGCTAGACATCCCCTCTCTATGTGTCGTCGTGGGTGTGCTTGTTGTGTTGTGGGGCGCGATCAAAAGGTTGAAGAGACTAAGGTTATAATGGCCGTGGGAATTAAAGGGGAAGCCGGACGGCCAGGAATATCGGCACGCCCTGATGGCAGTTCTAATTTGCAGCGCGTTACTCCATCGTGTCGCATGTAACTGCATTGTGTGGCAACACGTGCGACGCAACCGCATGCATATGGGGCCCCCGACGTGATCGTGCACATGCCCAACCGCTAACAGAGCGCGCATGGAGGGACGCGAGCAGAGCGCTCTGCGGTCACCTCAACGACGAGCAACTATATATATGCATATAGCAATTGAACGCACGTAAGGAAAAGCTGTCCCCAAGCCGAGCACGCCGATGGACGCGAGCAGAGCGCGGCGCGGCGCCTAACAGCGAGCACAGCATGCTGCGGCGCCTAACGGTGCGCAGAGCTTGCCGAGGAACGCGAGGCCAGCACATTGATACGTGGCAAATAAGACAAGTTGTGCGAGCGGTGTCGGAGACATCAAGCACGAATCAGATTAGAGTTCCGTGTGCGATACATGGCATACAGTTGATCCATCTGAGCTGTTTGTGATGGAATAAGCCGTGTGTGTTGTGGGCAAACGCTTGCTGGTATATAACCTTGAATTTAACCAACAAAATGTTAATGCATGTTACAAAAATTGTATAACTATAAACTATGTTCAAATACGAATACAACTATATAATCTTTGGAATGCATTCATATTTTATTAGTTAAATCCTACTTATAAACCAGGACGGAGGTATAGTAGGTAATTAAATCGCAAACATTTTTTTGGTATTAACCATATGTGTACGTGTCCTTTCGTCCTCCTCTCGCACGTCTTGTCACCCTGCTGCAGCAGACATCTTACATCGCAGGCTTGCGCAGCGTGCAGAGGCGTTCTTTTGGCTGAACGATGGCTCAAAGTGGTCCCAATGAATAGTCGGTGAGCCCGTTCCCGTGCAACCTCGCAGGTTCCGGCGCAAGCTTCCCGCCCGACTTGGTGAAATCCCCCAAAATCCCAATGCTTACTGGCCTGCTATATAAACCCTCATGGCCGGTGAGTCCTATGTCGCATTTCCCCCTCCCTCTCTGTAGCTTATCTCGTCTGCTTCTCCCACAATCGCCAATGGCACCAGTCCGTCATCGTCGCCCAGCCACTCCGCCGTCATCAGAGGATAGCTCCAGCTGGGAGGCTACACCGCGGCGGCGGCATAGTCCCCGGCGTAGTGTAGTGCGTATGGCGTCCCTGTTGGGTGTGCGCGGAACACCCACCCCACACTCTGCCGCTGCTGCCCGTCGGCAGCTGTTGCCGGCCACCATTGCCGCCACACCATCGTCGAAAGCCAGGGCTATCTCTCGCTCCACCGCCGCGGCCCGAAGGCGGGAGGTGGCCGTCGTAGCTGCCACCCCACTGCCGGCCATCACCCGCTCCGCCACCATGACCCGAAGGCGGGAGGTGGCCATCGTGGCCGCCACCCCACTGCCGGCCATCCCCCGCTCCACCACTGCGGCCTGAAGGCAGGAGGTAGCCATCATGGCCGCCACCCCATCAGCGGCCGCCGTGGCCGCCAGCCCACCGTTAACCGCCGGGATCATCACTCGCTCTGCCGCCGCTGCCCGAGGGAGAGAGGCGAAGGTGGAGGCCCGCACGTGCGTCAGTGACCTTGCACGCTACATCGAGTTCCGGCGGGAGGAGGAGGAGCGCCTCGTCGAGCACGCAAAGAACCTTACCACATCCGTGGTCGCAGCACACGCCGACACAGAGGCGAGGAATTAGGAGATCTACGAGCAGTACAGCCTCTTCAAGAGGGGTCGTAAGGAGCGGCAGTGGGCGTTCGAGCTGGTGAGCGTCGTTGAACATGCAGTAGCGGCAGGCACCGTATTGGAGTTGTCCAGGTCGTCGGTAGGCTCCTCCTCCTCTGCCTCTTACTGAGTGTGCTCGACAGAGGATAGGCTACCGGGAGTAGTACAAAGCCCCTCCGTAGTAGTAGTATTTAGGGGCTATTTTGTTCAGTTCATCTGACTATAGACGTGGTCGAACTGTACAACGTACTTAAAATTAGCTAGTACATATAGTTGAACTAGCTATTTCAGTACGTAGTTGGCAACAATTGGGGAAAAGTTGGTCGGTTCAGCTGTCGAGTTGAACTATTTATATAAATTAAGAATGACTGCTTAATCTATGAATGAAATCTATGCTTAATTACTGAAGTTTACTTGCAAAAATTAGATAGTGCTTGTGATTTTTAGCCGCATATTTTGTCAAATCGCAGTGTTACAAGGATTGACAAATGGCAATGTTACTAGATTAACAAATATCAATATTTCCAGTTTGAAAAATGGCAGCATACCCAATATGACAAATGCAAATCTTACCAAATTGTTTGTACGTGGTTGCACACGGGTCATCCAAAATAACCGTTTGTGCTGAAGGGATGCACAAATCCTGCGCTGCGAATTTTCCCTCGACTTAAGGGGGAAGTCCATAGCTCTCACTTTGCATATGGGTGTTCTATCTAAAATGTTTGCGATCAAGAGCTGCTGAAATCCTGCTCGGCACATTTTCTCTTGGTTTCCTGGGGAAGCTGTCGGTTTGCATACGGGCGTTGTAACTAAAACGTTTGCGATAAAGAGCTGCACAAATCCTGCTCGACACATATTCCCTTGGCTTCCTCGGGAAGCTGTCGGTTTGCATATGGGTGTTCTAACTAAAACATTTTCCATGAGTGTTTTATATCTAAAAACCGTATTAAACCGCGGCTTGGGCGCCATTAATGGAGAGGATGCAAGCAAGGCTGGCGTCCATGAAAGTCAAAGGGCTCGTTTCCCAGTGAGCCTGCGCAGTGTATAGCTCGCACACTTCCTGGTGAGCCTCCACATTGGAGTACAACTCGCACGCCTCCCATTTAGTCAAGCACTCAAGCACCTGTCCGCACGGCACCTCCTAGCCATTAAAAGAGTGAGGCGTGGCGTCACGTGAATGGTTAACAGAATGCACAGAATTTAAATTATACAAAACGTTTGAGATGTTGCAGTGGTACCTATTTGTTTCAAAATGCCTTTGTTGGCTATTATTCGAGTGCGCTTTCTATCAAAATGGACACGAAATATACCACAACATGTTGGGTGCCATTACATGATAGCATGCCAAGTTTCATGAATTTCAGACGAGTTTTGGATTTACTAGAATTTTAAAACAAAGTATCTCAATGTTTTGCCAGAAATCAACAGTGCCCTGGTGTTTGAAATCCATTCCCATTTCTTGCATGGGACCTAAGCGTGCACCCAAGGACACAGATTTGATTTTTCAACCAATTTATATGCACTGGAGCATGTGCATGTACTTCAAATTTTAATTATGCACAAAAAATGCCTAGGAAACCGAGTTAATGTATAAAAATGTCCAAATGTACCTCGAAAAATTCCAAAATTAAACACAACACTCCTGTTGTTCTATGTTGACATTAGAATTTTTTTGAAAGCAATAAGAGGCAACAGATATCGTTTCGTCCCTAAAGATGGCACGTTCCCTACCGAAACCATCACGCTTGTTGTGAGAAGCTCTGGTTTGTGAGAAGCTTATAGCCAAACCTGCCCCAAATGGGAAAAAAATTACCACGACATGTTGATGCCGCTCCATGATAGCATGCCAAGTTTCATGAATTTCATACGAGTTTGGATTTACTAGAATTCAGAAACCAGGTATCTCAATGTTTGCGGCCGAGTGAGGGTGGCAGGGTGTTTGACATTCATTTCCATTTCTTGCATGGGACCTAAGCATGCAACCAAGGACACAAATTTGATTTTTCAACCAATATATATGCACTGGAGCATGTGCATGTAGTTCAAATTTGAATTGTGCACATAAAATGCCTAGAAAACCCAGTTAATGTATAAAAATGTCCAAACAAACCCTGAAAAATTCCAAAATTTAACCCAATACTCCTGTTGTTCTATGTTGACACTAGAAATTTTTTAAAAGCAATAAGAGACAATGGATATCGTTTCGTCCCCATAGGTGGCACGTTCCCTACCGAAACCATCACGCTTGTTGTGAGAAGCTCTGATTTTTGAGAAGCTTATACCCAAACCAGCCCCAAATGGGACAAAAATTTTACCACGGCATGTTGATGCCGCTCCATGATAACATGCCAAGTTTCATGAATTTCAGACGAGTTTGGATTTACTAGAATTTAAAAACCAGGTATCTCAATGTTTGCGGCCGAGTGACGGTGGCAGGGTGTTTGACATTCATTCCCATTTCCTACATGGGACCTAAGCATGCAACCAAGGACACATATTTGATTTTTCAACCCGTTTATATGCACTAGAGCATGTGCATGTAGTTCAAATTTGAATTATGCACCTGAAATGCCTAGAAAACCCAATTAATGTATAAAAATCTCCAAACGAACCCCAAAAAATTCCAAAATTTAACACAACACTCCTGTTGTTCTATGTTGACACTAGATTTTTTTTGAAAGCAATCAGAGGCAATGGATATCGTTTCATCCCCACAGGTGGCATGTTCCCTACTGAAACCATCATGCTTGTTGTGAGAAGCTCTGGTTTGTGAGAAGCTTATACCCAAACCTGCCCCAAATGGGACAAAAAATTTACCATGGCATGCTGATGCTGCTCCATGATAGCATGCTAAGTTTCATGAATTTTAGATGAGTTTTGGATTTACTAGAATTTAAAAACCAGGTATCTCAATGTTTGCGGCCGAGTGACGGTGGCAGGGTGTTTGACATTCATTCCCATTTCTTGCATGGGACCTAAGCATGCAACCAAGGACAAAGATTTGAGTTTTCAACTCGTTTATAAGCACTAGATCATGTGCATGTAGTTCAAATTTGAATTATGCACCTGAAGTGCCTACAAAATCAAGTTAATGTATAAAAACGTCCAAATGAACCTTGAATAATTCTAATATTTTTGACGACACACCTATAGTTGCATGTTCACTACAGATAAAAGTTCTAGCAATTCAAACACCATCCTTTGCAGTCGTGACCCCATTATGTAATTCAAATCATGATGAAAAATCAAGTAGATCACACACAGTTTATTATCACCAACCGTGTGAGATGCAGCACCATCTTGGATCACCGTCGGAGTATAGTATGCATACGACTTTTGCAAGAAGGTGCGACGGCTACAGTCCACAGCCGGCGTGTCAAGCACACTAGCTCGCTCCGCAAATATCATTTCACTGTTCAATCATCGACTGTTAAAGATGGGGACATGGACCCGCATCGTGAGGGCAACTTCAGCGGCGCACTCCGACGAGAGCGTGGCCGCAGCCGCCAGACGCATGCTAACAAGCTTCGTGAGGGCGAACGCAATCTGCGACCGGGCGGCGAAGGCAGCCAAACGACCGCTATTGCTTCTCAGGCGGCGGCAGCAACATCTGCCTCGGGGATAGCAACTAGCGAGAGCGGCACATCAGCTGTCCGTGAAAGAAATATGCCCTAGAGGCAATAATAAAGTTGTTAATTATATTTCCTTATATCATGATAAATGTTTATTATTCATTCTAGTATTGTATTAATGGGAAACTTAGTACATGTGTGAATACATAGACAAAACAGAGTGTCCCTATTATGCCTCTACTTGACTAGCTCGTTAATCAAAGATGGTTAAGTTTCCTGACCATAGACATGTGTTGTCATTTGATGAACGGGATCACATCATTAGAGAATAATGTGATGGACAAGACCCATCCGTTAGCTTAGCATAATGATCATTTAGTTTTATTGCTATTGCTTTCTTCATGACTTATACATGTTCCTCTGACTATGAGATTATGCAACTCCCGAATACCGGAGGAACACCTTGTGTTCTATCAAACGTCACAACGTAACTGGGTGATTATAAAGATGCTCTACAGGTGTCTCTGAAGGTGTTTGTTGGGTTGGCAATGGTCAAGACTAGGATTCGCCACTCCATGTATTGGAGAGGTATCTCCCGACCCTCTGAGTAATGCACATCACTATAAGCCTTGCAAGCAATGTAACTTTTCTCGAGAATCGCAAGCAATGTAACTAATGAGTTAGTTGTGGGATGATGCATTACGGAACAAGTAAAGAGACTTGCTGGTAACAAGATTGAACTAGGTATGATGATACCGACGGTCGAATCTCGGGCAAGTAACATACCGATGACAAAGGGAATGACGTATGTTGTTATGCAGTTTGACCGATAAAGATCTTCGTAGAATATGTAGGAGCCAATATGAGCATCCAGGTTCCGCTATTGGTTTTTGACCGGAGATGTGTCTCGGTCATGTCTATATAGTTCTGAAACCTGTAGGGTCCGCACGCTTAACGTTCGATGACAATTTGTATTATGAGTTGTGTGTTTTGGTGACCGAAGTTTGTTCGGAGTCACGGATGAGATCACGGACACGGCGAGGAGTCTCTAAATAGTCGAAAGGTAAAGATTCATATATTGGAAGGTTATATACGGACACTGGAATGGTTCCGAAGAAGATCGGGGATTTTTTGGAGTACCGGGAGGTTACCGGACCCCCACCCCCTCGGGAAAGTTAATGGGCCTCATGGGCCATGGTGGAGAAGAGGAGGCATGCCACAAGAGGTGGCCCCCCTTCCCAAACCGAATTGGACAAGGGGTGGGGACGCCCCCTTTCCTTCTCCCTCTCCCCCTTCCCCCTTGCCCTCTCCGTTGCAAGGAAAGGGGGGGGATCCTACTTGGACTAGGAGTCCAAGTAGGACTCCCCCCCTTGGCGCGCCCCTCCTAGGCCACCGGCCTCCTCCTCCCCTCCTTCATATACGGGGGCGGGGGGCACCCCAAAGGCACACCAAGAATTCTCTTAGCCGTGTGCGGTGCCCCCCTCCACAGTTTACTCCTCCGGTCATAGCGTCATAGTGCTTAGGCGAAGCCCTGCACGGATCACATCAGCAACACCACCGCCATGTCGTCGTGCCGATGGAACTCTCCCTCGACCCTCTACTGGATCAAGAGCTTGAGGGACGTCATGGAGCTAAACGTGTGCTGAACACGGAGGTTCCATACGTTCGGTACTTGGATCTGTTGGACCGTGAAGACGTTCGACTACATCAACCACGTTAACATAACGCTTCCGCTTTCGATCTACGAGGGTACGTGGACACACTCTCCCCCTCTCATTGCTATGCATCTCCTAGCTAGATCTTGTGTGATCGTATGATTTTTTTTTGAAATTGCATGCTACATTCCCCAACAGTGGCATCCGAGCCAGGTCTATGCGTAGATGATATGCACGAGTAGAACACAAAGAGTTGTGGGAAATAATAGTCATACTGCTTACCACCAACATCTTAATTTGATTCGGCGGTATTGTTGGATGAAGCGGCCTGCACCGACATTACATGACCGCTTCATGAGACTGGTTCAACCGACGTGCTTTGCACACAGGTGGCTGGTGGGTGTGTGTGTTTCTCCAACTACTACGGCCGGTCCTTGTTGAAGGTTAAAACAACACACTTGACGAAAAATCATTGTGGTTTTGATGTGTAGGTAAGAACGGTTCTTGCTAGAAGCCCGTAGCAACCACGTAAAACTTGCAACAACAAAGTAGAGGATGTCTAACTTGTTTTTGTAGGGCATGTTGTGATGTGATATGGTCAAGACGTGATGAGATATAAATTGTTGTATGAGATGATCATGTTTTGTATAAGTTATCGGCAACTGGCAGGAGCCTTATGGTTGTCGCTTTATTGTATGAAATGCAATCGCCATGTAATTCCTTTACTTCATCACTAAGCGGTAGCAATAGTCGTAGAAGCAATAATTGGCGAGACGACAATGATGCTTTGATGGAGATCAAGGTGTCAAGCCGGTGACGATGGAGATCATGACGGTGCATTGGAGATGGAGATCAAAGGCACAAGATGGTGATGGCCATATTATGTCACATATTTTGATTGCATGTGATGTTTATCTTTTATGCATCTTATTTTGCTTAGTACGACGGTAGCATTATAAGATGATCCCTCACTAAATTTCAAGGTATACGTGTTCTCCCCGAGTATGGACCGTTGCTACAGTTCGTCGTGCCGAGACACCATGTCACATCCCAAATTTTCAATTTGGAATGTTATACATTAGATCATCATTGCATATCATATTTTATTGCATTTTGGCTTGATCCTAGAAATTCTATGCAACTCAAGGACCCACGAAGAGAGTTGGGGATTTCGTTATTTTCATATTTGAGCTTTTCTCAAATTTAGAAAAAAGGATCATTGATTTTAATTATTTTATTTTCGAATATTTCTATTATAAAAATAAGAGAGAGGGAATAAAATGACTTTCGCAAAATAAATAAATATTGGGGATTTAATAATAAAATCAAATAAGATTTTATTTTGGAGTTTTATCGCTATCTTATTTGAATTAGGAAAAATACGCGTTTTTCAAAATCGCATTTTAGGCCCAAATAAATGTTCAACTTGTCCGGCTTATTTTTAGAGGACGGGGAAAATTTATTTCGGGATTTTTGGAGTCAGTTTAGTATTTTTTTTCTTTCTTTTTCTGCACATCTTAATTTTTTTTAAAGGAAACCGACTACGGGCCGTACCCGAGCGGGACTCCGCCCGGGGGGCTTTATAAGCCGCCACCCCGGCGCCCGAAACCCACCCCGCCAGCCCAACCCACTGCCGCCGCCGGACCCCGCCACCGTCTCGCCGCCTTGGCGGAGATCTCGCCACACCTGAGGTAGCCGCCGCAGTTTTTTTTAAAACCGTTCGGTTTATTTTCAAAACCCTAGGTCCGTTTTTTTAGATCGGTTCGTCGGTTTTTCTCGGTTTAGTTATTTAGCGGATGTTCGTCCGTATGTTCATTTTAACGAACGGTCTTCACCATTTAGCCGCAGACAGTGAACGTTCGTTCGTTAGCCTGTTCGTCCGTTTTTCTTTTTCTCTAATTTTTCGTGATTATTCTCGATCGCGATTCCAGATCCGATTTTCGTTCTAGTATAACTTTTCGCCCGTTTATCGGAATCAGGCGATTCAAGTGCCTAGAGTTTCCTTTCGAAACCCTCTTTCTGTTTAACCAACTTAAATAAGTTTTTAGTACTGTAAACTTTGACTTAGGTCCAGATTAGTAAACGAAGCTTGTTTCTTTCGCCGTTTGAGTTTCGTTGCTTCGTTTGATTTGATTCTTTTCGCAAACCGGAGTTCTTAAGTTGAACTTTCTGGTTAGATCTCTTATTCGAGTTTTACCTGTGCATTAGATGAGTGCTTATTGTATGCTAGTTTGTTTGTGATAGAGTATCCGGAGTGCCCAACTTGCTATTACGAGTCTCTAGGTTTCACGGATCATCAGCAAGGCAAGTAACACTTTGATCATACCTATTTACTACCCAGTTTTATTGAATTAGATCAATCCCCAAACAATTGGATGGTTAGGATCTGATTAATATGTGGGTTTGGGAAGTAGATGAGGTAGTACCTATTGTCCTGTTTATTACCAAACCTTTGGGAGTTACTTCTACGTTTGCTTATATTGCTATGCTATGCTAGTAGATGTGGATTGGGTGAGTGTATCCATGACTGATGTGAGATTGTTAATTAATGGTTTACTTAAGGAGGCAACTTTAATACACATCTGGGTGGATTGAGGCACCTGGGGAACCCAATGTTGCCTGTATTTTTGGAAATCCCGGGGTACCCTGTGATTCTCCTATGGACCGCCACCCAGGCTCAAAGGGATCATGAGGTTATTCATGCTAGAAACTTCCGTGTGCAGCCGTAAGCTACTATGGGTTCTAGCATAGTTGAGATGTTGTGTGACCTCTTTCAATGGTAGACTAGCAGATGTAGGGGATGTAGGTTGATACTGTCTACCTAGAGTAAAGAGTTAATGCTTCTGAAAGACTGTGTCTCGGTCATCCGTTTCTGAAACACCATGTAGTGCGACAAATCCAACGGTGGAGATCGAGTCTTGCGGGGAAAAGTGCGCAAACCTCTGCAGAGTGTACAAACTAATCATGGTTATCCGTGTCACCGGTTATGGATGTTTTGAGTATCTAGTACCTCGATTATCATGTGAATCTCATCATGTTACTTAATTTAATTTGATTGGGTTAATGATGATGCTTAATTGGGATTGAGTTGGAGGAACCTTCTCAATGTTTAACAACCACCATGATAGTTAAATAAAATGCATTCCTTTGTTGTAGGGAAAAATTGGCTTTATGCAAAACTGTAACCATAGAGCTTTCCACCAGCCATATATGCATGTAGTGATAGGATTACTCTGTTCATTACTCTCTATGTGTTACATTGCCAGCATATTCCATGTGCTGACCCATTTTCGGGCTGCAACGTTAATGTAGGGCGGAACCCTAGGGGCCGATCTTTCACGTTTGGAGAGGATCCCTACGAGGAACACGAAGAACGCGCGGAAGAACACGAGGGAAATCACGGGGGTGGGGCGGGGGGGGGGGGGGGCGAGAGAAACACTCAACCAACACGAATATGATCACACATGTGCTAGATCCAAGGAACACAAAGAGATTCACGGTCCAAATCCAACAAAGGACGATACAAGTAGCGGTAGCTCATCTCTGAGAGGAGGTCTTGAATCCACGAGGGATCTTCCCATAAAGGGGCCTTGAATCCATGGTGGATCTTATCTGAAGAGGCTGCAGTCTCTCACGAGGAGGAGATCCGTATGGATGAGCAAAGCTCTATCTCAAATGAGCTAATCCTTTGCTAACCCTAGCTAGGAGGAGGTGGGGGAGTATATATAGTCGTAGTACAAGTTGGGGATGAAGTGAAGGGGTACATGGTCCGCTGACCCGTTACACTGCGCGCAGGGGGGCCGGATGTCCGGGCTGGGGGCTGGATGTCCGGCGGCTCACGAAGAGCCGGATGCCCGGGCCTCTGGCCGGATGTCCGGGCTGGAGTTGCCCGATTCTTGTACTCTTTGGATAGGTGGGGCCGGATGTCCGGGGCTTCGGGAGGAGCCGGATGTCCGGGGCTTGTGCCAGGATGTCCGGGCCGTCGGGGGCGCTTCCAGATGCATTCTGTGATGGAGGCCGAATTTCTGGGGGTCGGGCCAGATGTTTGGGCTGGGACCGGATGTCCGGGCTGGGGCCGGATGTCCGGCTGCTGTAGCAGTTGGCTCTTCTTCCTTCTTCTTCCTTCGGTTCCGCGCAGACTTGGCCTTGGGCCTTGGGCTCTCCATGGTCTCCTCGGGTGTACTTGAGTATGCACAAGGTTCGCGCTTGAGGTAGCATCCATATCTTGCATGTGGAAAGTGAAGGTTTAGAGAGGAGCGAGTTCATCTTGTGTCCAATGGCATATGTTCGAGGTCTCGTCATATGTCCTCTTGGGGCTTGGAGAGTAGTAGGAGTGTACATGGGGATGAACGTGGGATGCTCCGCATCATCTCTCCCCCCCTGGGAAAGATCCGACCTCGGATCGTGATATTCATCACCATGGAAACGGTTGGCATGGACGGACTTGTAGTTGGACAAAGTTGAAGACATGTCGCAATCCAAGTACTCCAAGGTGTCACCGAAGTGATAGACATGTAAAAAGAGCAAACACAAGGCACACTCGGAAATACAATGGTTAGCGCACACAAAGTGTCCATCATGTAAGAATGAGTCTGTGCTGCAAGATAGTGCATGGCAAGACACATGATGCTTATCAAGATGATCTAGAATGATATGCAAAGCATTCATGGGAGCAAATGCAATCATTCTGAACACAAATGTGTTATGAATATGAGCAATGCAACCATGGTGCGAAATGATGTCATAATGGGATGGTTTATCAAATGCATGAACATGGCAATGTATGCTCAATACGTGTAAGCTATCATGCAATTGATGGTGGACAATATGATCATGATGTATGAATATGCCATCAAGGAAGATAACAACAAATTTGCTAAGGAAATGCACAAGCTCAAATATCATGGATGACATGGGAATACAAGATGCAACAAGGCAATCATAATGTGAGTCAATCCATGCATAGGGTGCAAACTTGTGGTGAGTATGATATGTCCAACGAGCATGACATGTGGGAGCACAATCAACAAATATGGAGGTGTTGGTGTACCAAAGCTCGATGTCGAGGCATGAGTGGAGTTCCAAAGGTGCATCCAGTAAGTGCGAGCGCTCCTCAATGTGAAGGTCCATGTAGCCAATCTCCAATGTCGCTCCTCCATTCACGAGATGTATCATGTAGACAACAAGAAGGAAAAAACAATGAAAGAGTGACCCATCCAATATGCAAACTTGAGGATGGCTCAAAGGGAAGGAGTTCACCTTTATGAGGATGTCGAAAATGTTGGTGTCGCACATCGTGTATGCCTTCACATAACCAATATGTCTCATGATGGTAATGCCTTGTGAATCCTTCAAAACGAAAGAACATGACAAACACTCGGAAAAACAAATGAGGTTAGCGGAAGTGCAAAACCTATCATTCGTGTGGTAAGATACCCAACAAGTGTATGCATCATGCTCATCATAAGAAATTACAAGGGAGCATTTCTTAGTATGGAGGCATATGATGCGAGAACAACCAAATGCAATAGGCTCAATCAAATAAGCATGCATCACAAGTAAGGTGTCAAAGTCTCTAAGATCAATAAGAATAGTATGTTGCACTCAATACAAGTGGATATGAAAGAGGCAACTAATCGACACAAGAGACAATGATCAAGATATATCATGTGAGAGGCATGAGCATATATGCCATCAACCCAAGAAAACGAGTAATAGTAGAACATGGGCGATGCAACATAGCAAGCAATCATAGCGATTAAGTCAAGCAAGCTAGTAGTGCGAAGTTGCAACATACTAGAGGGAATAATGGCAAGCATGTCATGTGTGCAAATAGTGGGCATGAATAATGCACATGACATATCACAAGCATGAAAGCAAGATATGAGTAGAATGACATGAATGTATTGGCGAGAAGCCATATGTAAATAGCAATGGGGCATCATGACTCTCCCAACACAACAAGCATCAATGACATGGGGCACATGATAAACATGGCAATAGCAACAAGGATCTCCACCAAGCATGCAAATACACATAGGAGTATCATAATGGTGAAGCATGGGTAGATGCAAGCAAGGGTCACAATTGCATGGCAAAATCATGTAAAGAGGCATAACATGCAAAGTGAACACGATAGTATGGGCATAAAGGGACAGGTGATATATAGCCCATAGCCGTGTGAGAGCCAAGTAGAAGAGATGCGCATAGTCCTTGCGTGAAGGGAACGGTGGTAAGGATAGTCCACGGGAACCCAAGTAATCGTTGCTCTCAAGATCTCGCTCCGTCAACTCTTGGGATTGAGATGTTGACGAATATACATGAGTACCTACACAAAACAAAGGCAAAGGGAAAATTGTGTGTGCGTGATATATGTACACATCATCCATCATGAGAGGTTTGTTATTATGTACAACATAATGGAGACTCAAATTGTGTAATGCATCACGATTAATATCTAGAGCATGGTTATTCATGTAATGCATATGGTGCACGCAAACATGGGAATCATGCAAAGTATGAAATGCATCAAGATCTCCGAATATGTATGAGGAAACTATGTGAGTCTCGTCATGAGCATGAGTAGCAACATCACATGGAGAATATTGACAACATCCAAAACAATGCATATTTGGAACAATGTGATCATGGCATGACATAGTGGATGAATTGCGCAAATCATGTAAAGGAAGCATGGCAATATCATCACATGAAAAACAAAAGCCAATGACCATCATCTCATCATCTATGCCATAAGTGCAAATGGGATTGATTTTAATGGGGCATGCATAGTTACTATGTTGAGATTGTAATGATGCAATATGGGAGATCTCACTCATAGCATATGACAAGTTCAATGAGTTGTCAAACATGATATGACCAAAAGATGTTTCACATGATATCCTATGGAGCATAGCATCACAACTAGGCAAATCAACATGCTCATCATCTTATTCATCATAAATAGGTAAGTCAAGGCATGAAGAAGTCGCACTAGCATGAAGCATGGAAATAGGTGTGTCAACATCATGCAAGCAATCATTGTCAAGAGGGTCCACTAGTGGGACAAGAGAAGCACCATCACCTATGTTACCTTTGGAGCGTCGCTCATGTGTTGTAGGTGAGGTGTTGAAGATCCACTCGTTGTCATCTTCATCTTGATGGAACCATGTGGGGGGTGCGTCATTGTCCACCATGGCCATCGTCATCTCAAAAGGAGGGATGGACTCATTGAGGATAGGTATGTCATCATGTAGGAGACCTAGCACCAAAGAAGAAAACACACTAGGAGTAGAGGTTAAGTCGTTAGAAATATTAGTGGCCTCACATGTCGTGTCAACTACCTCACTCTCTAATTGTTGTGGCTCACTCACTCCCTCAACGATGCTCTCACTCATATGGTTGGTGGAGTCACTCAAATGGCGCTCAACCTCACATAGTATTTGTGGCATTCTCTCATATGTGGGGCTAGTGGTGGTTACAATCATCCTCTCATAGGAAATGCTCTCAATGTCACGTATGGTGGAGTCACTCATGTCACTCATGTGGTAGTGGCTCTCCTCACATGGCACTTGGGGCATCTCGACATATGTGGGTGTCGGAGAGATGTAGGTGCAAATGTCTCCATGAGCGGTCGCGTAGCTTGACTCGGAGTATGAGTCCAATATGGGCGCCGTCTTCATGTTGTTGAAGAGGTTCACGCTCGTCGCCGTGGTCGAAGGGTATGTCCCTTGCTCGACCATCTTGTCACCGTCTTGGTGTGGGAGGCCCATATTATGTGGCACCTCGTAGCTCGTCTCCATGACCGAAGGGAGTTTCCCATGCTCGGCCATCTTCCTTGAGGGGCTTCCGAAGATGGAAGTGTCACCCTCGCCCGTAGGTGGTCGCCTTAGACTTGAAGAAGTCGTTGTAGGCGTACTCATGGGAAGTAGGCGAAGATGCCGTATGTCCAAAGGCGAAGATGCCTTGGTAGCACTTGGCGAAGATGCCTAAGTGGCTGTTGTAGCCGTAGCTCCGTCTTGGTGGTGTTCGTCTCGCGGTCTTCTTTTGTGCTCTTGAAGCTTGGACTTGGCATGAAGTAGGGCTTGTTGGGACTTGTGCATTCGCGCTTGTGAAGCATCTTCATGATGATGATGTCATTGTCGTGCTTGAACTCGTAGTATATGTCGGTCATCGTTGTCGTGCACATGATGCTTGGAGGTGACTTGCCCTTCATGATGATGTGGATCACGAACATGATGGTGGTCGCCATGTAGATGTGGACGAGGACGATTTGCACTTGCATCGTTTTCGCGCTCCGAAGACTTGTTGCTTGAATGTCGCTGCCTTGAAGATGATGAAGGGGAAGAAGACTTGAACAAGGCTCTAATCTCCTCCATCCTTGCATCTTGCTCCCCTTTATGTGCAAAAAGCTTCTTGTCGATGTAGTCCCTTTTCCTTGCTTCGGAGTGACGAATGTCGATGGAGATGCTCTCGATGCGCTCTCGCAATCTTGATTGTGCGCCTTGCATTTGTCGTTGTAGATCGAAGATGGACGCTTTGGAGATGTAGTTGTTCACGCCATCGTTGTTGTCATATACCGGAGAGGAAATGCCTTGCCTATCCATCACAAGACTCAAGCAAATATGAGTGGGAGAAAGAGAAGAACTATACCAAATGTACCTTGACCAATGTTGAAGATGGATCAATGATCACTCAAATGTGTAACAAGGAAATAGCACAATTGGTACCAATTCTTGTCGGTTCTCACACCTACACAAGTAAAGCTTATGGTGGAGCTCAGTGAGGACAGTGGCACAAAAATTTGATGCAAAATGTTAGCAAGAGTCAATAATGTTGAAAGAGATTCACAAATTCGCAAGTGAAACAAAATGGACCAATAGCAATATGGATGGCACACGGAAACACACACACGGATATATAAATGGGGTCGTGCAACCAAGGAATGAGCACAAAATGTGGAATCCACGGAAAATGCTCGTGTTGCACAACTCAAGAGAGACGCTAGCACGATTGCTCAATAGGCGGATACGACACTTGTGCACAACCTATAAGATGCAAAATGGATAAACTCTCTGTCCCAAGTATGCTATGTATGTATGGTTCCCAGTGTTTCTCTCAAGATGATCCAAGATGATCGAATATGACAATCTTATATGCAATGTGGTATGATGCTATGGCACTTGCTTACAAGCTCTTTGCTCTATCTCTTTTGCTTAAAAGCTTTATTTCTTTTTTTTGTATGGCCACTTTTGCACAATGCACAAACCAAGATAGCAATTGTGTATACGCGGGAACAAACTTGTGACACAAGATATCATACCAATATATGCACCACGATGATATGGTATGTTTGCTATGGGAAGTATGATCACTAATGTGCACAAGTAACGTTGCCAGCAATACTCAAATGGCTAGTCTCGACAGGCAAGTAACGCAAAATGGGCTAGGGGTTAACAATGCAATAGCAAGGGGAACATACAATGGAGGGATACCACGATACCAAGATGATATGGAGGTTACCGTCGAGGGTTTCTCGTTTTTACGCCATGGACAGATGATGGTGAAGTGGTCAAAGTCGATGACGACCTCGAGGTGATGATGAGAGGCGGTGTTGTCGATGGCGACCCGTTCCTAGTTAGCCGAAACAACCTAGGAAACGGAAAAACCGCAAACTCAAAATCTCAACGTCAAATGTCAAAATGGTGGTAGCGGAAAGCGGTGGTGGTTTGAACTTGGCAATGCGAAAGTGAAATGATGGGCTATACACGTGTCGGATATGAAGTTGCCGTCCCTAAGTAGTCGAAACACCTTAGGAGACACAAGCCACAACTCGAACAAAATTGGGTTAAGTTGGGTTCTCGGAAGTGTATGGTGGGCACGTATATGCGGAAATGGTGATGGTTGATGAAGAAGTAACCGTCCCTAAGTAGCCTAAACACCTTAGGAGACTCAAATCACTACTCAAGCAACCACTAATGCTATGGCAAGCAAAATGGGTTAGGTTGCGGAAGTCGGTGGTGGCTATGCGGATGATATGGTGGTGGCCCTAGGCAAAGATGCCAGTATTCTCAAAATTTGATGGATTCAAATGGTGATGGTGGTATTTTTGTGGGATGGGGGATGTAATAGCTTGAAAACGAGCTAAAGAACGTCAAAATCGGACTCCGGATGAATTAGTTATGGTCAAAACGGTGAAACGGGAAAAGCTGAAATGACAGCGGGCGGACATCCGGGGGTTTGGCGGGATGTCCGGGACCTGATGTCCAGAACCTTGCATGAAAATGCACTTTAGGAGACGGATGTCCGGGCTAATGGGAGGATGTCCGGGCCGGCCGGATGTCCGGGGGTCGGGTCGGATGTCCGGGCTCCAAATCCGAGGATGAACTCGAGGAACTTGATTTTGGGGCGGAAATTGATGATTTCGGGGGCAAAATTGGAGAGATTTCATGGATGGAAGGTGGGGAAACTTGGGGAAATGCTAGATCCACTCAAAACCAAGCAAATCCATGGATCAAAATCAACAAAACATCATCAAACCAACAAATCACAAAAAAAAAATTGGGGGCTATTTTTGGTGGGGATTTTCGGATTTAGGACGAAATCAACAAAATCAAGCTAGAAAAAGAGGGGTAGGGGCTCCTAAAATTTGATCAACGTGGCTCATGATACCAAGATGATGTAGGGCGGAACCCTAGGGGCCGATCTTTCACGTTTGGAGAGGATCCCTATGAGGAACACGAAGAACGCGCGGAAGAACACGAGGGAAATCACCGGGGGGGGGGGGGACGAGAGAAACACTCAACCAACACGAATATGATCACACATGTGCTAGATCCAAGGAACACAAAGAGATTCACGGTCCAAATCCAACAAAGGATGATACAAGTGGCGGTAGCTCATCTTCTAGAGGAGGTCATGAATCCACGAGGGATCTTCCCATAAAGGGGTCTTGAATCCATGGTGGATCTTCTCTGAAGTGGCCGCGGTCTCTCACGCGGAGGAGATCCGTATGGATGAGCAAAGCTCTATCTCAAATGAGATAATCCGTTGCTAACCCTAGCTAGGAGGAGGTGGGGGAGTATATATAGTCATAGTACAAGTTGGGGATGAAGTGAAGGGGTACATGGTCCGCTGGCCCGTTACACTGCGCGCAGGGGGGGCTGGATACCCGGGCTGGGGGCCGGATGTCCGGCGGCTCACGAAGAGCCGAATGTCCGGGCCTCTGGCCGGATGTCCGGGCTGGAGTTGCCTGATTCTCGTACTCTCTGGATAGGCGGTGCCGGATGTCCGGGGCTTCAGGAGGAGCCGGATGTCCGGGGCATGTGGCCGGATGTCTGGGCTGTCGGGGGCACTTCCAGATGCATTCTGTGATGGAGGCCAGATTTCCGGGGGTTGGGCCGGATGTCCGGGCTGGGACCGGATGTCCGGCCGTTGTAGCAGCTGGCTCTTCTTCCTTCTCCTTCCTTCGGTTCCGCGCACACTTGGACTTTGTCCTTGGGCTCTCCATGGTCTCCTCGGGTGTACCTGAGTATGCACAAGGTTCGCGCTTGAGATAGCATCCATATCTTGCATGTGGAAAGTGAAGGTTTAGAGAGGAGCGAGTTCACCTTGTGTCCAATGGCGTATGTTCGAGGTCTCGTCATATGTCCTCTTGGGGCTCGGAGAGTAGTCGGAGTGTACATGGGGATGAACGTGGGATGCTCCGCATCAAACGTTCATGTTGCAGACTTTTCAGACGACGAGTAAGGTGCCTTAGGTCGTGATCTTTCACTCAGTGATGTCGTTGGAGTTGATGGACTCGCTTTATCTTCCAAGCCTTCCGCTGTTATCGTATTTAGATGGCCTTAAGCCATATTTATTGTAATAAGTTATCTTTGGAGACATTCGATGTAATAAGTGTGTGATTGCTACTATGTTATAAATCCTTCAAGTACTGTGCATGTCAGCATTACCGATCCAGGGATGACACTGATGCACAGAGATCAGACTATTTGAGGTCTGGTCGCTACAAGATGGTATGAGAGCACACGCTGACTATAGGACACGACCACTAAGCTAAAGCCCTAGATCACTACTCTCTTCTCATTTCTGACTCCTCACCTTTTCTACTCTTTAGGATGACGGAGGCAAGGAACAAGTTCACGCAACCGGATGAAGATACCCCCTTTGGACGCCACTTGAAGGAAGTCACTAGATATTTGAACATCGGAGTACCAAGCTTTACCGGGACCTACACCGCCACGTTACCAGAAGAGGAGCATTGGACGATTCAAGTTCAAGTTCCAGGAAGGATGTTCTTGGCCGTCACTGAGCCCATAGAGTTTTCCTTTGATGCACCAACCTGGAGTCTAGGAAAGAGCATGGTAGCCCACATCACCATGGGACGCATTGGAGAAGTTTACCACAAGGATCTTAAGGATACTATTTACCAAATTTGTGGGAGCCAAGATGAGCAATGGGAGGTGATCAGCACCAGGAAGGATAGGTCCATTGCAGCTTTCATCCAGGAGTTAAACCAGCACATTCGCCGCCAGGAGAACCAGATGTGCGCAGGCATGATAAATCTGAAGAAGGCAATGACCAAGATCATGGAGCTGGAGGAAGAACTCAAGTCTACACGCGATGGATATGAGGAGGAAATGACGACACTCGTGGAGAAGAATGATGATCTGAAGAAGAAGCTAAAAGTATTCATGGGATTCCCCGCGCCAAGAGGAGATGACGACGATTGCACTTGCCCGGAGAACTACATCATCATCGACGACACCGACTCGGACCCTGACGATAGCGATGATGACTTTGTTGATGAAGCTAGAGTAGATATCATGGAGTCTTCGACCGATCAATTTTCCTAGATGACCACCATAACAGTAGTAGTATTTCCCCCATGTATATAGTATAGTCCGAGCACTTTTGTAACTATAGTTAGACCGTTGTATGCCCTTGGTTGAAATGATTGAAGTGATATGATTGTGTTTGTCTCATGTGCATATGAGTAGTGTTTTCTCTCTAGACCTCACTCTATTCAGCATCTTTTCTAAACCCTCAGATGCCTCCGAGACGTGACAATGGATTTGCTTTCCCATTGGAGCTCACTCAGTTGATCCAGCAGCTGAATGCATTGATGCAGATACTAGTCCAGAATTAGAATCAGGGGAACAACAACAACAACAACAACAACAACAATAACAACCCACCACCACCACCACCTATTGATCACTTAGCCCGTTTCTTGAGGCTGAATCCGCCGGTGTTCTCCAGTAGCACCGAGCCGATAGTTGCAGATGATTGGCTCCGTAAGATTGGAAGGGAGTTGACCACTACAGGATGCACAGATGCGAAGAAGGTGCGTTTTGCCGCACATCAGCTTGATGGACCCGCAGCATCATGGTGGGAGAATTTCACAGCCACTTATCCCATCGACACTGTCACATGGGACCAGTTTCAGCAGGCTTTCCGTACTGCCCATGTTTCAGCAGGAGCTATGGCCATGAAGAAGCGTGAGTTTCGCAACTTCCACCAAGGAGGACGTACAGTTGGCCAGTATGTGGATGACTTTAGTAAGCTAGCACGTTATGCCCCAGATGACGTTGCTACGGATGCAGCTAAGTAGGAGAAGTTTCTGGAAGGACTAAATGATGAGCTGAGCATGCAGTTGATGGTGGCAACCTTCAACAACTACCAGGAGTTGGTAGACAAAGCTATCATGATTGAAGGGATGCAGCAGCAGATTGACAGCCGCAAGAGGAAGTATGGACAAGGGAAGTACAATTCTGGAGCTCAGCAGAAGCTTCATTTTACCCCGAACTCGGGAGGACCTTTTTAGCATACCCATGGAGGTCACAACCACAATGGAGGGAGTTCGCACAACCATAGTGGCCCCAAGAATGGAAATGGGAATGGAGGAAGCAACGGACAGAACCGTACCAACCCATCAACACCAGCCAAGAGGGATCTAAGCCACATTACCTGTTTCAAGTGCTAGAAGACTGGACATTATGCCACTGAATGTCCTAAAGCTAAGAATGGAAATGACTTTGGAAGCTCTGGGAAGAAGCCCAACCCTTTCAACAGGGGACAGGTGAACCACGTCAACGTGGAGGAGGTTGAAGCCCAGCCAGATGCAGTAATAGGTAAGTTTTTGGTTAAGTCATTTACTGCAATCGTTCTTTTTGATACTGGTGCATCACATTCATACATGTCAAGGGGATTTGTGGATAAGTATAAACTACCAACCCAAGCCCTTAGGTCACCCATGTTAGTAACCTCGCCAGGAGTTGAGTATATGGCTAGTTTATGGTGTGATCGGTTACCATTAAGGATTGGTAACTATGTGTCCCCCTCAGACCTAATAGTATTGGAGTCACAAGGACTGGATGTGATATTAGTCATCGATTGGTTATCAAAGTATGGAGGGAACATTGAATGCGCCAGTAAGTCGATTTTGCTTACCACCCCAGAAGGAAGAAGGATCAAGTATGTATCCCGGCATGTGCCGAAGAGGACTCAAGTAAATTCCTTATCAGGAGTTGTACAGGAAAAGTACCAGTGGTGAAGGATTTCCCTGACATATTTCCCGAAGAGTTGCCAGGCATGCCACCAGATAGAGACATTGAGTTTTTGATTGAGCTTTTGCCAGGCACACGGCCAATATCTAAGAGACCGTACAGGATGCCCGCAAAGGATTTGGAGGAAATTAAGAAACATATTAAGGAGTTACTGGATAAAGGCTATATTCGCCCAAGTTCGTCACCTTGGGGATCACCAGTTCTTCTAGTGGAGAAGAAGGACGGATCATTGAGGATGGTTATTGATTATCAAGGATTGAATGAAGTGACAATCAAGAACAAGTACCCACTGCCGATGATCAATGATCTGTTTGACCAGTTGCAAGGAGCTAAGGTATTTTCCAAGATCGATCTGCGCTCAGGATACCACTAGTTGAATATTTGAGAGTAGGATATACCTAAGACGGCTTTTACCACCAGGTACGGGCTATACGAGTATAACGTTATGTCATTTGGTCTGACTAACACACCTGCCTATTTCATGAACATGATGAACAAGGTGTTTATGGAGTTTCTGGATAGGTTTGTCGTGGTGTTCATTGATGATATTTTGGTATACTCAAAGAATGAAGAGGAGCATAAGGAGCATTTGCGTTTGGTACTTGGGAAACTCAGAGAACATCAGCTATATGCCAAGTTCAGCAAGTGTGAGTTTTGGTTGAAGGAAGTTGGATTCCTCAGACATGTTATATCCAGAGAAGGAATAGCAGTAGACCCCACCAAAGTTGTCACTGTGACAAATTGGAAAGCACCCACGTCAGTTGGAGAGATCCGGAGTTTTCTTGGACTCGCAGGATAGTACCGGACGTTCATTGAGAATTTCTCGAAGATTGCAAAACCCATGACGGAGTTGTTGAAGAAGGACACCAAGTTCAAATGGATTGAGGAATGTGAGGCCAGTTTTCAGGAGTTGAAGAAACGTTTGGTTACATCACCGGTGTTGATTCTGCCAGATCAGCGCGAGGATTATGAAGTATATTGCAGCGCTTCTCGTCGAGGACTTGGAGGAGTGCTTATGCAGGAGGGAAGAGTTGTTTCGTATGCCTCACGACAACTTAAGCCCCATCAGTTGAATTATGCCACACATGATTTGGAGTTAGTAGCCGTAGTGCATGCGTTGAAGACATGGAGACATTTTCTTATCGGAAACCATTGCGAGGTGTATATGGATCACAAGAGTTTGAAGTACATCTTCACACAGAAGGAGTTGAATCTCAGGCAAAGGAGATGGTTGGAGCTCATTAAGGATTATGATATGAGATTGCATTATCACCCCGGAAAGGCTAACATAGTAGCCGATGCGTTGAGCCGCAAGAGCCATGTCAACACTCTCTTGACAGGAGAGTTACCAAAAGAACTAGCCGAGGATCTTCGCGAGCTATGTTTGGAGATAGTTCCGAGAGGCTATGTAGCAGCATTGGAGATTCAGTCTACTTTGATGGATAAGATCAGAGAAGCTCAGAAGACAGACAAGGAGATTGCCGAGATAAAGGAGAAGATGGGCAAAGGAAAAGCTAAGGGATTTCGTGAGTATGAGCATGATACCTTATGGTTTGAGGACCGCGTTTATGTGCCTAATGACCCAGAGATCAGGAAGTTGATTCTATAAGAGGCCCATGATTCACCGTATTCGATTCACCCAGGAAATACCAAGATGTATCTGGATTTGAAGGACACTTTCTGGTGGACCGGAATTAAGAAGGATATTGCGGAGTATGTAGCAGTTTGTGATGTATGTCAGAGAGTGAAGGCAGAGCATCAGAAGCCAGCAGGATTGCTACAACCATTGCCGATACCCGAATGGAAGTGGGATAAGCTAGGCATGGATTTTAACACGGGATTGTCCAGGACACGTTCAGGCTATGACTCGATATGGGTTGTAGTCGATCGATTGACGAAGGTAGCTCATTTCATGCCAGTGAAGATCACTTACACAAGTGCTAAGTTGGCAAAGATATACATGACCAGGATCGTATGTCTGCATGGAGTTCTGAGGACCATTGTATCAGACAGAGGAACCCATTTAACCTCAAAGTTCTGGAATCAGTTGCATGAAACCTTGGGTACCAGGCTAGAGTTCAGTACAGCCTTTCATCCACAGACAGATGGACAGACCGAGAGAGTCAATCAGATTCTGGAAGACATGTTGAGAGCTTGTGCGCTAGATTATGGATCTAGTTGGGACGACAATTTGCCATATGCAGAGTTCTCTTACGACAACAATTATCAATCCAGTTTGAAGATGGCCCCTTTTGAAGCTTTGTACGGAAGGAGGTGCAGGACACCGTTGTTGTGGGATGAAGTTGGAGACCGTTAGTTGTTTGGACCAGATTTGATTAAAGAGTCTGAAAAGAAGGTTAAGCTAATTCGCGATAGGCTCAAGGTAGCCCAGTCCAGGCAGAAGAGCTATGCAGATTCTAAACGCAAGGAGACAATTTACGAAGTCGGAGACAGAGTTTATCTTCGTGTGTACCCACTTCGAGGAGTTAAGAGTTTTGGAGTTAAGGGAAAGTTAGCACCACGTTTTGTGGGACCATACAAAGTTTTGGAGCGTATGGGAGAAGTTGCTTACAAGTTGGAATTGCCTGAAGGATTGTCAGGAGTTCATGATGTGTTCCATGTTTCCCAGTTGAAGAAGTGCCACGCAGAGATGGCTAATATACCGCTAAGAGATACAGTGGCACTGGAAGCGATTCAGTTGGATAGCGATTTGACCTATGAGGAGAAACCAGTGATGATTCTCGAGTTTGCCAGCCGAGTCACACACAACAAGGTTATCAAGTTTTGCAAAGTTCAGTGGAGCCACCATACCGAAGATGAAGCCACCTGGGAGCGAGAGTAAGACCTACTGAAGGACGACCCTCACCTATTTTCTAGCCAACCCGAATCTCGAGGGCGAGATTCCTCTTAAGGGGGGTAGGTTTGTAACATCCCAAATTTTCAATTTGGAATGTTATACATTAGATCATCATTGCATATCATATTTTAATGCATTTTGGCTTGATCCTAGAAATTCTATGCAACTCAAGGACCCACGAAGAGAGTTGGGGATTTCGTTATTTTCATATTTGAGTTTTTCTCAAATTTAGAAAAAAGGATCATTTGATTTTATTTATTTTATCTTCAAATATTTCTATTATAAAAATAAGAGAGAGGGAATAAAATGACTTTCCCAAAATAAAGAAATATTGGGGATTTAATAATAAAATAAAATAAGATTTTATTTTGGAATTTTATCGCTATTTTATTTGAATTAGGAAAAATACACGTTTTTCAAAATTGCAATTTAGGCCCAAATAAATGTTCATCCTGTCCGGCTTATTTTTAGAGGACGGGGAAAATTTATTTCGGGATTTTTGGTGTCCGTTTAGTATTTCTTTTATTTCTTTTTCTGCACGTCATAAACTTTTTTTTAAAAAAGGAAACCGACTACGGGTCGTACCCGAGCGGGACTCCGCCCGGGGGGCTTTATAAGCCGCCACCCCGGCGCCCGAAGCCCACCCCTCCAGCCCAACCCGCCGCCACCGCCGGACCCCGGTGCCGCCTCGCCGCCTCGCCGGAGATCTCGCCGGACCAGAGGTAGCCGCCACCGTTTTTTTTAAACCGTTCGTTTTTTTTTCAAAACCCTAGATCCATTTTTTAGACCGCTTCGTCGGTTTTTCTCGGTTTAGTTATTTAGCGGACGTTTGTCCGTACGTTCGTTTTAACCAATGGTTTTCACCGTTTAGCCGCAGACAGCGAACGTTCGATCGTTAGCTTGTTCATCCATTTTTCTTTTTCTCGGAATTTTCGCGATTATTCTCGATCGCGATTCCAGATCCGATTTTCGTTCTAGTATAACTTTTCGCTCATTTATCGGAATCAGGAGATTCAAGCGCCTAGAGTTTCGTCTCGAAACCCTCTTTCCGTTTAACCAACTTAAATAAGTTTTTACTACTGTAAACTTTGACTTAGGTCCAGATTAGTAAACGAAGCTTGTTTCTTTCGCCGTTTGAGTTTCGTTGCTTCGTTTGATTTGATTCTTTTTGCAAACCGGAGTTCTTAAGTTGAACTTTCTGGTTAGACTGTTATTCGAGTTTTACCTGTGCATTAGATGAGTGCTTATTGTATGCTTGTTTGTTTGCGATAGAGTACCCGGAGTGCGCATCTTGCTACTACGAGTCTCTAGGTTTCACGGGTCATCAGCAAGGCAAGTAACACTTTGATCATACCTATTTACTACCCAGTTTTATTGCATTAGATCAATCCTCAAACAATTGCATGGTTAGGATCTGATTAATATGTGGGTTTGGGAAGTAGATGAGGTAGTACCTATTGTCCTGTTTATTATCAATCCTTTGGGAGTTACTTCTATGTTTGCTTATATTGCTATGCTATGCTAGTAGACGTGGATTGGGTGCGTGTATCCATGACAGATGTGAGATTTTTAATTAATAGTTTACTTAAGGAGGCAACTTTAATACACATCTGGGCGGATTGAGGCACCTGGGGAACCCAGTGTTGCCTGTATTTTTTTGGAAATCCCGGGGTACCGTGTGATTCTCCTATGGACCGCCACCCATGCTCAAAGGGATCATGAGGTTATTCATGCTAGAAACTTCCGTGTGCAGCCGCAAGCTACTATGGGCTCTAGCATAGTTGAGTATGTTGTGTGACCTCTTTCAGTGGTAGACTAGCAGATGTAGGGGATGTAGGTCGGTACTGTCTACCCAGAGTAAAGAGTTAATGCTTCTGAAAGACTGTGTCTCGGTCATCCATTTCTCAAACACCATGTAGTGCGATAAATCCAACGGAGGAGATCGAGTCTTGCGGGGAAAAGTGCACAAACCTCTGCAGAGTGTACAAACTAATCATGGTTATCCGTGTCCCCGGTTATGGACGTTTTGAGTATCTAGTACCTGGATTATCATGTGAATATCATCATGTTACTTAATTTAATTTGATTGGGTTAATGATGATGCTTAATTGGGATTGAGTTGGAGGAACCTTCTCAATGTTTAACAACCACCATGATAGTTAAATAAAATTTATTCCTTTGTTGTAGGGGAAAATTGGCTTTATGCAAAACTGTAACCATAGAGCTTCCCACCAGCCATATATGCATGTAGTGATAGCATTACTCTATTCATTACTCTCCATGTGTTACATTACCAGCATATTCCATGTGCTGACCCGTTTTCGGGCTGCAACGTTCATGTTGCAGACTTTTGAAACGACGAGTAAGGTGCCTTAGGTCGTGATCTTTCACTCAGTGATGCCGTTGGAGTTGATGGACTCGCTTTATCTTCCAAGCCTTCCACAGTTATCGTATTTAGATGGCCTTAAGCCATATTTATTGTAATAAGTTCTCTTTGGAGACATTCGATGTAATAAGTGTGTGATTGCTACTCTGTTATAAATCCTTCAAGTATTGTGCGGGTCAGCATTACCGATCCAGGGATGACACTGATGCACAGAGATCAGACTGTTTGAGGTCTGGTCTCTACACACCACGTGATGACCAGGTGTGATAAGCTCTACGTTCACATACAACGGGTGCAAGCTAGTTTTGCACATGCAGAATACTCAGGTTAAACTTGACGAGCCTGGAATATGCAGATATGGCCTCAGAACACTGAGACCGAAAGGTCGAACGTGAATCGTATAGTAGATACGATCAACATAGAGATGGTCACCATTGAAAACTACTCTATCTCACGTGATGATCGGACATGGTTTAGTTGATATGGCTCACGTGATCATTTAGATGACTAGAGGGATGTCTATCTAAGTGGGAGTTCTTAAGTAATATTATTAATTGAACTTAATTTATCATGAACTTTGTCCTGATAGTATTTGCATATCTATGTTGTAGATCAATAGCTTGCGATGTAGCTCCCCGTTTATTTTTTGATATGTTCCTATAGAAAAATAAGTTGAAAGATGATAGTAGCAATGATGCGGACTTGATCCGTGATATGAGGATTGTCCTCATTGCTGCACAGAAGAATTATGTCCTTGATGCACCGCTAGGTTACAGACCTATTGTAGGAGTAGATGCAGGCGTTATCAACGTTTGACAAAGCACAGTATGATGGCTACTTGATAGTTTCGTGCACCATGCTTTATGGATTAGAATCGGGACTTCAAAAATGTTTTGAAATTCCACAGAGCATATGAGATGTTCCAAGAGATGAAATTGGTATTTCAGTCTCATGCCCCTGTTGAGAGGTATGAGACCTCTGACAAGTACTTTGCCTACAAGATGGAGGAGAATAGCTCAACCAGTGAGCATGTGCTCCGAATGTCTGAGTACGACAATCGCTTGAATCAAGTGGGAGTTAATCTTCCAGATAAGATAGTGATTGACAGAGTTCTCTAGTCACTATACCAAGTTACTAGAACTTCGTGATGAACTATAATATGCAAGGGATGACAAAAATGATTCCCGAGCTCTTCGCGATGTTGAAGTCGGCGAAGGTAGAAGTCAAGAAAGAGCATCAAGTGTTCATGGTTAACAACACCACTAGTTTCAAGAAAAATGGCAAGGGAAAGAAATGGAACTTCAAGAAGAATGGCAAGCAAGGTGCCACTCCCGTGAAGAAGCCCAAAGCTGAACCCAAGCTTGAAATTGAGTGCTCTTACTGCAAAGGAAATGGTCTAGAAGTGAACTACCCCAAATACTGGGCGGATAAGAAGGATGGCAAAGTGAACAAAGGTATATGTGATATACATGTTATCGATGTGTACTTTACTAGTGTTCATAGTAACCCCTGGGTATTTGATACCGGTTCAGTTGCTATGATTAGTAACTCAAAACAGGAGTTGCAGAGTGAACAGAGACTAGTTATGGGTCAAGTGATGATGTGTGTGGGAAGTGATTCCAAGGTTGATACGATCACATTCGCACACTCCCTCTACCTTCGGGATTAGTGTTGAACCTAGATAAATGTTATTTGGTGTTTGCGTTGAGCATGAATATGATTAGATCATCTTTATTGCAATACGGTTATTCATTTAAGTCAGAGAGTAATTGTTATTATATTTACATGAATAAAACCTTCAATGGTCATACACCCAACATAAATGGTTTATTGAATCTCAATCGTAGTAATACACATATTCATAATATTGATGCCAAAAGATGCAAAGTTGATAATGATAGTGCAACTTATTTGTGGCATTGCCGTTTAGGTCATATTGGTGTAAAGCGCATGAAGAAACTCCATACAGATGGACTTTTGGAATCACTTGATTGTGAATCACTTGGTGCTTGCGCACCATGCCTCATGGGAAAGTGACTAAGACTCCATTCTCCGGAACAATGGAGCGAGCTATTGACTTATTGGAAATAATACATATGGATGTATGCGGTCCAATGAGTGTTGAGGCTCATGGCAGGTATCGTTATTTTCTAACCTTCACAAATAATTTGAGCAGATATGGGTATATCTACTTAATGAAGCACAAGTCTGAAACATTTGAAAAGTTCAAAGAATTTCAGAGTGAAGTGGAGAATCATCATAACAAGAAAATAAAGTTTCTATGATCTGATCACGGAGGCGAATATTTGAGTTACGAGTTTGGCCTTCATTTAAAACAATGTGGAATAGTTTGACAACCCACGCCACCCGGAACACCACAGCATAATGGTGTGTCTGAACGCCGTAACCATACTTTATTAGATATGGTGCGATCTATGATGTATCTTACCGATTTACCACTATCATTTTGGGGTTATGCATTAGAGACATCTGCATTCACTTTAAATAGGGCACTGTCTAAATCCTTTGAGACGACACCGTATGAACTATGGTTTGGCAGGAAAGCTAAGTTGTCGTTTCTTAAAGTTTGGGGCTGCGATGCTTATGTGAAAAAACTTCAACCTGATAAGCTCAAACCCAAATCGGAGAAATGTGTCTTCATAGGATACCCAAAGGAGACTGTTGGGTACGCCTTCTATCATAGATCCGAAGGCAAGATATTCGTTGCTAAGAATGGATCCTTTCTAGAGAAGGAGTTTCTCTCGAAAGAAGTGAGTGGGAGGAAAGTAGAACTTGATGAGGTAATTGTACCTTCTCCCGAATTGGAAAGTAGTTCATCACAAAAATCAGTTCCAGTGATGCCTACACCAATTAGTGAGGAAGTTAATGATGATGATCATGAAACTTCAGATAAAGTTACTACCGAACCTCGTAGGTCAACCAGACAGAGTACGTTCCACACCAGAGTGGTATGACAATCATGTTCTGGAAGTCATGTTACTATACCATGACAAACCTACGAACTATGAGGAAGCGATGATGAGCCCAGATTCCGCAAAATGGCTTGAGGCCATGAAATCTGAGATGGGATCCATGCATGAGAACAAAATGTGGACTTTGGTTGACTTGCCTGATGATCGGCAAGCCATAGAGAATAAATGGATCTTCAAGAAGAAGACTGACGCTGACGGTAATGTTACTGTCTACAAAGCTCGACTTGTTGTGAAAGGTTTTCGACAAGTTCAAGGAGTTGACTACAATGAGACCTTCTCACCCATAGCGATGCTTAAGTCTATCTGAATCATGTTAGCAATTGCCGCATTTCATGATTATGAAATTTGGCAAATGGATGTCAAAACTGCATTCCTTAATGGATATCTTAAAGAAGAGTTGTCTATGATGCAACCAGAAGGTTTTGTCAATCCTAAAGGTGCTAACAAAGTGTGCAAGCTCCAGCGATCCATTTATGGACTGGTGCAAGCATCTCGGAGTTGGAATATACGCTTTGATAGTGTGATCAAAGCATATGGTTTTATACAGAATTTTGGAGAAGCCTGTATTTACAAGAAAGTGAGTGGGAGCTCTGTAGCATTTCTGATATTATATGTGGATGACATATTGTTGATCGGGAATGATATAGAATTTCCAGATAGCATAAAAGGATACTTGAATAAGATTTTTTCAATGAAAGACCTCGGTGAAGCTACTTATATATTGGGCATCAAGATCTATAGAGATAGATCAAGACGCTTAATTGGACTTTCACAAAGCACATACCTTGATAAAGTTTTGAAGAAGTTTAAAATGGATCAGTCAAAGAAAGGGTTTTGCCTGTGTTATAAGGTGTGAAGTTGAGTCAGACTCAATGCCCGACCACTGCAGAAGATAGAGAGAAAATAAAAGTCATTCCCTATGCCTCAGCCATAGGTTCTATCATGTATCTATGTACCAGACCTGATGTGTGCCTTGCTATAAGTTTAGCAGGGAGGTACCAAAGTAATCCAGGAGTAGATCACTAGACAGCAGTCAAAATTATCCTTAGAGGACTAAGGAAATATTTCTCGATTATGGAGGTGATAAAGAGTTCGTCGTAAAGAGTTACGTCGATACAGACTTTAACACCGATTTGGATGACTCTGAGTCTCAATCTGGATACATATTGAAAGTGGGAGCAATTAGCTAGAGTAGCTCCATGCAGAGCATTGTAGACATAGAAATTTGGAAAATACATACGGATCTGAATGTGGCAGACCCGTTGACTAAACTTCTCTCATAGGCAAAACATGATCACACCTTAGTACTCTTTGGGTGTTAATCACATGGCGATGTGAACTAGATTATTGACTCTAGTAAACCCTTTTGGTTTTGGTCACATGGCGATGTGAACTAAGGGTTTTAATCACATGGTGATGTGAACTATTGGTGTTAAATCACATGGCAATGTGAACTAGATTATTGACTCTAGTGCAAGTGGGGCACTGAAGGAAATATGGGCTAGAGGCAATAATAAAGTTGTTATTTATATTTCCTTGTATCATGATAAATGTTTATTATTCATGCTAGAATTGTATTAACTGGAAACTTAGTACATGTGTGTATACATAGACAAACAGAGTGTCCCTAGTATGCCTCTACTTGACTAGCTCGTTGATCAAAGATGGCTAAGTTTCCTAGCCATAGACATGTGTTGTCATTTGATGAACGGGATCACATCATTAGAGAATGATTTGATGGACAAGACACATCCGTTAGCTTAGCATAATGATCGTTTAGTTTTATTGCTATTGCTTTCTTCATGACTTATACATGTTCCTCTGACTATGAGATTATGCAACTCCCGAATATCGGAGGAACACCTTGTGTGCTATCAAACGTCACAACGTAACTGTGTGATTATAAAGATGCTCTACAGGTGTCTCCGAAGGTGTTTGTTGGGTTGGCATAGATCAAGATTAGGATTTTTCACTCCGTGTATCAAAGAGGTATCTCTGGGCCCTCTCGAGAATGCACATCACTATAAGCTTTGCAAGCAATATAACTAATGAGTTAGTTGCAGGATGATGCATTACGGAACAAGTAAAGAGACTTGCCGGTAACGAGATTGAACTAGGTATGATGATACCGATGGTCGAATCTCGGGCAAGTAACATACCGATGACAAAGGGAATGACGTATGTTGTTATGAGGTTTGACCGATAAAGATCTTCTTAGAATATGTAGGAGCCAATATGAGCATCTAGGTTCCACTATTGGTTATTGACCGGAGATGTGTCTCGGTCATGTCTACATAGTTCTCAAACCCGTAGGGTCCGCACGCTTAACGTTTAATGATGATTTTTATCATGAGTTGTGTGTTTTGGTGACCGAAGTTTGTTCGGAGTCCTGGATGAGATCACAGACATGACGAGGAGTCTCTAAATAGTTGAGAGGTAAAGAATCATATATTGGAAGGTTATATACGGACACCGAAATGGTTCCGAAGATGACCGGGGATTTTTTGGAGTACCGGGAGGTTACCGGACCCCCCCGGGAAAGTTAATGGGCCTCATGGGCCATGGTGGATAAGAGGAGACATGCCACAGGAGGTGGCGCGCGCCTCCCCCCTGCCCAAACCGAATTGGACAAGGGGTGGGGACACCCCCTTTCCTTCTCCCTCTCCCCCTTTCCCCTTTCCCCTCTCTGTTGGAAGGAAAGGGGGGACGAATTCTACTTGGACTAGGAGTCCAAGTAGGACTCCCCCCTTGGCGTGCCCCTCCTAGGCCCCGGCCTCCTCCTCCCCTCCTTTATATACAGGGGCGTGGGTCACCCCAAAGGCACACCAAGAATACTCTTAGCCGTGTGCGGTGCCCCCCTCCATAGTTTACTCCTCCGGTCATAGTGTCGTAGTGCTTAGGCGAAGCCCTTCGCGGATCACATCACCAACACCGTCGCCACGCCGTCGTGCTGACAGAACTCTCCCTCGACCCTCTACTGGATCAAGAGCTCGAGGGACGTCATCGAGCTGAATGTGTGCTGAACACGAAGGTGCCGTACGTTCGGTACTTGGATCGGTTGGATCGTGAAGACGTTCGACTACATCAACCGCATTAACATAACGCTTCCGCTTTCGGTCTACGAGGGTACATGGACACACTCTCCCCCTCTCGTAGCTATGCATCTCCTAGATAGATCTTGCGTGATCGTAGGAATTTTTTGAAATTGCATGCTATGTTCCCCAACAGTCTGTTCTGCAGTGGCGGCCTTAGCCCTGATGGAGGCCGCCCACGACCATGTCGAGGCCGCCCACGCCCAGCTCGTGGTGGTCACCGCAAAAATCAAACGAAGCTTCACCGACAACGGTCGGCAACCCACGACCAAAGAGTTGGCAATCGCCAAGAGCATTCGAGTAGCCGTCTGTTCCTGCGCGCCATACCTTTCCACGACGGAGCCCGCCAAAGCCTAGATTGCGGCCTCCCACTTCAAGCTCGTGGTGTCCTATTCCAAAGAGATGGTGGACGCGGATGGCGAGATGCTTGCAAAGTATGGCGTGGTGGATGCCATGGAGCCCCTTCCCCAGGAGACCAGCGGGCGCGAGCTGGACATGGAGGCAGCAGCGGCGATCGACGGGCACCAGCCGTAGTAGTACTCTTTGTTTTGTTTAATTAAGAGCGTAGGTCTTTAATTTGTTAGAGTAATGTTTAGGTCAGGTAGCTCTGTTTAATTGCTGGACTTGCTCGATTAAGAAGTGTGGATGTGTTGTAGTCTCCTTTGTGTACCCAAATTATGCAATGACGTGGATGACCACTGTAACCAGGGAAATTCAAACCAAAATTTTTGACGTTCAAACTCATCACACACGGGTTAAGCTATCTGAATTGTTTGTGATGTTCACATACCGTACACAGTTCTGAATAAGGGACGTGTCTGATGACACTTTGTGCACTAGTTTTTTCGCTGAAGCGATTCCAAATTTTCGGCTTCTGCGGAAATATCTACCTCCCCGCCCCCACTTACCAAAAGCCACATTTCCCCTGTTTCCGCCTTCCTTTCCGAGTTGAAACCTTCACTCCTTGCTTGCAGCATCGCCTCCTCGCTGGCAACCCTCCTTCATGCTGCTCGACCATGTCTATCAAGGCAGGTAATCCACACCCGACCCCCATCCTCCTCCTTCCACATCCCACATGCCCCGACCGTCGGCCCACGACACCTTCCATCCAAATCACTGACCCCTCCACCAAATAAGCACCGCCCTAAGCCATAAGCACGCAGTATAGCCAGGATCTCAAGGAGCATTTGGCAGTAGAGAAGCAAATCGCGACCGCACACGTGGATGAGGTCGCGTTGGCTGCCATTCGTGCCGACCCCCAGATATTGGAGGAGCACTTCGCCGTCGAGGCCACCGTCGACGCCTCGCGCGCCGATGACGTAACGCGGTTGGCTGGTTTAAACGATAGTTCGTGATGTTTTCTCGAGCCCATCCTTTTAACTGTTTGGTTAATTAGTTGTCATGTTCAGTTAACTGTTTGGTTCAATTATGCAAATGTGATGTTCAATTCTTCAAGGTGCAATTTTGTATTGTCTTACATGTAAGAAATAAATTGAATTTTTCTTTACAAAATACATGAGAAACAAATACAATTGTTATATTTCCAAGTTGTCAAGCATGCTTGGTTTGGTTAACTGTCTGATCTTCTAGTATGTTATATATTGTGCAATGTGGTGCTCAGTTAATGTTTGGTTCATTTGTTGTGGTGTTTAGTTAACTGTTTGGTTCAATTCTGTAACGCGATGTTCAATTGTTGTTGGTGCATTCTGTTATTGTATACCATGTGAGGAATAAATTGAATTTGGTTGTACTAAATACATGAGAAACAAATACAATTGCTATATTTCCAAGTTGTTAAGCATGCTTGGTTTGGTTAACTGTCTGATCTTTTATTAGGAGTATGTTATATTGTGCAATGTGGTGCTCAGTTAATGTTTGGTTCAATTGTTGTGGTGTTTAGTTAACTGATTGGTTCAGTTCTGCAATGCGATGTCCAATTGCCGTGGGTAGAATTTTTTATTTTGTGCATGTGAGGAATAAATCGAATTTGGCTGCACTTAATACATGAGAAACATATACAAGTGCTATATGTCCTAGTTCTTAATCATGCTTGGTTTGGATAAATGGGTTTTCCATGTGGCTTGAATTAATCTGATGAATCTGCAATGTGCTTATTTTTCATCAACATATTTTACTGATAGCATGCGAACCCTTACTTAACCTGATGACTAACTACCATATATGTGTTGCAGGGAAACAATGGGAAGCACTAAGGTTTACAATCGAGGTTAGCACGTGCATGATCCATTGTCTAATAGCACATTATTGTGCAATTGCATGAACCATTCTAATATTTAGGTTTTTAACAATTTGGTCTGCACATGTAGGTCCTGCTGTCAGAGGTTTTGACCCACTGTTCGACCCTTTTTGCATATGGGGAAATGAGTTGTCCATGAATATCAATCAAATCAAGAAACTCAGAAAGATTGTTAGGATAAAGAAATTAGCGACAAAAAACAACAAGATCTTTGTCTGCACAATGAAGAAGACATCAGTTCACTACAGGATCGTACTAACTATTATACCTTGCCTTTTTTATTCCTTTGCCCCATTTCCAATATATAGAAGATATTTATGCACATCCTTGTTTTCAGGCCTTTGCAAAGCAGTTCACTGATGATTACCTCTGAAACCACCTGTATGGTCAGGAGGCGAGGAAGGTATTCATACAACACCCACGGTTCAATATTGAAGTGTTCCCAAAGAGGACGAAGGATGGACAGTCAATTATCAACAGGCACTGGCCTAAAGTTGCAAAGACCTTCAACATCAATGCAAGCTCAATATTCACCTTCTACTTCAGCAGTTTTCTAGATGAGATACATCTATCTATGTACCGTCTATGATGCTAATTTCGAAAGGTTATTGATGTTGCATGTGAAACTTGGTGCTGGTGCAGTTGTGTAATGGGGTACCTGAGTGCTGAAGCTATATGATGTGTACTCTGATGTATTTCAGTTATGAAAATGAAAAATATTGTGTGCATAATATGAAATATCAATTAGATTAATAAATGAATTATTAATAATAGGATAAATAGCATGCTAATTGTGTTTTTCTATTGCAAACAGTTATTGAGAATACACCATGGGCAATGAGCTCACGCAACGCACAGAGTTTCTAGGAATAAACCGTGTTAGATTAATGAACAATCACACATGACATCCTCTTGAAAACTATTTGCGTTAGGCCACCTGGCGCAAACGTTTAACACATAAAAACTGTGTGTGATGGACAGCCTTTGCCACACAGTTTCTTCCATGCACCGTGTGTGATGCATTCAATAGCGCAAATGATAAAATTGTTAATACCGTGTGCAATGGAAACACTATCACAAACGATTTAACGGGGAAAATTGTGTGTGATGTACCTGCGAACAGAAACGTTTTCCTTGGAGAGACTTTGTGGGATGTATATACGAACGGAAACGTTTAGCGGGGTCTGACTGTGTGGGATGTACTTACGACTGGAAATGATTTCGCCTGTATAATTGTATTTTTTGAGCACTACTGTATGTATAACCGTATTTGATCGCTTGCTGGTTGCACACGACCTCATTTTGCTGAGCATGTGTGCCAGGAGGGCATATCCCCGACGGTTTTTGGGTCGTGTGGGAAGGACCCCCCTATCGCCCATACTCACTAGGCGACGGTTCCAAATGCCGCCGCGGAAAGGTTTTAAAAACCATTTGTATAGCACCTCACTGTACTAGTGCAAGTGCAGATGCTCCCACTTTGTCAAGGCCAACTGAAACAGTGCCTTTGGCCTCTCCTCTTCATGAAGCAATCCTTCACAGGAAAATGTATCAGAAGAAGGTGAAATTCCTTAGTCTAAGCACCAAGCTTCTCCAGCTCATGACGAACCAAATGCAATGGTTCCTCCCTCTGCACCTCAACCGGCTGCCGAAGAACATCCTCATCAGTCTACAATGCTTGATAAAGCTTCAATGCCTCATAAACTGTCTACTCCCTCTCCACTACGAATTTTCCTCAATACTACGCGAAGAACTTTAGATGTTGGTCCTTCTGCAGTAAAGTCAGTTTCTGCTCATCAATCAGACTCTGTAATTTATGGTGATGAAGTGATTTCTGTTGAAGATGAGCTCAAATATCCATATTCTCACAAGCAACTGCCATTATTCTTTATCAGCATTTGCATCAAAGGGCCACTTTTCAACTGGAACACTAATCCTATTTTCTTTAAAGAGAGTCCATACAGCAAGCCCCGCACTTCTGAATCTCCTCGGTTCTGGACTCAAGAACAGGCTATATATTATTCTCGGATCCTATATGACAGCCACAAGATTTTTCCTCATGAGTTCCGGATATCGCTGCTATGAAGAACATTGGCTGCTTTAATCAGGTGTTGCAAGATATCAAAGATTTTGGCCTCACGCATGTCTTTGCATATCAACATCCGTGGAACAGAGAGATTATAATTCAATTCTATGCAACTATGTACATCTCTGGTGATGAATCTGACAGTACCAAATGGATCTTAGAATGGATGACCGAAGGGAAACGCATAAAATGCTTTGCAATGGACTTTGTCTCTCATTTTCATTTCCCTCGGTTCGAACTTGGCAAGACTGAAATTCGAGTTTACAATATTGATGCCATCACCGATGAAGATTTCCGTTGCACCATGGACCAAGAGAAAATTTGTGACTACAGTGGTCCTCCCCTACCCGAGCATTTGACTTTTGACAATCAGACTCTATATCACATTCTTACCTATACCATCTGTCCTCTGGCTGAGATGAATGCTGAAAATGCTATATCAGATGTTCTTCGAAACACTATTCGTTCCATCTCCCAAGGATATATATATATATATATATATATATTCGATGTCGAAGATATGTTTCTGCGCATACTGATGGACTCTGCTCAGCACCCAAAAACCATCAAAGTCTTTGGGCCTTGGATTCAGAAAGTGGTTGATTATGCTATGAAAACCGAATATTTAGCGGAAGTCAGTCACAAAAGCTTCATTCCTCCGGTATGTGATACGTTGCAAGTCATGGAAGATTTTTCTTCGGGCAAAGCACCAGTGTCAAGCTCTCTAAATTATCACAATACATTCGATGGGACACGGCTACCTCAATGTGATTGCCAACCAAATACCCAACCTCCTTCACACCTTGAAGTGAGCTTGCGTACTCAACACCTGCTATTGAAGCATATGGTTGAGGATCGCCGAGAGAAAGAACATCTGGCTGCCGAACTGAATGCCATCAACAACCATACGAAAGTGGTGCACATGATCACGGCTGAAAATAAGAAGCTCCTATGGAAATTGCTTCGAAAGTTCTTCTCCAAGAAACAACTCAACAACTCAGATCTTAAAGAACTCTATGAGTATATTGATCAAGGTTTCTCTGCCAAAGACTTTCCAGATTGTGTCACTCTACCTTTGCCAGCTCATGAACCCACAACTGATTTACTTCGGTTTAAGCTGCACAAGTTGCTCGACGAGTCAAAGCTACCTCACCAACTGAGAAGCCACCTGAAGGAAATGTGTTGTCTTGCAAGAATCAACAAGCTGATCCCAATGTGCCCTCATCCTCTTAGCCTCAAGCAAGTCTCGAAGGAACATATGCTGCTGCTGACGATGAAGATTTTCCAACTACTTCTGAATCAGAAACCTCTTTGGCCAGTTCCTCTGGAGATGCCTCAGAGTGAATCAAGTTCACCTCTTTTGCACTCATGTTCTTCATCACCTTTTTGATACTAGTTGACAAAAAGGGGGAGAATTACTGTAGCGACCCGACCCGAATGGATCAAGTCTCTGTGCTTAAGTGTCATCCCTGGATCGGTATGCTGACACACACAGTACTCGAAGGATTTATAACAGAGGTAAATCACATGTATAAAGTAACGTAAATACTATTACCTCAATCCATATAGCGGAAGCAACAAGGTTGTGGATTCCCATCAACACCAACGGCAAAGTTGAGTGTAGAAATCTTAACCCTAACGTATCACTTACTCGTCGTAAGAAACCTGCAACATGAGATGTTGCAGCCCGAAACGGGTCAGTACATTGAATGTACTGGCAAATTCACACCATAGAGAAAATGATGAACAATGGCTATCACTACATGCATATATGGCTGGTGGAAAAACTCTATAGTTATAAGGTTTTGCGAAAAGCCAATTTTTCCCTACTGCAAAGGAATAAATTTATTTAACTATCATGGTGGTTGTTAAACATTGAGCATGGTTGACAGCATTCTCAATCCCAATTAAAAGTACTCATTAACATCCCAACAATATTAATTAGAGTAACATGATGAGATTCACATGATATCCAAGTACTAGATACTCAAGATGTCCATAACCGAGGACACGACTAATCATGATTAGTTTATACACTCTGCAGAGGTTTGCGCACTTTTCCCCACAAGACTCGATCGCCTCCGTTGAATTTCTCGCACTACATGATGTTTGAGAAACGGATGACCGAGGCATAGTCTTTCAGAAGCGCTAGCACCTTACTTGTGGGTAGACCGGTACACCTACTTTCCCCTACATCTGCTAGTCTACCCGTAAGAGTTCGCACAACTTATTCAACTATGCCAGAGCCCATAATGGCTTGTGGCTGCACACGTAAGTTTCTAGCATGAATAATCTTATGATCCCTTTGAGCCTGGGTGGCGGTCCGAAGAAATACAGGCAAGTCCTGATAGAAACCAGGTGCCTCAATCCACCTAGATGTGTGTTTAAGTTGCCACCTTAAATAAACCATTAGTTAACAATCTCACATCTATCATGGAAAATCACTCACCCAATCCACGTCTACTAGCATAGCATGGCATAATAAGCAAACGTAGAAGTAACTCCCAAGGGTTTGAAAATAAAACAGGTAATAGGTACTACCTCAACTACTTCCCAAAACCCACAATTTAATTAGATCCTAATCATGCAATGTTTGAGGATTGATCTAATGCATAAAAACTGGGCATGAGAAAAGGTATGATCAAAGTGTGAACTTGCCTGCAATGTTGACGAAGATGATTCGCACTCAAAACTCTTGATAGTTCTACTCGTCACACTCCGGTCAATCTATCGTAAGCAATCAATAGTAACCACACATAAGCAATCACTCAAAAGGTCAGGAAGAACGAGGGAAACAATTCGGAAAATATCAAAACCAAGCAAATAACTCTTGCAACATAAAACAATTTCTAATAATACCAAAATTATGTGAATTTGGCCTTATCAGAAAGTTTAGGTCAAGAGCTTCAATTTGCAAAAAGGATCAACTCAAACGGAGTTACGGAACTTAAATTATGAACAAAAGAAGTTTGAATATGAGAACTAATTTCGAAATTTGAAAATTTCAAAAAGTTGACGTGACGGGTTAACTGGATAGGTGAGAACAAGACAAAATTATAGGCGCTGGTTTCATCTAATTTGGATGAACGAGTAAAAAGTTATGGCTATTTGAAAAATCAGGGTCAAGCTGTTTTACAGAAGAAAAATAGTTACGGCTAAAATAATTCTAGGTCTAACGAATAAATACGTAGACTAATTGGTAATCTAATTATTTTATCATACTAGTCTAGAAAATAATAAACTACGAAAGTAAAAAAAATACCTTTTTAAGGCAGAGAAAAGACAACTTTGGAGAGAGAAGACAATTTCCAGAAGTCGCGCCGGAGAGGAGAAAAAATATTTTTCTTAAATGAATCTAGTCAAATCAAAATATTGATTTAACCCGAATCGGCTGATTTTTGGAGGCTCTATGGGTCTATATTTATTGGTGGAAAAGAGGCTTAAAGGTCAAAGGCTAGGCAATGTGGGACTAAACATATACGTACGCAGATGAAATTTGAAAAGGATCATGAGCTAATAGTTCGGCCCGGCCGCGCGCGTACACTGGCTGCATTTTTTTTCGAAGTCTTTTTTTTTTAAATTTGTTTCAAAAAAAAAACTAAACATTAACGAAAATAAAATAAAATAAAAGACAAAAGAAAACAAAAAAAACGGGCCGGCCTGCTGCTATGCTACGCATGTGGGCGACAGTTAGTTTCAGGCGCGCGCGCAGTTTTTGTTATGTTTTTTTAAACAGAAAGCTATATACTGAAAAACGAAAATGAAACTAAAATTTTATATAGGCATATTATATATCAAAATTTTCAGAAAAAGATTTCCTACAAGCTGAACATTTTTCCAGAGTCAAGTAAAATACACATAAATTCTGATAATTCAAGAGTGCTCCTGATCTAATAAAATCCAAAGAAAATCAATTTAAAAAACCAAAATTAATTCAAAATTATTTCTCTCCAATTTTCGGATGTAGGGAATCATGTTACCCTAATTTTTGTATATTTTATTTTTGGAGAAAAATAGTTTGAATAAAACTCAAATAACCCAAATTGAAGAAATAAATTTCAAATGGAAATTTAAATTTGAGTTTCTTTGAAACTCCAAACTCATATTTCATATAATTTGAAAAAGTGATTTTATCTTCTCTCGTGAAAATCATTGAGTTGCATAAATTTTCAGAATTGGAAATATTTTTCAAATGAAATTCAAATATTTTCAACACCCCTTGTCATTTGAATAAATGGAAGAAGTCATGTCATCTTCTCTCCAGGGTTTTGTGGTGAAAATAATTTGAATTCACGGAGATCACAAATGCAAAACGAAAGTTTAGGAAAGTCCTTTTATTCCCTCTCATTTAACTTTCAAAAAGTTTCGAATTTCACTCAATTTCACTCACTCAATCAAACAATCAATCCAATCTATCTATTTATTATAACATTCCAAAATTTAGAATTTTGGGATGTTACAAACCTACCACCCTTAAAATGAATCTCGTCCTCGAGATTCGGAGAGGCTAGAAAGAAATAGGTTAGGGTTTGGGGGTCTTCTCAAAATCCATCGATCATCACAGGGGGTCTGGGGTGCTACCACCCTTAGAAACATTGTTACGTTTCCATCAATACTCATATACTCCATCCTTATTCTTGACGGGGCCGGTCTTCTCAGATCTCGGGAAATTCCATCTCTGGGCTCTTCCGACCATGGCATAACCTTTACCGCAATTCTTCTGTCCTTGGTAAGGTTATTCCGAGATTGGGTCTTCTTAGCTGACGGGTCTGGCGCCAATACTAACTAACTATCGATATCTCATGGTGGTTAACAATTTAGGGTTTCTCCTGCACGAAATGGGTCTGGTTGATCCTCACCGTATAACCTACGGTTGGCAACAACTGCCGTGTACAAGGGAAAAATTATCATACCATTCTAAGGTTTAAACAAGGTTTAATATCGTCGTCTCTCTAGTATAGGTAAGTCACTCAGATTAACCATCCCATATAGCAAGGCGAACAATATGAGTAAGTCGGTATGGTGATCAATCCATCCCGCACCCAAATCATTACCTTGTATACGGTTTAGTGAATCTCGCATTCTAACACTCGGTCATCCTCACAAGCATTGCAGAATTTCTCTTGTCAACGAACCAGGTTCGGATAAATCCATTGATTCTGCAAGCCAAACAACCATCTATCGTTCCTTCACAACTCTCAGGTTTTGCGTTACTCCTATAAAATTGTCTGTGGGCAAGGTCGTAATCTCTTCTAGGGTTTTTCCTTCAGCAAGGGTGTGCTTGCTTCTTGGCAGGTCCTGGGGCCTGTGGGTTATGGCCCATCTCATCACTTGTAAACCTTGAACTCATCCTCTGGGCAACTGATCGTTATTCCAACATTCAACTTCCATCTTCCTAGCATACTTAAAATCCATCCAATTATAATGTCTTTCTTCCTTCTATTGGCACCAAACTAGGACATGATTACTCAGACTCATCAGGGAATTTCCATTGATCCATATTTCCAACATCATACCTCCTTTATATCCAATAGTAATTCATCTCTTCATCCTCGTGGGATATCCCACCTACCGAGATAAAAACTTATACTTATGAAGTCCATACTCCACTTTGTGGAACATCATTATCCTTTCCAGGGTCAAGCGTCCTTACAGAGGAATATTGGCCATCTCTGCCTGGTACTGCTTCAACTGGGAAACGTGAAACACCTCATGAACTCCTGACAGTCCTTCAGGTGACTCCAACTTCTTGGCCACTTCTCCCATACGCTCCAAAACTCGGTATGGTCCTACAAATCTCGGGGCTGACTTTCCCTTAACTCCAAATCGTTTAACTCCTCACAGAGGGGACACACGAAGATATGCTCTATCTCCGATTTCATAGACTACCTCCTTGCGTTTTGAGTCTGCATAACTCTTCTGCCTGGACTGAGCTACCTTCATTCTATCTCGAATCAACTTTAACATTCTCTTCAGACTCCTTGATCATATTTAGTCCAAACAACTGACGGTCTCCAACTTCATCCCACATCAATGGTGTCTGGCTCCTTCTCCCATACAAAGCTTAAAAAGGGGCCATCTTCAAACTGACTTGGTAGTTGTTGTTGAATGAGAACTCTGCGTAAGGTAGATTATCATCCCTACTAGATCCATAATCTAGTGCACACGTTCTCAACATGTCCTCCAGAATCTGATTGACTCTCTCGGTCTATCCATCTGTCTGCGGATGAAAGGCTGTACTGAACTCTAGCCTAGTACCCAAAGTGTGGTGCAGCTGATTACAAAACTTTGAGGTAAACCGTGTTCCTCTATCTGATACGATGGTCCTCGGAACTCCATGCAGACATATGATCCCGGTCAAATATATCTTGGCCAACTTCTCACTTGTATAGGTGGTTTTTACTGGGATAAAGTGAGCCCATTTGGTCAGCGAATCAACTACTACCCACATAGAATCATGTCCCGTTCGGGTTCTAGGAAATCCGGTAATGTAATCCATGCCAAGTTTATCCCACTTCCATTCGGGTATCGGCATAGGCTACAGTAATCCTGCTGGCTTTTGATGCTCTGCTCTTACTCTCTCTGGCATACATCACCTACGACTACATACTCCGTAATATCTTTCTTCATACCAGTCCACCAGAAACGCTCCTTCAAATCCAAATACATCTTGGTGTTTCCAGTCATGAGCATTCTGAAGTATTAACTTCCTGATCTCTGCATTATTGGGTACATGTACACTATCCTCAAACCATAAGGTGTCGTGCTCATCCTTACGAAAACCTTTGGCCTTTCCTTTGCTCATCCTCTCTTTTACCTCAGCAATCTCTTTGTCATCCTTCTGAGCTTCACGGATCTTTCCCAACAATGTAGACTGAACTTCCATGGCTGCAACAAAACCTTTGGGAACAATCTCCAACCGAAGTTCCCTGAGATCCTCGGCTAACTCCTTTGGTAATCCTCCGATTATGAGGGTATTCGTCCTTGTTTTATTTATGGTTGTGTCCTATTTCTCCACAAAGCTTGTATGCACAAGGTTTCTTCATATCCTTTCCATAAGGCTTCAACTTCTGGGACACAAGCCGAGATTTTAGCAGAGTCAACTTAAATTCTTTCCAAGTGGTTACTCCTTGCCATCCATTGATGGTCTGGTACATCCTCCACCAAGTAGCAGCACCTCTTTCAAAGCATTGAAAAGCATGTTGGGCCATATCCTTTCCGACTATAGGGTTGTTCTCCATATGATCCTCCATGTTCTGAATCCATCGGTCTGTCTCCAATTGACTCATCGGTACAGAAAATACAAGCTCATCTCCATTCATCCTCTATTGGGTCCATGGGTCTTGGGGTGAGATAAGAGAGATCGAGAGGGATGCACACAATACAAACAAAGGTTTTGAAAAGACATATTTTATTGTGGCTGTCGAAAAAACATCAAACAATTGACAGCTCACAATCATCACATCTAACGTAGGTGTATAACAGGGGTTTGGTCTTCTAATGGTCAGTAAATCTTCAAAGTTATCAAACTCTTCTAGTCTTGTTCCTGTCTCCGATGACTTCTTTTGATCGTGCTTGGCCTTCTCAAGTTCTTTTGCCAGATCATCTCTGTTGTCGCAAAGTCTATCGTGACGTCCTTTAATATGTTAGGGTCGTGTTCCAAACTTCTGGGTTTCAACATCCTTGGCACGAGCCATGTCCTACTGTCCTTTAGTTCCTGATGAATCTCCGGTATCTCGAGGTTTTGCTCCTCCAGCTTGGCTACTTTCAGTTTCTGGATCCTGAATTCTTCACGAAATGCTCCTTGTCAAATATATCTTCCTAAAGGTCCATCTTAAAATTCTTGATGTAATACTCCAGATCCTGGTGATACACCGGCTAAGGTTAAAACTGCATCCTTCGCTGACAGATGCTCCTTCAGCCTTCTACCATCCAATTCTTCCATGCATATACACGCTTAACTCCGCATGGTGACAATAGCATAAGCGGGCGATAACATCATGGATAGCCATGTTTCTTCCCTTGTCATTTCCATGAGCTATCTCTCCATAGTTGATATCTCTGCCTTAGGGTTTTCCTTGACTGAACTTTGAGTTTTTAATGCTCCATATTCCGGTCTTTCTCCGATACACCTTGATCTCGGGTATTGATAGCTTCCATAGTCTGCCAGGTTCCATAAGGGTAGCCTTCCTAGGTCATACTAAATCTGGAAATTCTTCATATCCCTCAAATTCTCCTAGTCTTCGGAGTCTTCAACCATTGTAGTTTCCATCATTGTAATGCACGGTAAAATCCTCTTCATTCCAAAGTAGTAGTTGTCCGGTATCTTGTACTTCTTGGAGTGGTCTCATCAGTCGAATCTTCGAGTGGTCCAAAGGGTAAAGGGGTATGGTCTCACTTAAAGGGAATATTTGAATAAGCTCAGAAGAGAAAAGAGGTAAAAGATCCTTTTGAAAAGAAAGTTTTAGAGAAAAATCTTTTCCTACGGGCTTGCCAGTTTCTAGGGTCACGTCCTACAGTCAACATGTGCTCTGATACCATCTTGTAGCGACCCGACCCGAATGGATCAAGTCTCTGTGCTTAAGTGTCATCCCTGGATCGGTATGCTGACACACACAGTACTCGAAGGATTTATAATAGAGGTAAATCACATGTATAAAGTAACGTAAATACTATTACCTCAATCCATATAGCAGAAGCAACAAGGTTGTGGATTCCCATCAACACCAACGGCAAAGTTGAGTGTGGAAATCGTAACCCTAACGTATCACTTACTCGTCGTAAGAAACCTGCAACATGAGACGCTGCAGCCCGAAATGGGTTAGTACATTGAATGTACTGGCAAGTTCACACCATAGAGAAAATGATGAACAATGGCTATCACTACATGCATATATGGCTGGTGGAAAAACTCTATAGTTATAAGGTTTTGCGAAAAGCCAATTTTTCCCTACTGCAAAGGAATAAATTTATTTAACTATCATGGTGGTTGTTAAACATTGAGAATGGTTGACAGCATTCTCAATCCCAATTAAAAGTACTCATTAACATCCCGACAATATTAATTAGAGTAACATGATGAGATTCACATGATATCCAAGTACTAGATACTCAAGATGTCCATAACCGAGGACACGGCTAATCATGATTAGTTTATACACTCTGCAGAGGTTTGCGCACTTTTCCCCACAAGACTCGATCGCCTCCGTTGGATTTCTCACACTACATGATGTTTGAGAAACGGATGACCGAGACATAGTCTTTTAGAAGCGCTAGCACCTTACTTGTGGGTAGACCGGTGAGGGAGTCCTGGACTAGGGGGTGTCCGGAGAGCCGGACTATCATCATCAGCCGGACTATCATCGTCGGCCGGACTCCAAGACTATTAAGATACAAGATTGAAGACTTCGTCCCGTGTCCGGATGGGACTTTCCTTGGCGTGGAAGGCAAGCTTGGCGATACAGATATGTAGATCTCCTATCATTGTAACCGACTCTATGTAACCCTAGCCCTCTCCGGTGTCTATATAAACCGGATGGCTTTAGTCCGTAGGACACAACAACCATTACAACAATCATACCATAGGCTAGCTTCTAGGGTTTAGCCTCCTTGATCTCGTGGTAGATCTACTCTTGTAATACCCACATTATCAATATCAATCAAGCAGGACGTAGGGTTTTACCTCCATCAAGAGGGCCCGAACCTGGGTAAAAACATCGTGTCCCTTGTCTCCTGTTACCATCCGCCTAAACACACAGTTCAGGACCCCCTACCTGAGATCCGCCGGTTTTGACACCGACATTGGTGCTTTCATTGAGAGTTCCTCTGTGCCGTCCCCGGCAGGCTTGATGGCTTCTTCAATCAACAACGACGCAGTCCTGGGTGAGACTTTTCTCCCCGGACAGATCTTCATATTCGGCGGCTTCGCACTGCGGGCCAATTCACTTGGCCATCTTGAGCGGATCGAAAGCTACGCCCCTGGCCATCAGGTCAGGTTTGGAAGCCTAAACTTCACGGCCGATATCCACGGAGACTTGATCTTTGATGGATCCGAGCCGTAGCCGAGCGTGCCACACTGTCACGATGGGCATGATCTAACTCTGCCGCCGGACAGTACCTTGGAGACCGCACACGAATCCGCTCCGACCCATAGTCCGGAGCCGATCGCGCAGATCGAGGACGGGTTGCTGGACACCGCCTCGGGAGCTACAACTTCCACGGCGATGGAGCCGAACACTAACCTCGTCCCTTATAAAGCTCGTGACTCCGAGGCGCCGGACTCCCTGCCGGACTCTGAACCTCCTGCGCCCCTGCCAATCGAATCTGATTGGGCGCCGATCATGGAGTTCACCGCTGCGGACATCTTTCAGCACTCACCTTTCGGTGACATCCTGAAATCGCTAAAGCATCTCTCGCTATCCGGAGAGCCCTGGCCGGACTATGGCCAGGATAGTTGGGATGCGGACGACGAAGAAATTCAAAGCCCACCCACCACCCACTTTGTAGCCACTATCGACGATCTAACCGACGTGCTAGGCTACGACTCCGAAGACTTTGACGGTATGGACGATGATGCCGGAGACGATCAAGAACCAGCGCCTACAGGGCACTGGAAGACCACCTCGTCATACGACATATACATGGTGTACACCCCAAAAGATGGGGACGGCGAAGAAGCAGCGGAGGCAGATTCCTTAAAGAAACAGCACAAGCACCGATGTTAGCGGCGCTGCTCTAAATCCCGCCACAGCAAGAATGGAGATTCCGGCACAGGAGATAACAACACCCCAGAAAGTGCCAAAGACAACCCCCTCCAGCAAGATTCAGCGCAGGAGGATGCAGAAGCAAGCCCTCACGAGAGAGCGGCAGACGAAGAGGTTGAGGATGATAATTACATGCCTCCCTCCGGAGACGAGGCAAGCCTCGACGACGACGAATTCGTCGTGCCTGAGGATCCCGTCGAACAAGAGCGTTTCAGACGCAGGCTAATGGCCACAGCAAATAGCCTAAAGAAAAAGCAGCAACAGCTTCAAGCTGATCAAGACCTGCTGGCCGACAGATGGACCGAGGTCCTCGCGGCCAAAGAGTATGAACTCGAACGCCCCTCCAAAAGCTACCCAAAATGCAAGTTGCTCCCCCGACTAGAGGAGGAAGCATACAAACCTTCATCACCAGCGCACAATACGGCAGACCGACCACCTCGTGGCCGCGACAGAGAGGCACTTAAGCCCTCCACCAGAACCATACCCCGGCACCGCTCAAAAAGTACGAAGCCACGGGGGAACGCGCCGGACTTGAGGGATATATTGGAGGACAAGGCAAGACAATCCAGATCTATCTATGGATCACGTGGGCACCCCAAGACCCACGACGAATACCGTCGCACCGGATACAACAACTCCGGCCGGGACGAACACAGCAGACAATGCTCTCTTGAGCTACGTCGTGCTATTGCTCAATACAGAGGCACCGCACACCCACTATGCTTCACTGATGAAGTAATGGATCATCAAATCCCTGAAGGGTTTAAACCCCTCAACATTGAATCTTACGATGGCACAACAGACCCCGCTGTTTGGATCGAGGATTATCTCCTTCATATCCATATGGCCCGCGGCGACGATCTTCACGCCATCAAATATCTCCTGCTCAAGCTTAAAGGACCAGCTCGGCATTGGCTCAACAGCCTGCCCGCAAAGTCAATTGGGTGTTGGGAGGACCTGGAGGCCGCATTCCTCGACAACTTCCAGGGCACATATGTGCGACCACCAGACGCTGATGACCTAAGCCACATAATTTAGCAGCCAGGCGAATCGGCCAGACAATTCTGGACACGGTTCTTAACAAAGAAAAATCAAATCATCGACTGTCCGGATGCAGAGGCCCTCGCAGCCTTCAAACATAACATCTGCGACGAGTGGCTGGCCCGGCACCTAGGACAGGAAAAGCCGAAATCCATGGCAGCCCTCACATCACTCATGACCCGCTTCTGTGCGGGAGAAGATAGCTGGCTAGCTCGCAACAACAACCTCAGTAAAAATGCTGGCAGTCCGGATACCAAGGACCACAATGGCAGGTCGCGTCGAAACAAGAACAAACGCCGCATTAACGGCGACAACAATGAGGATACAGCAGTCAACGCCGGATTCCGAGGCTCTAAACCCGGTCAACGGAAGAAGCCATTCAAAAGAACCACTCCGGGCCCGTCCAATTTGGACCGAATACTCGACCGCTCTTGCCAAATACATGGCACCCTCAAAAAGCCAGCTAACCACACCAACAGAGATTGTTGGGTATTCAAGCAGGCAGGCAAACTAATTGCCGAAAACAATGACAAGGGGCTGCACAGCGATGACGAGGAAGAGACCCGGCCGCCGAACAATAGAGGACAGAAGGGCTTCCCCCCACAAGTGCGGACGGTAAATATGATATACGCAACGCACATACCCAAGAGGAAGCGGAAGCGTGCACTAAGGGACGTATATGCGATGGAGCCAGTCGCCCCAAAGTTCAATCCATGGTCCTCTTGCCCGATCACTTTCGATCGAAGAGACCATCCGACCAGTATCCGCCATGGCGGATTGGCCGCATTGGTTTTAGACCCAATCGTCGATGGATTTCACCTCACGAGAGTCCTGATGGACGGCGGCAGTAGCCTAAACCTGCTTTATCAGGATACAGTGCGCAAGATGGGCGTAGACCCCTCAAGGATTAAACCTACAAAGACGACCTTCAAAGGCGTCATACCAGGTGTTGAGGCCAATTGTACAGGCTCAGTCACACTGGAAGTGGTCTTCGGATCCCCGGATAATTTCCGAAGCGAGGAGTTAATCTTCGACATAGTCCCGTTCCGCAGTGGCTATCATGCTCTGCTCGGACGAACCGTGTTTGCAAAGTTCAACGCGGTGCCGCATTATGCATACCTCAAGCTCAAGATGCCAGGCCCTCGTGGAGTTATCACGGTCAACGGAAATACGGAACGCTCCCTCCGAAGGGAGGAACATACAGCGGCTCTCGCAGCAGAAGTACAGAGCAGTCTTTTAAGGCAATTCTCGAGTCCAGCCGTTAAACGATCGGACACGGCCAAACGCGCCCGGAGCAACATCAATCAAGACCACCTGGCACGTTCCGAGCACGCGTAGCAATGCGGCCCCAACCCCAACCCTCGCATGATTGCAAGACAAGCTCTCCGCGTACATCATTATGCTCTGGAGATACCATGGCATAGGGGGAGGGGCACGACCACAACAGACCCAGAGTGCGGCTCGACCACACCAGGGGCTCCCAAGTGTGTCGCTCTTTTTATTTTTATTTTTCTTCTTTTTATATACAGGACTCCGTCCACCAGATGCTCTATCTGGCGGCGAACCTGCCGAACTCATGATGCAACAGCCAGGGAGGGACAAAGGCCGCGACGAACACTCAGGTGGTCTCCATTACGAGCATTCAATTTGTTAAATACACCATTCCGCAGCCTACCCCTGGAGGGAGACACCTTTAATTAGTCCAATCCCTTGCTTACCGCACTATTTGTATCATTCCGCACTCATAGCAGAATTCCTCGAATAAATAATGCGGCACTTTTTGCCTATAATTGCATTACTTTACATATATGTTCATTTATGACATCTTGCATTCGTATATTTTGGTACTGCCGAATACACCAGGGGCTTGTGTTCCCCGCATTATGGTGTGATAAGTCCGAACACTTTCACAAGTGCGGCACCCCGAACTTATAGCATTATATGAATCGGCTCCGAATCATGACTTGGGTCAATAGTTGGGTTTGCCCGGCTCCCATGTTTTGGTACCTTACGTTCCGTTCTGTCGGCTAAGGTAGCACTGGGAGAACCACTGTGATTGCGCCCCGGTTGAGCTGGGTTAACGCCTCAGTGGAGAAAGCTAAAACTGACTGTCATGATAAGGCGAGAGACTGGTCGCTGTTCGAGAGGTCTGTTCGAGTCCCTAAAGACTTATGCCGCTTCGAGCGAAGAACCGGATGATGTCTGGCCAAGGCATGGATAGCACCCCGAACTCGGTCTTCCGAATACTAGGGGCTTCGCCGAAATTTAAAATTATAGAATTCTATGGCTAAGTGAGAGTGTTCAAGCATTATAAGTCCGGTTGCCTTGTTCGTTGTGTTGAGCGCCTCCCTAGATGGACCCAAAAATGGGAACAAGAGTGCTCAAGTTTATCCCGAACACCCCAGCACTCGTGGCATGGGGGCTGAAGCCGACGACTTGCCATCTCTCAGATTTAATAAACGGCCGCACAGAAGGTAATATTTTAAATCAATAAGCGTTGCTTAGCGCATATGAACGAAGTTTTCAGCGCACAGGATAACAAAATGCGAGTCTACTCAAATATTACATCTCTGGGGCACTCATCCGCAATCTTGCGGGCACCCTTCAGGACAGTCTTATAGTACATCTCGGGCGTACGATACTCCTTGCCCACTGGCGGCGCGTCAGTGATAAGCCTCTCAGCATCCAACCTGCCCCAGTGCACCTTTGCGCGGGCAAGGGCCCGATGAGCACCTTCAATACAGGCGGAGCGCTTGATGACCTCCACCCAGGGGCACGCATCCACCAGCCGCTACACGAGGCCGAAGTAGCTCCCAGGCATGGCCTCTCCAGGCCACAGCCGGACTATGAGGCCCTTCATGGCCTGCTCGGCTACCTTGTGGAGCTCGACCATCTGCTTCAGCTGGTCGCTAGGGGGCACCGGATGGCCGACCTCAGCGTACTGAAACCAGAAGACCTTCTCCGTTGAGCTCCCTCCTCGGCTCGGTAAAATGCGGCGGCATCAGACACGCTGCAAGGCAGATCTGCAAACGCCCCTGGAGAGCTCCGAATTCGGGTAAGTATCAGGTAATTTACATTCACATGCTTGCTTTGCGTGAAAAATGCCTTACCCGCCGCTATCTTCTTCACCTCCTCAATCTCCTGGAGGGACTTATGGGCCTCGGCCTTGGCGGCTTTGGCACTTTCGAGAGCCGAGGCAAGCTCGGACTCTCGAGTCTTTGAGTCGCGCTCCAAACTCTCATGCTTTTCCATGAGAGCCTGGAGCTCCTGCCGCACCTCCGCCACCCGCGCCTCCTGCTTTTCTCGCTCTGCCTGTTCCGCGGCCGCATTGCATTCGGCCGCGGACACAGTCTCCTTCAGGGTTGCCACCTCGTTCATGGCCCCTGCAGTACCCACATTATCCTTGTTATTTTTTGTCGCAACCTAAATCCTTTTCTGTAAGGTAAAAATTCAAAGTAGTGTTACTCACCTTCTTTGTCCTCGAGCTGCTTCTTGGCACGGCCGAGCTCTTGCTCGGACCGCTCGAGCTCCTGCTTTAAAGCACCGACCTCCGCAGTCAGTGCGGCAGAGGTCAGCAGTGCAGCCTGCAAACCCATATTGACATAATTTTTAGCAACCCTGCGTATATCTTTTTTAGATCCTTAGCCGGGCTTTTCTTTCCGAACACCGAACCGAGCATCAGGGGCTACTGTCTATGCGGTATTACATTGCATATTTTTAACTTCTTACCTCAAAGCCTGATAGAAGGCTACTGCAGGCTTCGGTCAGCCAGCTCTTGGCGAGCTGAACCTTCTGAATCACCGCACTCATAATAGTGCGGTGTTCTTCCTCGATGGAAGCGCCTTTGAGCGCCTCCAACAAGTTGTCCGGCGCCTCCGGTTTGACGGAGGCCGCCGGCGTCATGGTCTTGCCCTTCTTGCGAAGGGGCCACCGGCCGGACCCCGGAACCATTGCGGGTTCCGACGTGGAGTCCGGCGCAAAGTCCGGGAGGCTGCCTTGTGGCGCCTCTGGAGCCTCCTCCTGATGGATCCCTTCTCGGGATCCCACCTTAGCGTCCTCAGCGTCGCGAGGGGTGGAGGCAGTCGGGATGGAGTCTACATCCGACGGAGCCAACGACCCGCTCGATGAAGCGGGAAGATCATCATCGGCCGGACTACAGGCAGCGTGCGGCATTAGAAGGACACTATGTGACACAAAAAAGAAATTATAAATCATTCAGGAATCCGGATACTTACGATCTTGCCAGAGGCCTGGCCCTTGAAGGACACTCTTCGTCGCCAACGTTGACGTTGGCGGAGCTGTCCGGGGGAATAGTCCTTCCCCTCTTGGACCCTTCGGCCTCCCCTATCGGGGAAGCCTTCCTCTTCCTCTCTCCTTCCTCTGGGAGAGAGTCCTCTTTCTCCTCCTCGTCTTCGGGGGAGGAGTCCGCCCCGGAGTCGTCAGACACCTGAAAACGGGAACTCTTTCGAGTACCCGTGGCCTCCTTCTTGGCCTTCTTCTCCGGCACCACATGTGGTGCCGGAACCAGCAGTCCCGCTAGACGGGCGTCTACTGGGTTTTCTAGCATGGGAGCCGGACAAACGATCCGCTCCGCCTTCTTCATCCAGTCCTGTCAAAGGAAAAGGGAGATTGAAACCCGTGTTGGGTCAAACTATTAAAAAACAAGTGTCCCGTAAAGCGGTAGAATCACTTACCTCATCAGCTTGACGCTGCGAGCGAAATCCGCGATCTTCAGTGGCGGATGCGGGAGCTTCGACACCCTTGAACAACACCTTCCAGGCATCTTCGTACCTAGTGTCGAAGAGCCTGCTCAAGGTTCGGTGCTGTGCCGGATTGAACTCCCACAATTTAAACGCCCGTTCTTGGCACGGGAGAATCCGGCGGATGAGCATGACCTGGACCACGTTGACAAGCTTGAGCTTCTTGTTCACCAGCTTCTGGATACAGGCTTGGAGTCCGGTCAGCTCCTCTGAATCACCCCAGGTCAGGCCACTCTCCTTCCATGAGGTGAGCCGCGTGGGGATTCCAGATCTAAATTCGGGGGCCGCTACCCATTTAGGGTCACGCGGCTCGGTGATGTAGAACCACCCCGATTGCCATCCCTTGATGGTTTCCATGAAGGCACCCTCGAGCCAGACGACGTTGGGTATCTTACCCAACATGGCGCCTCCACACTCCGCCTGATTCCCCTTCACAACCTTCGGCTTGACATTGAAGGTCTTGAGCCACAAGCCGAAGTGGGGCTGGATGCAGAGGAAGGCCTCGCACACGACGATAAACGCCGAGATGTTGAGGATGAAGTTCAACGCCAGATCATGGAAATCCAGGCTGTAATAGAACATGAGCCCCCAGACAAAGGGATGCAATGGGAAGCCCAGTCCGCGGAGGAAGTGGGGAAGGAATACGACCCTCTCATGGGGCCTGGGGGTGGGGATGAGCTGCCCCTCGTCGGGCAGCCGGTGCGCGATGTCGCCGGATAGATATCCGGCGCTGCGCAGTCTTTCGATGTGCCCATCTGTAACGGAGGAGGTCATCCACTTGCCTCCCGCTCCAGACATGACTGGAGAAGGTTGAGACGAGATGTGCGGGCTTGGGCGCTGGAGCTCGAGTGCGCGGAGATGGATAAGCAAAGGAGGAAGAAGGCGTAGGTGAAAGGGTGGATCCTTATCCCCTTATATATGGGCGGACGGAAACATGCGTCCCCACCAGCCTGGTAAAACTCGCTTATCTCCCAAGCGCCACCATCAATGGCGCGGTTGGGTTACACACGTCTGTATTGATGAGAATCTCGGAATAAGGGGAACACGATCTCTGCTTCGACAAGACGTGTTGAGGAAACCGCTTCGCTAAACGCGCTGAGGTGGTACAGTAAAAAACGATTCAAGTAAAGGCTTGGTAGTGGTGTGACGTCATGCCACAATATACGTCAGCAGATTGAACTTGTGTACATATTATTCTCTCTACGGTGGAATGTGGAATTTATTTTGCAGAGCCGGACACTATCCTGGTGTTCACAATCTTCTATGAATTATTCGGAGGAGGAACCAGCCTTGCAATGCCGAACAATATGCGCGCCGGACTCATCGTCATTGAAGCCTGGTTCATGGGCTACTGAGGGAGTCCTGGACTAGGGGGTGTCCGGAGAGCCGGACTATCATCATCAGCTGGACTATCATCATCGGCCGGACTCCAAGACTATGAAGATACAAGATTGAAGACTTCGTCCCGTGTCCGGATGGAACTTTCCTTGGCGTGGAAGACAAGCTTGGCGATACGGATATGTAGATCTCCTATCATTGTAACCGACTCTATGTAACCCTAGCCCTCTCCGGTGTCTATATAAACCGAATGGCTTTAGTCCGTAGGACACAACAACCATTACAACAATCATACCATAGGCTAGCTTCTAGGGTTTAGCCTCCTTTATCTTGTGGTAGATCTACTCTTGTAATACCCACATTATCAATATCAATCAAGCAGGACGTAGGGTTTTACCTCCATCAAGAGGGCCCGAACCTGGGTAAAAACATCGTGTCCCTTGTCTCCTGTTACCATCCGCCTAGACGCACAATTCAGGACCCCCTACCTGAGATCTGCCGGTTTTGACACCGAAAACCGGTACACCTACTTTCCCCTACATCTGCTAGTCTACCCGTAAGAGTTCGCACAACTTATTCAACTATGCCAGAGCCCATAATGGCTTGTGGCTACACACGTAAGTTTCTAGCATGAATAATCTTATGATCCCTTTGAGCATGAATAATCTTATGATCCCGAAGAAATACAGGCAAGTCCTGATAGAAACCAGGTGCCTCAATCAATCCAGATGTGTATTTAAGTTGCCACCTTAAATAAACCATTAGTTAACAATCTCACATCTATCATGGAAAATCACTCACCCAATCCACGTCTACTAGCATAGCATGGCATAATAAGCAAACATAGAAGTAACTCCCAAGGGTTTGAAAATAAAACAGGTAATAGGTACTACCTCAACTACTTCCCAAAACCCACAATTTAATTAGATCCTAATCATGCAATGTTTGAGGATTGATCTAATGCATAAAAACTGGGTATGAGAAAAGGTATGATCAAAGTGTGAACTTGCCTACAATGTTGACGAAGATGATTCGCACTCAAAACTCTTGATAGTTCTACTTGTCACACTCCGGTCAATCTATCATAAGCAATCAATAGTAACCACACATAAGCAATCACTCAAAAGGTCGGGAAGAACGAGGGAAACAATTCAGAAAACATCAAAACCAAGCAAATAACTCTTGCAACATAAAACAATTTCTAATAATACCAAAATTATGTGAATTTCGCCTTATCATAAAGTTTAGGTCAAGAGCTTCGATTTGCAAAAAGGATCAACTCAAACCGAGTTACGGAACTTAAGTTATGAACAAAAAAAGTTTGAATATGAGAACTAATTTCGAAATTTGAAAATTTCAAAAAGTTGACGTGACGGGTTAACTGGATAGGTGAGAACAAGACAAAATCATAGGCGCTGGTTTCATTTAATTTGGATGAATGAGTAAAAAGTTATGACTATTTAAAAAATCAGGGTCAAGCTGTTTTACAGAAGAAAAATAGTTACGGCTAAAATAATTCTAGGTCTAACGCATAAATACGTAGACTAATTGGTAATCTAATTATTTTATCATACTAGTCTAGAAAATAATAAACTACGGAAGTAAAAAAAAGATACCTTTTTAAGGCAGAGAAAAGACAACTTTGGAGAGAGAAGACAATTTCCAGAAGTCGCGCCGGAGAGGAGAAAAAATATTTTTCTTAAATGAATCTAGTCAAATCAAAATATTGATTTAACCCGAATCGGCTGATTTTTGGAGGCACTATGGATCTATATTTATTGGTGGAAAAGAGGCTTAAAGGTCAAAGGCTAGGCAATGTGGAACTAAACATATACGTACGCAGATGAAATTTGAAAAGGATCATGGGCTAATAGTTCGGCCCGGCCGCGTGCGTATACTGGCTGCATTTTTTTTTTCCGAAGTCTTTTTTTTAAATTTGTTTCAAAAAAAAAACTAAACATTAACGAAAATAAAATAAAATAAAAGACAAAAGAAAACAAAAAAAAAACGGGCCAGCCTGCTGCTATGCTACGCATGTGGGCGACAGTTAGTTTCAGGCGCGCGCGCAGTTTTTGTTATTTTTTTAAACAGCAAGCTATAAACTGAAAAACGAAAATGAAACTAAAATTTTAAATAGGCATATTATATATCAAAATTTTTAGAAAAAGATTTCCTACAAGCTGTACATTTTTCCAGAGTCAAGTAAAATACAAATAAATTCAGATAATTCATGAGTGCTCCTGATCTAATAAAATCCAGAGAAAATCAATTAAAAAAACCAAAATTAATTCAAAATTATTTCTCTCCAATTTTCGGATGTAGGGAATCATGTTACCCTAATTTCTGTATATTTGATTTTTGGAGAAAAATAGTTTGAATAAAACTCAAATAACCCAAATTGAAGAAATAAATTTCAAATGGAAATTTAAATTTGAGTTTCTTTGAAACTCCCAACTCATATTTCATATAATTTGAAGAAGTGATTTTATCTTCTCTCGTGAAAATCATTGAGTTGCTTAAATTTTCAGAATTGGAAATATTTTCCAAATGAAATTCAAATATTTTCAACACCCCTTGTCATTTGAATAAATGGAGGAAATCATGTCATCTTCTCTCCAGGGTTTTGTGGTGAAAATAATTTGAATTCACGGAGATCACAAATGCAAAACGAAAGTTTGGGAATGTCCTTTTATTCCCTCTCATTTAACTTTCAAAAAGTTTCGAATTTCACTCAATTTCACTCAATCAATCAAACAATCAATCCAATCTATCTATTTATTATAACATTCCAAAATTTAGAATTTTGGGATGTTACAATTACATCGAGTTTCGATAGATTTGCTCTGATAGAATTGCTCTCTATGTTTACTTGGTCTGGCATTATGAGACTCTTGTGCTATATGCCTTAAAGACTATTTGTGCTTTGATGTAAAACTTCTGATCTGTGTTGTAATATTAATAACCCCGCCTGCTGCACTATTTCTCTCGAAGCATTTGTTTTGCGGGTGTAATTATTATTAGAAGATATGAATGATTGCACTACATTCTCGATGGATTATATATCATCAGTGCGAATCATTACCTCGTTGGATTGAAAAATCCTCCACATACTTCAATGAATTGCAGAACATTTCATATCATATTTCTGGCCCTGCATACATCTAGGGGGTATATTTCGGCATCGAGTCAAGTAATGCAAATTCGCTCTTGTTCGATATACACTTCACTTATCTATATTCACTTTGATGATTATCTGTTTTGTCAACAACCATCCAAAAAGGGGGAGTTTGTAGACATAAATAGTATGTGACTTATGTGTTTGGTAGTGCACGCAGAGTAACAGGTCCCTGATGTATTGAGGAGTTTGATGCAAATGAAGAAGATAATCTCCCTGCACTCCAGCGAAGGTTACCACCGAAGATGATGCTAACAAGAGTGACCCCTAAAAATTGTTGAAGTGAAGCAATTGGTTCGATGTTTGTTCGAAGAAAATGACTACACTCGAGGAAGAATGAAGACAAAGTGAAGACATAGCATTTGATTCGTTATTCTTCTTCTTTCATTGAGTCATAGGACCACAATACTATTAAGAGGGGTGTAGCTTTCAAAACTTTGATTCTCTGATGCTAAACCCAAATCCTATGAAAGCCGTGAGAGAAATCTTTTTGTGTTCCAAGCAAATACTTGCCAGCAAGAGACTGTGATCTTCTTCGCTGCGGGAGATTTGACTCAGACCGAAGAGTTAGCATTGCTTGTTCCTCAAGTAATGTTATCGTTGCTCCAAATCCGCCCGTTGTGAACGTGTCGGTTGGCCATTGGCTGGACCGCATGTCCAAAATGGTCATTTCACATCTAGGAAGGCTACCGCTATAAATAGCCACCCCACGATGGCTTTGTCCGGTGGCTGCTCCATTTGATTCGAGAAGATTATTGAGCAACCCACTCTCTGAGCGATTTGAGATTAAAATCCACTGAGGGAAAAACCCTAGAGCCGAAGAGTTAGATAGTGGTTCAGCATCATTGGAATCTAAGTTTAGTATGCTCCGCCAATTACTCTTGAGAGTTGCAAACTCTCTAGACGGTTAGGTGTCAATTTCTTCAGAGACCAAGAGTGATTGTGGTTCTCGAAGAAGAAGCCTCTAATGGTTCGGAGATCGCCTTCAAGTATCTACCACGAGTAATCGGGATCGGTTGACGAATCGATTGTCGAGGAGAATAGGGTGAAGAGAGTTTATCTTCCGTGTTAAGTCACAGCCCCTCCAACCCGACGTAGTCCTTGTGCAGAAGGACGAACTGGTTGAACGAATACCTTGTTGCCATCGAGCATATTTGGTTATCTCTATTACCCATGTTTACCTTCGATGCATTTTCATTCGTCTGATTTGTATCAGTGCGTGTCTTCGTTTTCTTTCGGTACTCTACTTTAGTTCAATGTAGTTTGTTTTTCATTCGTTCTGATGCTGGGTTCTGAGAGTATTGAGCTTTTCAAAGAAAATTAAAAACTCCCATTCACCCCCCTCTAGTAGACATACTTCATTCCTATAGCAGCTCCATCAACCAAGTCGGTGAGGCCGGCGCGGTTGAGGTGACTCCCAGTGCCGGGAAAGCAGATATGTGGCGGCGGTCGAAAGCTACGGGGGACCAGGACCGAGGCCCTAGATGCGTCCGAAGTTGGAGCCGCTTCGGTGCTGTTGAATCGGCTCCAGTACGGTTCACATAGTCGTCGCTGAGGCAACTCTAGCAGAACAGAGTAAGAGGCACACGATCTAGTGCGCAAGGTAAACGGATAACGGCTCCGACATTGAGGAGGAGGGTGAAGATGAATTTGGTGGGGTGTTGGGGGCATGGAGATGGGTCGAGGTTTGGGAAGAAGGTGATTTGGCGCCCACAGTGTATGAATGGGGAATTGGGAGGGGAACCATGTCTTATGGACGCATTTGTCTGAAGTATGGGGGAAGTTACAATTCTACCCCTGTCTTTTGGTTTGTGGGATTGGGTTTGACTCTTGAGGGTCGGGGATAGTAGGGTATCTTTGCTTCTCCCAAATAGTGGTCACCAACGATTTCCGGCGAGGAGGGCGTGCTTTGAAATAGTGGGCGCTATCGATTTTGGCCAAGGAGAGGGTGCTTTTCCGCCCATGATTTATGAATTATTGCGCGGCTGGGATTTCAGCCGAGGAGAGGGTGTTTTGCCGCCCATGGTTTATGAATTATTGGATGCCCGCAATTTCGGCCAGGGAGAGGGCACACTTGGATGAAGTTACAAACCTACCCTTGATATATAACGGGGAAATTGATGCGGGTCCTAGATAGGCCGGTAATTTTGCGTCTCCTATTTATTTTCTCGGGCGAATTCCACCGAGCAGAGGGTGTTTTACCGGTCCGTCCAAATTTTGGTAGAATAAGCATCCACGTCTACCATACCAAACCAAGTCGATTCGAATCAAATTTTGAATATTAGTTCTATAGTGTCACATCTTGCCACTTTTTTTTAGATGGCGAGATGATGCTTGGGACTAATATGTTTTAACATGCTCGTTGCTACCGATCAATTTGACAAATAGTTGACCCACTAAAAAATATGAATCAAACCCAAAAGTGAAATATCTTAGTTCAATGAAATAGCTCGTTGATCCGGTCAAAATTATAGACTAAATCCAAAATTGAACACCTTAATTGAATAGCATGTTCTATTGTAGTACTCCATGAACATCCTCAAAGTCAAACTAATGAACATGTTTGAGAGGCCTATCTTTATTCATGCGTGAACTGCAAACACCATGTTCTCCAATTCAAACATGTCAATGCAATTTATATTGAATCATGGTTTATACTAGTCTTCGATACATAAAAGCAACAACTCCCCTCTCCCGCACTTCCATGCTCTCTCTAGCCGTCACTCTCTGTTTCTCTCACACGCATACGAACACAATCCTTCTCGGTACCTCTCTCTAGGCCTTTCTAGCTCGCATGCACAATCTATGTATAGGTCTCTCTCGCACACAATTATGACTCTCTAGTCTAAGCTAACTAGCTAGAGTGCACTGATCGGACACACACAAATTCTCTTGCTCGTTGTCCATAACTCTCTCACGAACCACTCTGCCGTCTCGGGGTACTTCTCTCTCTCTCTCTCCCTCCCTCCCTCTCTCTCTCTCTCTCTCTCCCTCTCTCTCCCTCTCTCTCTCTCTCTCTCTTTGAAAACTCAAACCTCACAAAGTTTGATTAGGTATCTGGAGAAAATCATTTACATCTGGAACGACAGACATATATCATTAGATTCATCACAAGATGTAGTTTCATCTTATATATCCTTGTTATTGTAGATATAAATAATTTTCTCTATAAACTTGGTCAAAGTTTCCAAAGTTCAACTTTTCAAAAAATTATAGGCACTACATTATCGAGCGAAGGGAGTATCTCTTTCTCTCTCAAAACTCTCACGCACCACTCCACCGTCTTGGGACTCTTCTCTCTCTCAAACTTTCTATCTCCCTAGGTCAAACATACACATATCTCACTCTCACTAGATAGACACATCTAACACTCGCTCTCCCTCGTTCTCTTTCCATCTCACACGCACACACACACCTACCCCCCATAAGTACGACTATCTCTCACTCCATCACAGGTACATGCACTCCCCCTAGGTGTGACTATATCTTACTCTCCATCACAAACACACACATTGTCTCCTTCCCTACCTAGGTCTATCTTGATCTCTCTCGGGGTATCTTTTTATTGCACACACACCTTATCTCTCGATCTCCCACCCATATAGTCCCCTCATGATCTCGAGGGGATCTCTTTATCACAAACACACCCTCTCTCCCTCCTCACGCCTCCATTTTCTCCATACGTCTCTGATGAGGACATGGTTACCTTGGATACAACCAAAAGTATTGCATACATGCATATTTGTGAGGTGATTTCTTATAAGAATTATGCAATAATTTTTTTTATGCTATTCAGAACAAAAATACTTCACCTATTTTTATTTCATGCCTAAATGCAGAATTGCTGAACACTTGTACGAACTACGTGTGAAGGCAAAGGAAAAAAATGATTAGGTGTTGTTCAAGAACTCATCTCGCGTTAAAGGAAATGATTTTGTGCTATTCAAAACGTCCTTTCGTGTCATGTTTGGTGCAAGAGAAGATAGAGTCCAAGTCCCCCACATTCTGGACTCAGGTTCGGACTACATAGACATACTGACTCAAAACGCCAAGAACTCTTTCATCCGGACTCTAAATTGGGTGATTCTTTTTTTGTTAAAAAGTTTATTTCGTGCACTTTCCATCCAATTGGATTCACTCTCAAATTCTTCCGGAGCGTTGAGATATTGATGAAACAATCTGAAGCTGCAGCAGAATCCGAGTCAAACTACAAGTCCAAAGGTGTTGCATAACCTCCACTTTAGCCCATTGGCCTTGTACGACCTAGGGTTAGTTTTAGGATGCCTTGGGACATGCTCTCACCTCATTGGCCGCCACCCCTTGCTCCTATATAAGTAGATCAATCAAGTAGCTTTTCCCTTGGGTTTTGCTTAGATTAAAAGTTTGACATAGCTGCAACTTCGCCTACTTCTTTTGTGTTCAACGACCAGACCAAGACATCACATAACCCCACTTTCATCAATAAAGCTTTCCTCTTATATTCACAACATCCAGAATTGCAATCTAAGTTTCTTGCTTGTTCTTCGTTTGCTCGCAGGAAATAGACCCTCATGGCCAGGTTCATCGTGCTCCGGCGTGGTCAATAACCCTCTGCAAAGGTGCGACGTCTCGCACGTTCATAGTCAGATTGTCAAAGTCGACTCCCATAGAAAATGATCTCTATCTCATTGAAACATCGGGACACCTTTGCCTCTATCAAGTGGTATCAATTTTCAGGTTGCTCGGTGAGAATTTCCAGTTATCCATAGATTAGATTTATTTTCTTACTTATTGTTAAAGCAAAATCCACAAAAAATAGTGTTAGTTCATCATATCTGAACCAATCTGAGCCTTTGCATAATATTTTTAGTGTTTTGCTTTGTTGAATTTGCGGTTACATCTTCGTGTCTAGTTCCTTTAGAGTTTCGAGTTCTGTTCACATTAGTCATGCAACCGCTGCATCATTATCCCTTCCGCTGTCCACCACCCCATCCATCAATTTCCACCATGTGCTACCCATTGTTCACTGCATAATTATAGTTGAGGTCATTCGCATCTTCGCTTGATCTAATCTTCATCTTATCTAGTTTGTTTTGGAAAGAGAGAAAAGAAGCCAGAGAAAAAAAGAAAAAAAGTTGGAGTAAAAAAAGAGAAGAAAGAAAAAAGTGAGAGAAAAAAAGCGAGGGGAAAAAGTGTGAGAAAAAAAAACTAATTTCAGATTTATCTAGACTCAATCTCGTACCTGAATTGTGATTGGAATCTGTTTTGCTCACTGTTCAGTAAAACAGGCATATCTTCCTCATACAAAGTCCGTTTTGGCTCCATAAGTGCTCAAATTTAATCTATTGACGAGGCACATCCAATTAGTTCATAAAGCTAGTTCGGTATTTTGACTTCGAAATCGGCTTCTAAATAGGACCTTTTGCCCTCTGAAGCTCGCGAACACAGTTTGCTACAGTTTTTTAGTCCATTTTTTGTATTTTTTGCCTCCTCATATCAATTTGGAATTGAGTGAACCTTTTTGCATTGGAAAACTTGAGTCATTAGCATTCTTGAGAAAAATATCAAAAAATTGTCACAAACTTTTCCAGCGAAAGTTGGAGATAGAGTTTTTGGTATATCCAGCTTGGCAGTTGTTTCTCATCATTATCTTTACTACCATTGTGATCTTCACCCATATCTTGTTGTCTAGAGCTACTCCATATCTTTTGTTGTTGCTAGTTATGCTATGCCGTGACCCCATTAGTGTTGTAGGCTCGCGTCTCTAGTCCGGTGTAGCCTAGGACCAGCACATTACCGCCGTTGAGTGTTTATTCAACATTGCATCTCTGAATTGACTATTGCTAATCTTTTGCTACCATATATTGAAGCCTTCCAAGCTCCACATATTTATATAGCGTGTTTACATACGTTCACCTGGCAATCACTTTAGATCTTTGGAGTTATTCGACACCGCTGGTTGCCGGTCACCACCTGTTGCATGGTAAGAACTTGTAAGATATTGATATTTACTATAGTGTGAGCGTTTTACCACGACGTCCTAGTAGTTCATATGAACATTATTCTTGGATTTTGTTCATTTGTTCTCTACTAATTATGGCAAGTTCCAAAGTTGGTAGTTATTGGACTTCATCGATCGTGGGAGACTTGCCACCACCTAAGAAAAAACAACAACCATCACGAGAGGAGCAAAGACATCAGAATGCACATAATCAGGTTAATGTTTCCATGCCACCCTTTAATGGTCATTTTTGGCCTGATTTATATATTGAATGGGAGTAGGAAATTAATGCTATATTTTTATTCCATAATTTTGATGAGCGTAGAAAAGTTAAAGTTGTGGTTCGTACTTTCAGTAGCTTTGCTTTAGTTTGGTGGAGCAAATATTGTCAGTTATACCCTGATTATATACCTACTACTTGGGATGATTTAAAACTTGTCATGAGAGATAGATTCGTTGATGTTTACTATACTCGTGGCATGATTAAAAAACTACAACATTTAAAACATGGTAGTGACACCATAACAAAATACTATGAGGATGTAAACTACCCTGTTGCATTCCTTTTTAGAAGTGAAAAAGATTTTATGGATAGATTTTGGGGAGGATTAAATCGTGATATTCAAGAGATACTAATTCATGAAGAGTGTTATCCTATGGACCATTTGTTTTGTCTTGCTTGTAAAGCTGAATAGGAAATAAAACGACATGTTACCCACAAGGAGAACAAGCACACGGTGCACATTCCACGGGTTGATATGATTGTTCCTTCAACTACTACGCGTACTATGACAACCACACCCATTGTTGTGAGGACTACATCATCTCCACCATGTGACACATCACCACCGAGAGTGTCTACATCATTCGAGTTAATCATAAGAGGTAATTACTAAGGTGCTGGTCTTGCACCTCCACATGAGAATAATGTATGCCTTGTCAATTTAAATGCACCATGTGATGAGCTACCCACTACTTTGATCACACCACCCATTCTAGAGGACTATGTTGATGATTTGACTTTGCAATGTGATCAAACAACTGTTATATCAACAATGTCGAGTGCACCCATTGAATTAACTATGAAAGAACCATGTGAATCAGGGATTACATCAGATTTGGATCAAATATGTTTAAAAATAATTGTGCCAATGTTTAATCATTTTGATATGACCTCTAATCTTGGTGATGATTCTATGTCAAATGACTTGTTGCATGTTTGCTTATTTAAACATGTTGTAGCATGTAAATTTGAAAGAATAAAGCTTATTCACTAATGTTGGGATGGTTTAATGATGAACATTGTCAATCTTTTGACATGAATAAGAGCTTCACTTATATCTGCAAACCGAGTTGCAATATTTTCATGCCTTCTACTTCTTGTGATAATATTTTGGCTTTATATTTTATGAAATATGAAAGTTACTCATGTATACATGTGTCATATGTGCGAAAACCAAGGGAAGCAAAAATGGATGACATATACATATATAACATGTACAACTTGTCTGTTTTGTTAGCCACATTTCATATTAAGCAACATCGAGGACGACTTTGTTTTCAACAAGGCAAGGATGATGAGGACATGGCTACCTTGGATACGAGCAAAATTATTGCATCCATGAATATTTGTGAGGTAATTTCTTATAAGAATTATGCAATAATTTATTTATGTTATTTGGAACAAAAATACTTCATCTATTTTTATTTCATGCATAAATGCATAATTGCTAAACACTTATACGAACTACATGTGAAGGCAAAGGAAAAGGAAATGATTAGGTGTTGTTCAAGAAGTCATCTCGCATCAGAGGAAATGATTTTGTGCTATTCAAAAAGTCCTCTCACGTCACTTTGGTGCAATAGAAGATAGAGTCCAAGTCCCCCACGTTCTGGACTCAGATTCGGACTACACAGACATACTTGACTCAGAACGCCAAGTACTCTTTCATGCGGGCTCCGAATTGGGTGATTATTTTTTTGCTGGAGAGTTTATTTCATACACTTTCCAACCCAATTGGATTCACTCCAAATTCGTGCGGAGCATTGAGATATTGATGAAACAATCTGACACTGCAGCACAATCCGAGTCAAACTAGAAGTCCAAAGGTGTTGTATCACCTCCACTTGGGCCCATTGGCCTTGTACGACCTAAGGTTAGTTTTAGGCTTCCTTGGGACGTCCTCCCACCTCCTTGGCCGCCACTTCTTTATCCTATATAAGTAGATCAATCCAGTAGCTTTTCCCTTGGGTTTTATTTAGATTAAAAGTTCGCCATAGCTGCAACTTCGCGTACTTCATTTGTGTTCAACGACCAGGCCAAGACATCACAGAACCCCACTTTCATCAATAAAACTTTCCTCTTATATTCGCAATATCCAGAATTGCAATCTCAGTTTCTTGCTTGTTCTTTGTTTGCTCGCAGGAAATAGAACCTCGTGGTCAGGTTGATAGTGCTCCTGTGTGGTCAATAACCCTTGGAAGTTGGTTTAGCGATTACTAAGGCGCGGCATCTCGCATGTTCGTAGTCGGATTGTCAAAGTTGACTCCCGTAGTAAACGATCTCTATCTCATCATAACATCAGGACACCTTTGCCTCTATCGGTCTCTCTCGACCTCTCTCCCTTGCCAGGCCTCTCTTGGCCACGTGCTGGGGGTCTGTCTTGCTCTCCATCGCAAAAAACCACACACTGTCTCCGTGTATCTCCTCACCTCGCTTTCTCTCTTGGAGATGCATGCGTGATATGATTGGATAAGACACAGACACTTTCTCTCTACTTTATCGTGTGTTGTCCCTTTGTATTTCACACACACGCCCTCTCTTTTTGCACACTCACTCTTCTCCTTCACACACTATCAGTGCAACATACCCTAGGTCTGTTGCCCAGACTATGCACATGCACGAGAACAAGTTTCAAGCACCAGCCCAAGTCAAAGTACAAGGAATCAAGAGATTCGAAGGACCAACATGCAGATCGGAGGGACCAAGATCAAGCCAGAGAAGCAAGATATCACCGAGAAAAGGGCTTCCTTTGCCGAGCAGGCGAGCCCGGCAAGGGGCGAGGCCACCCCAGAAGCAGGTGACTGAAGCGCCCCGGCAGGGCCTACCGGGGCTTGTGGAAGCAAAACCACCTCACCAACCATTTCACCATGACCCACGTCGTCGATCGGTGCGGTGTCAAGCTGCAGAGTGACCAAGTGGCAGCCATTCGCCACATGGCTGCCTCTCCCTACAAAGAAAACCCACAGACGACACCCATCCTACGACGTGGCAAGCAAGCAGGCGCAAAATAAGCCCGGCAAGCCTTGCCAGGCAACCAACAATGTGTCATTGAGTGGTGCATTTAATATGCACTGTCAGCCCGCAGAGTTAGGTATGATAGAACTGTTGCTATCTTATCAGCTTGTAATGACTACTTTGCCATTGTGGTGACCCCTTGATCTATAAAAGGAGGCCCATGGCAACCTTAGAAATGGTTAGAAGGTCGGATAACTCACACCCCAATACGCGCGTAGCCACTATCGCCCTGAGGTAACCCTTGCCGGGCAAGTGTACTACGCTCCACCACCACCTTTCCACCATCAATGCACCAAAGCAAGAGTAGGGTTTTACGCCTCACGGCGGCCCGAACCTCTACCATGCTGTCAGACACTCGTCTGCTCTTTGTGCAACGCGACGTCCTCCTGCCGAACCAACAAGGGGCCTTCTGGTCCCATAGGTGGCCATGGTTTCCAGCGACATCTTTGGCGTCCCAGGTAGGGGTCTCGCTTGTGCGAACCTGAAGGCGTGTGCAGCGCGTCATCTTCATCACCATCTTCATCTTCGACGACTCCATCGACTATGGCACCGAAGAAGAAACTCGGTCCTTCGGCTCACCCATCCACCTCGAAGGCTCCGCCGCCCACGGCCTCTAACATTGCGGGGGGGGGGGGGTGCGAAGGCGCACGAGGACGCAGACACTGCTGGGGATGTGGTCGGAGTAGGCGGCACCGTCACCACTTCCTCGCAGCCGACGCAGGAGCAGGGGGCACCGGAGGAGAGCAGTATCAGCAACACCCCAACGACCACACTCCCCAAGGTGCGGGCCAGGGGGTTACTCCATCTGCACCCCTCTCTCCTACTGACAGTCACAACCACAACAATGATGCTCGGACCGGGGCGAACTGCTGCCCTTTGGCCGCTCCCACCATGGGTCCGATCGCAGCGCGTGCACCTCCCTCGGAATGGGCCGACCAAACCGTTGCGCCCGATGGGGCCGCTGGCCCTCGAGCGCCTTCTCCACGCCACATCTAGGTGATCGCCCCGCAGTGACAGCGGGGGCGCAGTGCTACCACCGCTGGCACCATCAGGAGCTGAGCGATGATACAATCGACATCATCATCATCCATGCCAAGTGCAGCTTCGGAGGCCATGGCGCGAGCTCAGCTGCTGCTGAGGTTTCCGCCAGCGGCCGAACAGATGGACGAATGGTGTGACACTATCCAGAGCCTCCTTGGTTTCACCGAAGCTGGGGGCTCATGGTGAGTTGGCCCACAATGACCTCCCCAAGTGACAACAACAGCTCATGCTGTTGACCGTATGGAAGGGGCCATCCCATGGTTTAGTCCCCACCGAGGCAGCCAGCGCGAGCGCAATAGAATCAAGACCCCGACAATGTCTCGATGGCCTCTTCTGACCCTCGAGCACGTCCAGGCCAACGTCGAGCCCCGGAGGATAGGCGGAGAGGAGACGCGCGCGTTGCCATCAAGCAACGTCGCGACGACATCCGCCGGACCGACGGGTGCGACGGCCTCAACGTCAATGAGCCTATGCTCGGTGTTGGCAGGTGCCTACCTTTCGAGGCTGGCTCCCCTGCCTTTACACGAGAGTTGCGGCAAGTCCGTTGGCCGTCCGTTCGCATGTTCGAGCCAGAGATACCTGAGAAATACGACGGGAAGCTGAACCCGACAGAGTTCCTGAGCATATACACCATCGCTGTTCAGGTTGCCGGGGGAAGAGATGAGAATGTGTTTGCCAACTACTTTCCTTTGGCCCTCAAGTCCAATGTGAGGTCTTGGCTGATGCACCTACCGAAGAACTCCATTTCGTCATGGGTTGATCTGTGCCATGAGTTCATTTGCGCCTTCACTGGAGGTCATCAAGAAACCGGCAGGCCCAGCGACTTGCAGCTTCTCCAGCAGAAGGAAGGAGAAACCCTCCGTAAGTATTTACAGAGATTTAGCAAAGTTCATAGAAATATCCCAAATATCCATCTGGCAGCCGTAATAGCTGCCTTCCAGTCCAATGTGCGCAACCGCAGGATTCGTTCCAAGATGAAGGTGCGGTTGCCCAAGATTGTGAAGGAGCTTTACACATTAATGGATAAGTGTGCTCGGATGGAGGAGGGAAGAAAGTTGCCCGGAGAGGAAGATTGCACCAACATTGATTCGGAGGATGAGGACGAATCAACCAGTCGAAAGAAGAGCAAGAAGTGCAGTAAGAAGCAGAGAGATAAGGTAGTGATGATTGTTGAAGGATCGGGTACACCTAGTACCGACAAGAAGGCCAAAGCTGAGACCCCCGGCAAGGAAGCTGACGCATGCACTAACTGCCGGGAGGCCGCTGCTGCCGAGAAAGCTGGGAAAGGTGATCGGACGTACTGCAAGATTCATCGGACCAAGGGCCACGACCTTCAAGAGTGTTATCAGGTTGAACAGCTTGTCAAGAAACAGAGAGTAGAGTATGAGAAGCGTGATAAGGAAAAGGGTCAGAATGTTGCTGGCGGTAAGGGCCGAGGTGGTGAAGTAAATCACCCTGGCAAAACGCTTTTGGAACCAAGGAAAGCCCGCCAGAGGTTGAGAGAAGGAAACCTGTGATGATGAGAGTGATGGAGGGTATGAAGAGGAAACCGGTGAGCAGGAGTTTCAGAAGGCCACAGAGGCCCTGTGCATTAATGGAGGTGCCTCTCTGCACACTTCTCACCGCCAGCTCAAGCAGTGGGCACGAGAAGTCAACTCCGTGGAACCAGCGCCAGAGGCCCGAAAGCCGCTCAAATGGTCCCGTATGCCCATCATCTTTGACGAGGAGGATCATCCTGGTCGTACCATCGCAGTAGGGTGTTTTCCATTGTTGGTCTCCCCAACAATTCGCAACCTCAAGGTCACAAAGATGCTAGTGGACGGCGGGGCCGTGTTGAATCTGATTTCCCCAGCAGTTATCAGCAAGCTTTAGATAGGAGAGGAAGAGTTAGAGGTTACCAACACGTTTCAAGGAGTTAATCCCTGCAGGAGCCATCCTAAGGAAAATATCACGTTACCAGTAATGTTTGGGGGAGAACTGAACTACCAGACTGAGAGAATTATGTTTGATGTGGTTGATCTCCCCCTGCCATACTATGGGATTCTTGGACGCCCGGCTCTAGCTAAGTTCATGGCGGCATCCCACTATGCCTATGATACGTCTCCAATGTATCTATAATTTTTTATTGTTCCATGCTATTATATTATCAATCTTGGATGTTTTATATGCATTTATATGATGTTCTATATGATTCTTGGGACTAACCTATTAACCTAGAGCCCAGTGTCAGATTCTATTTTTTTCCTTGTTTTTGAGTTTTACAGAAAAGGAATACCAAACGGAGTCCAATTGGCGTACCAATTTTTAATGATTTTTTATGGACCAAAAGGAGCCCCCGGAGTAAAAGAGTTGGGTCAGAAGAGTCCCGAGCCATCCACGAGGGTGGAGGGCGTGCCCTACCCCCCTGGGCGCGCCCCCTGCCTCGTGGATGACTCGGAGACCTCCCTAACGTGAGACCGACACCAAAAATTCCTATAGATACAGAAACCCTCAGAAAGAAACCTAGATCGGGAGTTCCGCCGCCGCAAGCCTCTGTACCCACCAAAAACCAATCGAGACCCTATTCAGGCACCTTGGCGGAGGGGGGAATCATCACCGATGGCCATCTTCATCATCCCAGCGCTCTCCATGACGAGGAGGGAGTAGTTCACCCTCGGGGCTGAGGGTATGTGCCAGTACCTATGTGTTTGATCTCTCTCTCTCTCATGTTCTTGATTCAGCATGATCGTGATGTATCGCGAGCTTTGCTATTATAGTTGGATCTTATGATGTTTCTCCCCCTCTACTCTCTTGTAATGGATTGAGTTTTCCCTTTGAAGTTATCTTATCGGATTGAGTCTTTAAGGATTTGAGAACACTTGATGTATGTCTTGCATGTGCTTATCTGTGGTGACAATGGGATATTCACGTGATCTACTGGATGTATGTTTTGGTGATCAACTTGCGGGTTTAGTGACCTTGTGAACTTATGCATAGGGGTTGGCACATGTTTTCGTCTTGACTCTCCGGTAGAAACTTTGGGGCACTCTTTGAAGTACTTTGTGTTGGTTTGAATAGATGAATCTGAGATTGTGTGATGCATATTGTATAATCATGCCCATGGATACTTGTGGTGACAATGGAGTATCTAGGTGACATTAGGGTTTTGGTTGATGTGTGTCTTAAGGTGTTATTCTACTATGAACTCTAGGATAGATTGAACGGAAAGAATAGCCTCGTGTTACTTTACTACAAACTCTTGAATAGATCGATCGGAGAGGATAACTTTAGGTGGTTTCGTACCCTACAATAATCTCTTCGTTTGTTCTCCGCTATTAGTGACTTTGGAGTGACTCTTTGTTGCATGTTGAGGGATTGTTATATGATCCAATTATGTTATTATTGTTGAGAGAACTTGCACTAGTGAAAGTATGAACCCTAGGCCTTGTTTCCTAGCATTGCAATACTGTTTGTGCTCACTTTTATCGTTAGTTACCTTGCTGTTTTTATATTTTCAGATTACAAATACCTTTATCTACCATCCATATTGCACTTTTATCACCATCTCTTCGCCGAACTAGTGCACCTATACAATTTACCATTGTATTGGGTGTGTTGGGGACACAAGAGACTCTTTGTTATTCGGTTGCAGGGTTGTTTGAGAGAGACCATCTTCATCCTACGCCTCCGACGGATTTATAAACCTTAGGTCATCCACTTGAGGGAAATTTGCTACTGTCCTACAAACCTCTGCACTTGGGGGCCCAACAACATCTACAAGAAGAAGGTTGCATAGTAGACATCAAGCTCTTTTTTGGCGCCGTTGTCGGGGAGGCTAGGTAAGCGGCACTAACACCCAGTCAACTAAGCTCTTTTCTGACACCGTTGCCGGGGAGGTTAGTGCTTGAAGGTATATCTTTAGATCTTGCAACTGAATCTTTTAGTTTCGTGTTTTATCACTAGTTTAGTTTATAAAAGAAAACTACAAAAAACTGGAATTGAGATTGCCTCATATGCTTCATCTTTTTAATGTCTTTCATGAAAATAAGGATTCCGATAATTGTGCCAAAGTGTTAGAAGAAGAATGCATTAAAATGTTTGGCACTAAATCTTTGAATGATGAGCATGATTGCAATGTTGTTAGTATGAACTCTTTGAATATCCATAGTACTAATGATGATTGCACTAGTCATGATAAAAATGTCTCTTATAAGCATGTCAACTTTTGTGGAGTGCATAGAGTTTGCAAGTACACACCAAATAGGGAAGATAGATTTTGCAAGAGGCATAAGTATTTAGAAATTAAATGGTTACAAGAGAGGCTAGATGCTTGTGCTGAAAATTTAAAATTTCTTTGCCATCCTTGTGAACTTTGCAATGAACATGATCATTTAAATCTCCAATGCAAATTGTTTCATGATCGAATCATGTCCAAAGTTTGTGATGACTTGATTTCCCTTGCACATCATAATGAACTTAGTTTTCTTATGGGTTATGAAGAAATGAAACGTATAACTAAGGATCTTCCAGAATTTGTCCTGGATAAAGTTCTTGATTTTGATCTAGAGGAAATTTATATGTATCGTGTAGTGAATTGCATTGAAAATCCTTATATTGCCAATTACATAAAGACAAGAAAACAAATAGAAGATGAAGAGAATACTAATGAAAGGGAAGAGATTTCCCAATATCCTCCTATTCTTTCTTATGATGAATCAGGTAACGAGGAGGAGCTTTCTATTCAACCAATCTCATTAATAAGGAGCTCCAAAAAGAGGATTAAACCCACACATAATGTGAAGAAGAAAAAGAAAAGACGGAGAAGCAAAGGTAAAAAGGTATCCCTCCCAAATGGTGTTGCTCCTATTACTCATTGTGATGATGATAATTTCTATATTAATGGTGTTATCCATATTATTAATGATGAGAGTGATTATGCTTATGATATGCAAAGCCACAAGCTTGGGGAAGCTATGTTTGATGAAGATGATATTTTTTGTCCCCCAAGTTTTCATGAGCAAATTTATTATGATGAAAGCATGCCTCCTATTTATGATGATTATATTGGTGAAAGTGGATTTGGAGAGGTCATGACTTTATTTAGTGATGAATCCACTATTTTGGAAGAGGTTCCAATTGATTATGAGAACAAAGTTGCTATCTATGATGATTATTGTGATGGCATGTATATTATAAAGATTAATGATAACCATGAAACTTGTCATCTTGATTTTAATTTTCAATCACATGATAGTTATTTTTTTGAGTTTGCTCCCACTACTATTCTTGAGAAGAAATTTGCTTATGTGGAGAGTAATAAAAATTCTATGCTTGTGCATCATGAAAACAGTGCTTTATGTGATAGTTATATTGTTGGATTCATTCATGATGATACTGAAAATTATTATGATGGAGAAATATATGCTTGTAGGAATTGTAATAATATCAAGTTTCCTCTCTATGTGCTTAAAGTTTTAAAGTTATGCTTGTTTTGCCTTCCTATGCTAGTTGATTATTGTTCTCACAAGTTGTTTGCTCACGAAATACCTATGCATAGAAAGTGGGTTAGACTTAAATGTGCTAGTCATATTCTTCATGATGCTCCCGCTATGTTTCAATTCTTATCTTTTATACGAGCATCATTGAAATCATCATGCCTAGCTAAAAAGGCATTAAAAAAGTGCTTGTTGGGAGACAACCCAATATTTACCCCTACTGTTTTCATGTGTCCACATGATTAAGCTACTGTATTAATCATGTTTTATAGCTTTTGTTTCAATAAAGTGCCAAGTAGAACCTTTGGGAAGACTTGGGTGAAAGTTAATGTGATCTTGCTGTAAAAAACAGAAACTTTGCGCTCACGAAATCAGCTGTCATTTTTTTACAGAAGAGTGCTTTTGAGTTGATTATTTTTGAAGAAGATTAATAGGCAAATTCCTCACGTCCACCAATTTATTTTAGAATTTTTGGAGTTACAGAAGTATTCGAGAGTTATAGATTACTACAAACTGTTCTGTTTTTTGACAGATTCTGTTTTCTATGTGTTGTTTGCTTATTTTGATGAATCTGTGAGTAGTATCGGAGGGTATGAACCATAGATAAGTTGGAATACAGTAGATATTACACCAATATGAATTTAGAATGCGTTAACAACATTACCTAAGTGGTGATTGATTTTCTTATACTAACGGAGCTTACGAGTTTTCTTTTAAGTTTTGTGTTGTGAAGTTTTCAAGTTTTGGGTAAAGATTCGATGGACTATGGAATAAGGAGTGGCAAGAGCCTAAGCTTGGGGATGCCCAAGGCACCCCCAAGGTAATTCAAGGACAACCAAAATCCTAAGCTTGGGGATGCCAAAGATGGTATCCCCTCTTTCGTTTTCGTTCATCGGTAACCTTACTTGGAGCTATATTTGTATTCACCACATGATATGTGTTTTGCTTGGAGCATAATTTTATTTTATTTTATTTTTCTTGATGTTTGTCGGATTTAGGGATTTGGCAACCCTTGAGAGGTTCAAACTCTAGGGTGTGTGCGGAGATCTCAACCTGCCCAGCCTGCCTACTCGCGATCCTCCCTAGCCTAGTGTGTCGAGCTCACAAAGACACAAAGACACAGAGATTTATACTGGTTCGGGCCACCATCATAGTGTAATACCCTAATCCAGTGTGGTGTGGTGGATTGCCTCGAGGGGCTATGGATGAACTAGTACAAAGGATGAACAAGCCTCAGGAGGTGAGGTGTTCTTCAGCTGGTGTTGTGCTCGGGTCGGAATGGATCTCCCTCCTATGGTGGTGGCTAAGTCCTATATATAGTGGCCTTGGTCCTCTTCCCAAATATGAGCGGGAAGGGATTCCACAACGGCGGGTTTTGAAAGGGACAAGTAGTACAGTCTATCATGACAAAAGTAGTCTTCGCCTACGAATAGCCTCTGGTCGTGACGCTGCGGTGGGCTCGGTGATGACCTCCGTCCTGCCGTCCTGGCGGTCTTGGTCTTGTTGCACCAGAATGGAAACCTTTGGCTGATTCCTCGGGACTCCGCACCTGCGGCTTGCCTCCCTTGCACCAAAGAGGAAACCTGCGCTCTGCACCCGTCTGGCGCCCGCCTGGCCTTGGTCGTCATGGCTCACGTCAGCTGAGCCTCATGAGGTAGCTGCATAGAACTCTCCACCCCTCAGGAGCCCTCCTGAGGAGGCCAACTCCTTCGGGGGTCTTGGCGTCGTCCGCCTCACGGGGCTTGGCCCCTCGCGAGGGTCTTGCTGTGCCGGTGTTGAAGTTGGGTCGTACCATGCCGTCGATGAAGCCACATGATGGGCCGTGGGCAGGAGGGACTAGATACCCCCATGTCAAGGACGCCGACAGTAGCCCCCGGGCCCAAGGCGCGCTCAGACTTGGCTTCTAGGTGAAGCCAAAGGGCCAGTGCGGAGCACCGCGGGCCCTATCAGCCTGCGGCCCTGAAGACACGTGGTGGTCAATGGGATGTGGGCGTCTCCACTTCCCCAAGCCTGCTTGATATCCAACAGACCCAGCAGCCGCCTGTTGTCAGTGCAACTCGCCCTTCGAGGTGTACCGTACCCAGCTCTTGTTTCTTCCTCCCCAATCTCGCCGCTGTGTCCATAGATCTGGTGCCTGCGTCTTGTCTTATCTTGGTATTTGCCATGGCTCCCAAGCCAAGGAAGAAGAAGGTGAAGCGTCGCGCGCCGGCCGGTCCTTCGCAGGCCCTAGAGCCGGCCCTTGAGCAGTCGACGGTGATCAATAAGGAAGGGTTGGAGAAGGTTCGCCATGCGCTCTCCGGCAACTCCAATGAGGGGAGGGGGGGGCGACGGCTGCCCGCCCTGTGTCTTGGCGGACCAGAGAGATGAGTGCCACTGAGATTCCCATCCATCTTCATGCTCTTCTTGCTGGATTGATTCCTCCCTTCTCCCCTTTCTTCAATGCCGTGATGTCACATTACCAGATCCACCTACTTCATCTGGACCCTCGCTCCATCATCCTTCTCGTCGTCTTCGCCTTCCTCTGCGAGGCCATGGTGGGCATCACTCCCTCCGTGGCCTTGTTTCGACATTTCTTCCTGCTCCGGCTGGTGGACGAACGCCAACGCTCTGGGTGCACGACCTTCGAAGCCGTGTCCGCGACCGCTGGCTCAGAGATCGACTTCGAGCTCTCGCCTGCCACGAAGGGATTCTGGAAGCAGTGGCTTCTGATGGACGCCCGCGCATTCAGCCCCCTGCTCACGATTCCTGGGTCGCCGGTGTCGCCAAGCTCCGGCTGGTGTCATGAGAAGCCCACTGATTGCCGTCTTGCTTTCGTCTAGAAGAGGTTGGCGAGGCTTCAAGAGCTAGGGGTGACGACGCCAATGGTGGTGAAGGAATTTGTGAAGCAACGCTTTGCTCCTCTCCAGCGCCATGATCGCCCGATGTGGGACTTCACCAGCGTCGAGGATCCGATGAGGCTGCAGAAGCCGTCGCTTGCTGTCAATACATTGAGCGTGGTGCTCAAGCTCCTGACTGGCGAGCCCGAGCCTGCTGACCTCCCGGGGGTGGCTGCCTCCTTTATCTATGCTCAAACAAGGAGGCCTTCGCGGGGCAGATGGCCCTGTTTGATAAGTGGGGGTTGCTTCCCAAGGGCATTGAGGGGCCCCGCGATAATCCCGTCTTCATGGCTCCTCTCCTGATCGACCCTGCCGCGTGCGCCCCGAGTGTGGAGGCATGGGGCGCGCGCCTCCGCCAGCTATCGAGAGCTCCTTCGGAGGCCCGGCCTCGTTAGAGACTCGGGAGCCTCAAGCTTCTTGGGTCCCGGAAGGGGCTGCTGCAGAGCCTGCGCAACACCAGGCTCCGGAGGTAGAAGCCTCTGACGCCCGGGACGGTGGCTCCAGAGCTGCCGCTGGCGATGAGGAGCCCACCAATGGCCCCGGAGTTGTGAGCCAGGAAGTCATGTCGGGCGCCCCTGCCTTCGCGACCCCTGCTCCAGATATCACGCCGAGCGCTCCCCCTCCTGAGGATCGCCCGTCGGGACCAGGTCGGCGCCGCCTGTGCCTTGAGTCGCTCCTGAAGAGGAAGAGGTCCCCGTGCCGCGACGATGGCACCCGTCGGCCGCTGAAGCCGAGGAGATATGTGGTCGCCGACGAGTAAGTACCTTCGCTCCTGATCTCCAAGCGCACCGCGTTTTCTCATGGCTGGGGTTTTGCAGGATCTTCATGAAGACAAAACGTCGGGAGGCGGGCACCCCCAAGAGCTCCAGCGCGGCGTAGGCGCGCAGCCTCCAGCGCCCTGAGCCTGTGCAGGGTGTGATTCTAGCTCTCTCCAGCACGACGCCGCGAGGGTGCACCGGAACCGGGCCCCATGTTCTCTCCCCCCACAACTCTGCCCATGAGGCAAAGGGTGTGCTGGAGATCCTCCCTCTTGTTATTGCCGGTAGGGGGCGTCCTCCGGGCAGCCTTCATCTTTAAGCTGCGGGGCTACACCAGCCAGCCCCCGGCTAGCGACTAGCGGAGCCCCTAGCTCCTTCCGAGCGACCTCCGGAGCTGGTGAAGATCTTGGCGACGAGCTCGCGTTTGCTCGCGGGTGTAGCGCGATGCGCTTAGGGTTCTTCGGTGAAGCAATGTGTGCGATGGCGGGGAGCTCGCCAACGTTGACACCAGGCTTGAGGTAGAGAACCGCTGCTTGGAGGGTGAATGGCAGCGGCTGAAGGTGGCCATCAACCTTGGGAAGCTTCAGCGAGATGAAGCCGAAGCGCGTGCGGAGGCCTCGCTCGCGGCCTCTCGTAAGCTATCCTAAAGGTCTTACTTGGCACTTTATTGAAACAAAAGCTATAAAACATGATTACTATAGTAGCATAATCATGTGGACACACAAAAACAGTAAGGGCAAAAGTTGGGTTGTCTCCCAACAAGCGCTTTTCTTTAATGCCTTTCTAGCTAGGCATGATGATGACAATGATGCTCACATAAAAGATAAGAATTGAAACATAACGGGAGCATGATGAAGCATATGACTAGCACATTTAAGTCTAACCAACTTCCTATGCATAGGGATTTTGTGAGCAAACAACTTATGGGAACAATAATCAACTAGCGTAGGAAGGTAAAACAAGCATAACTTCAAGATTTTCAACACATAGGGAGGAAACTTGATATTATTGCAATTCCTACAAGCATATGTTCCTCCCTCATAATAATTTTCAGTAGCATCATGAATGAATTCAACAATATAACCAGCACCTAAAGCATTCTTTTCATGATCTATAAGCATAGAAAATTTACTACTCTCCACATAAGCAAAATCCTTCTCATTCGGAATAGTGGAAGTATCATAAAAGACTTGAACACTAAAAATTCTTTCCACATTAAAAGAGTAATGTTCAGAAAAAGGGTAATCATAATCATGACAAGTTTTATAAATATAACCATCACTACTTTTTATAGCATAAGTTTCATCACAATAATCATCATAAGTAGCAACTTCGTTCTCATCATAATCGATTGAAACCTCTTCCAAGGTAGTGGAATCATCACTAAATAAAGTTGACACTCTTCCGAATCCACTTTCATATTCATCACAATAAGATTCAACATCCTCCAAAATGGTGGGATAACTACTTCCTATAGTTAACACTCTGTCACACCCTAGCTAGTTCATGCATTAGAGTGTTGCATCATGTCTATTCCTTTCAACAGAAACTTGAAATGGGGATGACAGAACCCCCAGCCCCTCTGAAACCAACTAGAGTTTACTAAAAATATTTTCAATGAACCTGAAATGCCCTTCTAAAATGTCCATCATTTTTGTCTTGGTTCAGAACCTCTGCCAAAAGTGGTGCACAATTTTCTAGGTCATCCTAAGGTCTTTGAATTAAATCATAAGTATTTGAATTTGGAGATTTAAAATCTATAAAATATTTTAAATGTCCAAATAATCCTAAACTAAAATGTTCCATGTTGTTTATTTTCTAAACAGTGGGCATGAGCAGTTTGGGGATTTTTGGAGTTGACTAGGTATTTTTAGAAAGTCCACAAACTTACAGAAAAATAGAAAAGGAAAATCAAAGAGGAGCAGAGGCTTACTTGGCGCTCACCTAGCAAGCCCACCTGCCGGCCCAGCCCAGCAGCTGCTCCAGCGAGCTGCTTGCCTTCGCCAGGCAGGCAGGCAGGTGCTCGACGGCGGCACCAGCACGCGCCACGCAGCTGCCCGTCGCCCTGCTTCCTCCTCTCGCCGCCCTGCTGGCCTGTACGAACTCCACGTCACACCCCGAACCCCGTGGACACACCCATTCGCCCCCAGCTCCTCTCCCTCACTCTCCTGCACCATGGCCGACGCCACCGCAGCCGCACCGTCGCCGTAGTCGCGCTCTCCGTCGTCCTTGCGCCGCGCCATCATGTCCAGGAGCTCCGCCACCCTCATCTCCTTCGAGCAAGCCGAGCCCCGAGCACTCGCGTGCCCCGAAGCCACTGCACCGACCTTGCCCGAACCGCCACCGTCGGAGATCCCCTTCGCCGTCACCGCCGCACCAGCTCGTCCCCGACCGTGCCGTCTGCTTCCTCGAGATCGCCGTGAGCCCAGCTACCCCATCCCCCTTTCCTCTCTCGCTTTCGTGCACCACAGCGAGCGCATGAAGCTTCACCGCACGCGCCGCCGCCGAGCTCGTCGCCGACGTGTCTCCGGCCACCCACCGGCCACACCACCGTGTCCAACGCACTCACCGCACCCGCAGGAACCCGTAGCACCACTCCACGCGCCTCGCCGTGTCCTGTAGCCTCGGGTTCGACCTCACCCAAACTCCGGCGACCGCCAAGGTCGTCGCCGGCGATGTTTCCGGCCACCCCAAGCTCAACTACCACCACCAAGAGTTGCGGCTTGCTCCCAGCTACCCGTAGATGCCCTCCGCCGCTCATTTAGTCGCCGGAACGCACAAATGCACTCTCGCCCCCGCGTTCGGCCTCGCCGGCGGTTAAACGCTTGCGAGTTGACCCCGCTGACCCCTCGTTTGACCACGGGTGGGCCCAGTTTGACCCCCCTGGGTCAGTGACAGGTGGGGCCCAGCCCTGTTAACTAATTAGGATTAGTATTAACCAATAATTAGTTAAACTAATTACACTGACACACGGGACCCACTAGTCAGGTTTGACCTGGACTGTTCCATTGACCACTGACATCATCCTGACGCAATGCTGACGCAGTAAGTTATTTACTGGAATTATTTCTACACAGGAAATTCCAGAAAATACCACAAACTTCAAAAAATCATAGAAATTAATCTGTAGCTCCAAATGCAAAGTGTTATATATGAAAAATGATAAGAAAAATCCAATCTATCCATTTGTACTGGTTTCATGCATGTTTAATCAAGCTAACCTGCTGTTTATTACAGAACAAGTCAAAGCAGTTAAAAGGGCCACATATGAGTTTGAAACTTGAATCTTTGGTTCAAAACTAGTTCAAACCCATCTGGTCTTAGTTGCATTAGCCCAATACACTCATTTTGCCATGTCTCATGCATGCATCATATTGTTGCATATTGTTTGGTGATGTTTGTGTATCGGTGCTCTCTGCAGCAGGTTCTGTCTCCGAGGAGTACCATGATTACCCCAACGAAGAACAATACCAGTGCACTAAACCATCAGGCAAGCAACCAACCATTTGATCATATTGATACAATCCCATGTTCTCGCTCCTGCTCTCTTTTACTGCATTAAGACAACGCGTTTCAAACTGCTATGTGCTGCGGTAGTTGAACCCATTTCCTCTGCATGACCTGTCATTGCCACAGTAACTAGATGAAACCCACTAGCATGTGTAGGAGTTGATTGAGCAATGTGTGTGTGTTGTTCCTACCTTGCTATGCCTGCTATGCTTAGAGTCGTGTCAGGTCTGGTTCATCTAGGTGATGGGCTAGAGTGAAATGATCATGTCAGTATGAGAGTGATGTGTTGAACATCGATTTGGTAAAGGTATCGATGAGAGGCCATGTAGGAGTACATGGTGGGTTGTTTCATTGAAGCCGTCCTTAAGCACTGAGATCTGTATGTGTGATTTAAGATTCAGCTACTACCATGCATTGGGCCCTGAAATATGACCCCGCTCGACTTCTTATTCACCCTAGTCCTCTATCCAGGAGTTGCAAGTAGTTTCTGGTGTTTGTAGCTTACTGGAGGCCGTGGACAGCGCTGACCGGGTGGGCTGTGATGCGGTAGGTACGTGGCCGGGTATACCGGGCACCCGTTAGGTGTCTCGGAACCCTGTTCACATCGTTGGGGCTGTGAGAACCCGGCCGGACTCCTGCGGATGGAACCGAATAGGCGATAAACCTGGACTAGAGACTTAGGTGTTTAGGTAGGTCGTGGTCTACACCCACGTCGGATTTCGCTTGAAGTCTGCCGAGCACATGTCATGTGCAGACGCTAAGTGGTGGAAACATGTATGAAGAAGTACACCCCTGCAGGGTTAACATTATCTATTCGAATAGCCGCGTCCGCGGGTAAAGGACTACTTGGTTGCCTATACAGTTCATAGACAAGTAAATGGAAACTACTAAAAGCCTCAAGATAATCGTGAGTGCCGAGGATGGCTCTTCCGTAGGAAGACGGAGGTGGATCCTCGATAGTGTATTGAAGTGGTGAGTAGTGGACTCGTGTGCGCAAAACTATTTCAAGTTGGAGTCTCGTAGGATAGCTTAGCCAGGAGTCAAAGCTGGCTTGCTGCAATAACCCCACCAACCCTTCTTGATAATGTGCATGTATGTAGGATCTGATGTAAGTCTTGCTGAGTACCTTTGTACTCATGTTGCTTTAATTTACATTTTTCAAAAGATGCTACAAACCCTTCTGACGGGTTCTTCGTAGATGTTGACATCGATGAGTAGACTGAGGCCCAGGTGGTGACCCTGAGCTTGTGAAGGACCATGTAGTATAGCTAGGCTTACCCAAGCCTCTTTTATTTTACTAGTTGTCTGTACTCAGACAAGTTACTTCTGCTGTTGGCTTGTATGCTTGTATGACTTGAATGTGGGTCGTGTGACCCGTACTTGTGTGTATGCTATGTATGGCTCCCTGAGCCTTTAAATAAAGTACTTGTGTTGTATAGTCATGTTGTGATGCCTTGTTGTATTTGCACATATCGAGCATATTGTGTGTATGATTGAAATGCTTGGTATGTGTGGGATCTGACTATCTAGTTGTTTATATTTAGTAGCCTCTCTTACCGGGAAATGTCTCCTAGTGCTTCCACTCAGCCATGGTAGCTTGCTACTGCTCCGGAACACGTAGGCTGGCTGGCATGTGTCCTTCGTTCCTGTGTCTGTCCCTTCGGGGAAATGTCATGCATTGAGTACCGGAGTCCTGTTAGCCCGCTACAGCCTGGTTTACTGGAGTCCTGCTAGCCCAGTGCTACAGCCCGGACTCACTTGCTGATGACCGACACGTTCGATGCTGGGTCATGGATGCCTGTCCCTGTAAGTCTGTGCCACTTTGGGTTTACGACTAGCCATGTCAGCCCGGGCTCCTTATCATATGGATGCTAGCGACACTATCATATACGTGTGCCAAAAGGCGCAAACAGTCCCGGGCAAAGGTAAGGCGACACCCGTGGGAATACCGTGCGTGAGGCCGCAAAGTGATATGAGGTGTTACAGGCTAGATCGATGTGACATTGAGTCGGGGTCCTGACAGCGTTGGTATCAGAGCCGGACTGCCTGTAGGTTCTCCAAGCCAAACTGGTCGATGTTGAGTCTAGAAATGCTTTAGTTATATGTAGGGGAATTTATTGTGGGATGGTACGTAAGGCTCTTTTTACTCCTTTACCTCATGGCATTCTGATCTGAGTCAGTCCATTCTTCCACCGGGGTTAAGGTTTAGGATCTTTTCTCTCTATCAGGTTCACGCGTTACTAATCAGTAGTACCTTATAGGTTTGATTATTACAAGCCTAGTTCAGTTCTACTACCCTGTTATGCTGTTAAGTTGGATCCAGAAACTTGATATGATATTGTTGAGTGTCTATGCAATTCCTTGCAAAATGTCTCAAAATCCTTCTTGAGCATTTACACCTGTTATGTTGTCCAAATTCTGCTAGAAATTCTAATGCCTTTGCATTATGGTTGTGCTTTCAGATGGCCACTCGTGATCAAAACCAAGTGGTTCGCCTGACCTGGTGCATCAATGTGTCTGGTCATACGGCTATGTTAGTCCAGGTAATGATCGAGGCAGGTTACCGTTGGTATCCCGAATACACGGTCGAAGAGCAGTTTTGAGACTTTAATCAAAGGCAGTATCTCTGCACTGTCAGGATATTTCCCTCTTATCCTGGATCTACCGAGGCCCTCAACTGTTCCTATGGACTTGGGGTTACTATTGAGATGGCTGTGCAAGATGCTGCCTACTCTATGATGACCATCATGCGAGTCAGGACTGGCCTGCTTCGGAACACCGACTTCCGGTATATGCCAGCCTCACTCCCTGGAGCGCAGGGGTATCTCCGGGCTATCTATGCTGACTCCACTGAGGAGGATTCACTAACTCGCACCACTGCCGAGATGCTCGAGGATAAGGACCGAGAGAATCGGGCCTTGAGACTGGAGCTTTTCAACACCCGTGCCGATCATGGGGCCACCTTGACTCGGTTTGCACCGACTGTGCAAGCTGGATATATGGATATGAGATATCTGTATCCTGTTAGATCTGCTCTGCCAGACATGATGGATTGGCGTGATGTGGGAGGCATCACCCCACCCCATGGTCCCCGTAGGCCACCGTTTGTTGGTCCAAGACCTCACCCTAGCCCCTATGGTCCACAGGCTCCTCAGGACCGTCTATTTCCGGATGCTCACGTTGAACTTCCAGGCTATGGAGGAGACTTCTATGAGAACTACTACGGAGATGTCTGAGTTAGTAGTAGTTTCACTAGTATTGTAATAGTTGTATTTCCACCGTCCTGTGTGACCTGTGGATTATGACTTAGTGTGTATCAATTCTGGAGGTGTAGGAAAAATAATGTATAGGAGCTTGGAATGCCTCCGAAGAGATGTAATCTTCCTTTCACCGTAGTAGTACTTTGTTTGGTCTTGTACTAAACCTTGTATGGTGTGTATGACGATGGAATAAAAGAAGCAGTTTCTGTATCTACCATGTCATACGGATGATCATCTTGCATTCTGAGTTATCCATTACATTCTACATTTCTATGTCCGAATCTTATCATCCTGGACTAAACCATTGTCTTGTTTTTCCTAGGATGGTCAACACCCGCAACAACCCTGCTCCCCAAGAGCAAGCCGAAGGCAGCAGAGTTGGGAAAACAAACCTGCCTCACCCTCCTTCTCTGGCCGAAGTTATGCTGGAAGCCGAGAGAAACAAGCGGGAGACCAATCGTTTGTTGGAGCGCATCGAACAGAACACAGCACACCATCAGAGGAATAACTTGGTGTCACTCAGTGATTTCATCAAGTTACATCCACCCAACTTCCACCACTCCGTCGAGCCTCTCGACGCCAATGACTGGCTTCGCAGTATTACTCACAAACTGTGTTCTGCGCTAGTAGTTGAGGCTGATAAGGTCACCTTTGTTGCATATCATCTCGAAGGCCCCGCCAGTCTCTGGTGGGAGAACTATGAAGCTATGCGCCCAGCGGGCCATGTCACTACTTGGGTTGAATTCAGCGAGGCTTTCCGTGAACATCACATTCCGGAGGGTCTCATGGACCATAAACGTGAGGAGTTCTGCAGTTTCACTCAAGGTCGACTCTCTGTTGACGCTTACAGCAGGGAGTTCGGTAACCTTGCACGATATGCAACTGAGGAAGTCTCTACCGATGCCAAGAAGCAGGCAAGGTTCCGTAAGGGACTTAGCCCTGAGCTTCGCCGTGACCTCCGTCTGCATGAGTGCACCTCTTTTCAGAAGCTTGTGAACAAAGCCATCAGTGCTGAGTCTGGTTAGACTGATTTCGAAGCAACACACAAGCATGGCCGTGACTTGGGTTCCTCATCCGGTGCTGGACCACAGAAGCGCCGGGTGTGGGTGCCTAACACTGCCCTGCCACCCAGGTTCACACCGAGGCCATCCTATCAGGCGCCTCGCCCAGCTCAACAGCATGCACCAGCCAAGCCCTATGGTGGTCCAACCAACAATGCTCCTCCACGCACCAGTTCCGTGACGTGCTTCAAGTGTGGGGAATCAGGCCACTATATGCGCGAGTGTCCCCAGACCAACCCCAGCCAGTCTGCAAAAGCTGTTGGCCGTGGCAAGCCGACAGGGAAAGTGTTCTACGCCAAGCCGGCCACCACTGCACGTGGCCATGTGAATTGTGTCTCTGCGGAAGAGGCTCAGGAGGATCCCAACGTCGTTCTCGGTATGCTCCTTGTTAATTGCCACCTGGCATCTGTTCTTTTCGATACTGGAGCATCTCATTCATTCATATCCGAAAACTATGCTCGCTTGCATAACACCGCATTCTATGACATGCCTTCCACCATGGAAATTTCTACTCCTGGTTCTAGATGGCAAACCTCTAGCGTAAGCCATGGGAATGAAATTCAAGTCGACAGACTTGTTTTTCTTGCATCTTTGATAGCTCTCAAATCTTCGGATATTAATATCATCTTGGGTATGGACTGGATGTCAGCCCATCATGCCAAGATTGATTGCTTCTCTAGGACTGTTCAACTCACACATCCTTCGGGAAAGATAGTCAATGTCTTGACCCGAGTAGCCAAGCGACAACTATATTCTCTTAACGCCAGTCCTTTGCCAGACCTCGAAGACGTCCCGGTAGTCCGTGACTTCCGGATGTCTTTCCAGAAGAATTGCCAGGTGTCCCACCTGACAGAGATGTCGAGTTCGTGATAGATCTCATTCCAGGAACTGTCCCAATTTCTAGAAGACCCTATAAGATGGCACCTTTTGAACTAGCCGAACTTAAGAAACAACTCGATGAGTCCTTGAAAAAGGGTTTCATCCGACCTAGTTCATCTCCATGGGCTTGCCCCGTCCTCTTCGTCAAGAAGAAGGATGGTACGGACCGGATGGTTGTAGATTATCGACCCGTCAACTTGGTCACAATTAAGAACAAGTATCCGCTCCCCAGGATCAACGACCTGTATGATCAGCTCGCTGGATCCTCAGTCTTCTCTAAAATGGATTTGAGGTTGGGCTACCATCAAATCAAAATCAGGAACGGGGACATTCCTAAAACGGCCTTTGTTACTCGTTATGGCCAATACGAGTACACCGTCATGTCCTTCGGTTTAACCAACGCCCCAGCCACTTTTTCTCGGTTAATGAACTCAATCTTCATGGAGTATTTGGATAAATTCGTTGTGGTTTACCTCGATGATATACTCATCTACTCCAAGAACGAGGAAGAACATGCCGAGCATCTAAGGCTAGTGTTGATGAAACTTCGAGAGCATCGCCTTTATGCCAAATTTGCTAAATGCGAATTTTGGTTGCCAGAAGTGACCTATCTAGGACATGTAATTTCTGGTAAAGGTATTGCTGTTAATCCCGAGCGAGTTCAAGCCGTCCTTAATTGGACTCCACCTGAATCGGTCAAGCAAGTTCGGAGTTTCCTTGGCTTAGCGAGCTATTGTCGCCGCTTTGTCGAGAATTTCTCCAAAGTTGCTAAACCTCTAACTGAACTCCTCAAGAAAGATAAAAAGTTCGAGTGGACTCCACAATGTGAGCACAATTTTCAGGAACTGAAAAGATGCCTGACTTCTGCTCCGTACTGGTACCACCAGATTTCTCCAAGGACTTTGTTATCTATTGCGACGCCTCGCGACAAGGACTAGGTTGCATTCTCATGCAAGATCGACACGTAATTGCTTACGCTTCACGACAATTGCACCCACATGAGGAAAACTACCCTACTCATGATCTAGAGCTTGCAGCTGTAGTCCATGCACTCAAAACCTGGCGACATTACCTCCTCGGTAATCGTTGCGAAATCTTCACTGATCACCAAAGTCTAAAGTACATATTCACCCAACCGGATTTGAATCTCAGGCAAAGACGTTGGGTCAAGTTGATCACAGATTTCGACTTAGGGATAACTTACACCCCGGGGAAAGCGAATGTCATGGCTGATGCACTAAGTCGTAAATCTTATTGCAACAATCTAATGTTGCAACAAAGTCAACCACTTCTCCACGAGGAATTTCGGAAACTTAACCTTCACATTGTTCCTCAAGGATTCCTTTCAACCTTGGTGGCGAAACCTACCCTTACGGATCAAATCATCGCTGCCCAAAAACGAGATAAAGGGATATCTCGGATCAAGGAGAACATTGCTAGCGGAGATGCTAAATGTTTACCTACAAATGATCATGGTGTTGTGTACTTTGAGAACCGTCTAGTGGTTCCCAAGAACCAACATTTACGACAGTTGATCGTTAAGGAAGCTCATGAATCTCCTCTCACCATTCATCCCGGTAGCACTAAGATGTATCAGGACCTACGCCAGAGGTTCTGGTGGACTAGGATGAAGAGAGACATTGCTCAGTTTGTTGCTAGTTGCGACGTCTGTCATCGTGTAAAGCAGAGCATCAACGGCCTGCTGGCACCCTTCAACCCTTAGCTATTCCTGAATGGAAATGGGACAAAATTGGTATGGACTTCATTACCGGTTTTCCCAGGACCAAGAGAGGGAATAATGCTATCTTTGTCGTTATCGATCGTCTTTCCAAAGTGGCCCATTTCTTGCCTGTTCGCGAGAGTATAACCGCTAGTCAGTTAGCAGACCTGTACATCTCCCGAATAGTGTCCCTCCATGGTGTTCCACTGGAAATTAACTCGGATCGAGGAAGTCTCTTCACCTCTCGATTTTGGGAAAGTTTCCAAAATGCTATGGGAACCCGCCTTTCCTTTAGCACTGCCTTTCACCCTCAATCAAGTGGTCAAGTAGAACGCGTCAACCAGATTCTAGAAGACATGCTTCGAGCTTCTGTTATCTCATTCGGAATGGATTGGGAGAAATGCCTTCCATTTGCCGAATTTGCTTATAACAACAGCTATCAATCTAGCTTGGGTAAAGCCCCTTTTGAAGTTCTCTATGGACGAAGGTGTCGAACGCCTCTTAACTGGTCAGAAACCGGGGAAAGACAATTCTTTGGCCCGGATATGATCCAGGAAGCAGAAGAGCAAGTTCGCATCGTTCGTGAAAAGTTGAAAACAGCCCAATCTCGTCAAAAGAGTCAATATGACCGAAAACATAAGGCTATGACTTTTGAGGTTGACGAGAAGGCTTACCTTCGGGTTACTCCTCTGAAGGGAACCCATCGCTTCGGTATCCAAGGCAAATTGGCTCCTCGTTACATTGGACCCTTTCGCATTCTCGCTAAACAAGGAGAAGTTGCCTACCAATTGGAACTACCTCCGCATCTTTCCAGAGTCCACGACGTCTTCCACGTTTCTCAACTCAGGCGTTGCTTCTCGGATCCTATCCGTGGAGTGGACCACGAAACGCTTGATCTTCAAGATAATCTCACGTATCGAGAGTACCCCGTTCGTATCCTCGATCAAGCCGAGCGTACCACTCGACGACATAATATCAAGTTTCTCAAGGTTCAATGGTCGCACCATTCTGAGAAAGAAGCAACTTGGGAAAGGGAGGATCGTCTTCGACTTGAGTATCCCGCCTTCTTCCCAGAGGAACCTAAATCTCGGGACGAGATTCTTTTGAGTGGGGGTGAGTTGTCACACCCTAGCTAGTTCATGCATTAGAGTGTTGCATCATGTCTATTCCTTTCAACAGAAACTTGAAATGGGGATGACAGAACCCCCAGCCCCTCTGAAACCAACTAGGGTTTACTAAAAAATATTTTCAATGAACCTGAAATGCCCTTCTAAAATGTCCATCATTTTTGTCTTGGTTCAGAACCTCTGCCAAAAGTGGTGCACAATTTTCTAGGTCATCCTAAGGTCTTTGAATTAAATCATAAGTATTTGAATTTGGTGATTTAAAATCTATAAAATATTTTAAATGTCCAAATCATCCTAAACTAAAATGTTTCATGTTGTTTATATTCTAAACAGTGGGCATGAGCAGTTTGGGGATTTTTGGAGTTGACTAGGTTTTTAGAAAGTCCACAAACTTACAGAAAAATAGAAAAGGAAAATCAAAGAGGAGCAGAGGCTTACCTGGTGCTCACCTGGCAAGCCCACCTGCCGGCCCAGCCCAGCAGCCGCTCCAGCGAGCTGCTTGCCTTCGCCAGGCAGGCAGGCAGGTGCTCGACGGCGGCACCAGCGCGCGCCATGCAGCTGCCCGTCGCCCTGCTTCCTCCTCTCGCTGTCCTGCTGGCCTGGACGAACTCCACGTCGCACCCCGAACCCCGTGGACACACCCATTTGCCCCCGGCTCCTCTCCCTCGCTCTCCCGCACCATGGCCGATGCCACCACAGCCGCACCGTCGCCGTAGTCGCGCTCTCCGTCGTCCTTGCGCCGCGCCACCGTGTCCAGGAGCTCCGCCGCCCTCGTCTCCTTCGAGCTAGCCAAGCCCCGAGCGCTCGCGTGCCCCGAAGCCACTGCACCGACCTCGCCCGAACCGCCACTGCCGGAGATCCCCTTCGCCGTCACCGCCGCACCAGCTCGTCCCCGACCGCGCCGTCTGCTTCCTCGAGATCGCCGTGAGCCCAGCTACCCCCTCCCCCTTTCCTCTCTCGCTTTCGTGCACCATAGCGAGCGCACGAAGCTTCACCGCACGCGCCGCCGCCGAGCTCGTCGCCGACGTGTCTCCGGCCACCCACCGGCCACACCACCGTGTCCAACGCACTCACCGCACCCGCAGGAACCCGTAGCACCACTCCACGCGCCTCGCCGTGTCCCGTAGCCTCGGGTTCGACCTCACCCGAACTCCGGCGACCGCCAAGGTCGTCGCCGGCGACGTTTCCGGCCACCCTGAGCTCAACTACTACCACCAAGAGCTGCGGCTTGCTCCCAGCTACCCGTAGATGCCCTCCGCCGCTCATTTAGTCGCCGGAACGCACAAATGCACTCTCGCCGCCGCATTCGGCCTCGCTGGCGGTTAAACGCCGGCGAGTTGACCCCGTTGACCCCTCGTTTGACCACGGGTGGGCCCAGTTTGACCCCCCTGGGTTAGTGACAGGTGGGGCCCAGCCCTGTTAACTAATTAGGATTAGTATTAACCAATAATTAGTTAAACTAATTACACTGACACACGGGACCCACTAGTCAGGTTTGACCTGGACTGTTCCATTGACCACTGACGTCATCCTGACGCAATGCTGACGCAGTAAGTTATTTACTGGAATTATTTCTACACAGGAAATTCCAGAAAATACCACAAACTTCAAAAAATCATAGAAATTAATCTGTAGCTCCAAATGCAAAGTGTTATATATGAAAAATGATCAGAAAAATCCAATCTATCCATCTGTACTGGTTTCATGCATGTTTAATCAAGCTAACCTGCTGTTTATTACAGAACAAGTCAAAGCACTTAAAAGGGCCACATATGAGTTTGAAACTTGAATCTTTGGTTCAAAACTAGTTCAAACCCATCTGGTCTTAGTTGCATTAGCCCAATACACTCATTTTGCCATGTCTCATGCATGCATCATATTGTTGCATATTGTTTGGTGATGTTTGTGTATCGGTGCTCTCTGCGGCAGGTCCTGCCCCTGAGGAGTACCGTGATTACCCCAACGAAGAACAATACCAGTGCACCGACCCATCAGGCAAGCAACCAACCATTTGATCATATCGATACAATCCCATGTTCTCGCTCCTGCTCTCTTTTACTGCATTAAGACAACGCGTTTCAAACTGCTGTGTGCTGCGGTAGTTGAACCCATTTCCTCTGCATGACCTGTCATTGCCACAGTAACTAGATGAAACCCACTAGCATGTGTAGGAGTTGATTGAGCCATGTGTGTGTGTTGTTCCTACCTTGCTATGCCTGCTATGCTTAGAGTCGTGTCAGGTCTGGTTCATCTGGGTGATGGGCTAGAGTGAAATGATCGTGTCAGTATGAGAGTGATGTGTTGAACACGATTTGGTAAAGGTATCGATGAGAGGCCATGTAGGAGTACATGGTGGGTTGTTTCATTGAAGCCGTCCTTAAGCACTGAGATCTGTATGTGTGATTTAAGATTCAGCTACTACCATACATTGGGCCCTGAAATATGACCCCGCTCGACTTCTTATTCACCCTAGTCCTCTGTCCAGGAGTTGCAAGTAGTTTCTGGTGTTTGTAGCTTACTAGAGGCCGTGGACAGCGCTGACCGTAGGGGTGGGCTGTGATGCGGTAGGTACGTGGCCGGGTATATCGGGCACCCGTTAGGTGTCTCGGAACCCTGTTCACATCGTTTGGGGCTGTGAGCGAAACCCCGGCCGGATCTCCTCACGGATGGAACCCGAATAGGCGATAAACCTGGACTAGAGACTGGAGTGTTTAGGTAGGTCGTGGTCTACACCCACGTCGGCTTTCGCTTGAAGTCTGCCGAGCACATGTCGTGTGCAGACGCTAAGTGGTGGAAACATGTATGAAGAAGTACACCCCTGCAGGGTTAACATTATCTATTCGAATAGCCGCGTCCGCGGTAAAGGACTACTTGGTTGCCTATACAGTTCATAGACAAGTAAATGGAAACTACTAAAAGCCTCAAGATAATCGTGAGTGCCGAGGATGGCTCTTCCGTAGGAAGACGGAGGTGGATCCTCGGTAGTGTATTGAAGTGGTGAGTAGTGGACTCGTGTGCGCAAAACGATTTCAAGTTGGAGTCTCGTAGGATAGCTTAGCTAGGAGTCAAAGCTGGCTTGCTGCAATAACCCCACCAACCCTTCTTGATAATGTGCATGTATGTAGGATCTGATGTAAGTCTTGCTGAGTACCTTTGTACTCATGTTGCTTTAATTTACATTTTTCAAAAGATGCTACAAACCCTTCTGACGGGTTCTTCGTAGACGTTGACATCGATGAGTAGACTGAGGCCCAGGTGGTGACCCTGAGCTTGTGAAGGACCATGTAGTATAGCTAGGCTTACCCAAGCCTCTTTTATTTTACTAGTTGTCTGTACTCAGACAAGTTACTTCTGCTGTTGGCTTGTATGCTTGTATGACTTGAATGTGGGTCGTGTGACCCGTACTTGTGTGTATGCTATGTATGGCTCCCTGAGCCTTTAAATAAAGTACTTGTGTTGTATAGTCATGTTGTGATGCCTTGTTGTATTTGCACATATCGAGCATATTGTGTGTATGATTGAAATGCTTGGTATGTGTGGGATCTGACTATCTAGTTGTTTATATTTAGTAGCCTCTCTTACCGGGAAATGTCTCCTAGTTCTTCCACTGAGCCATGGTAGCTTGCTACTGCTCCGGAACACTTAGGCTGGCCGGCATGTGTCCTTCGTTCCTGTGTCTGTCCCTTCGGGGAAATGTCACGCATTGAGTACCGGAGTCCTGTTAGCCCGCTACAGCCCGGTTTACTGGAGTCCTGCTAGCCCAGTGCTACAGTCCGGACTCACTTGCTGATGACCGACACGTTCGATGCTGGGTCATGGGTGCCTGTCCCTATAAGTCTGTGCCACTTTGGGTTTACGACTAGCCATGTCAGCCCGGGCTCCTTATCATATGGATGCTAGCGACACTATCATATACGTGTGCCAAAAGGCGCAAACGGTCCCGGGCAAAGGTAAGGCGACACCCGTGGGAATACTGTGCGTGAGGCCACAAAGTGATATGAGGTGTTACAGGCTAGATCGATGTGACATTGAGTCGGGGTTCTGACACACTCTTCCAAACCCACTTTTATCAATATAATCATCATAAATAGGAGGCATCATTTCATCATAATAAAATTGCTCATCAAAACTTGGGGGACAAAAAATATCATCTTCATCAAACATAGCTTCCCCAAGCTTGTGGCTTTGCATATCATTAGCATAATCACCCTCATTATTAATAATGTGGATAGCACCAATAGTATAGCAATTATCATCATCACAATGAGTAGTAGGAGCAACATCATTTGGGAGGGATACCTTTCTACCTTTGTTGTTCCTTCTTTTCTTTTTATTCTTCACATTATGTGTGGGTTCAACCTTCCTTTTTGAGCTCCTTATTGGCGAGATTGGTTGAATAGAAAGCTCCTCCTCATTACCTGATTCATCATAAGAAATAATAGGAGGATATTGGGAAGTCTCTTCCCTTTCATTAGTATTCTCATCATCTTCTATTTGCTTTCTTTTCTTTAGGTAGTTGGCAATATAAGGATTTTCAATGCAATCCACTGCACAAAACATATAAATCGTCTCTAGATCAAAATCAAGAAATCTATCAAGATTAAATTTTGGAATACCCTCAGTTATACGTTTCATTTCTTCATACCCCAAAAGAAGACTAAGATCTTTATGATGTCCAAGGGTAATCAAGTTATCACAATTTTTGGACATGATTCGATCATGAAACAATTTGCATTGGAGATTTAAATGACCACGTTCATTGCAAAGTTCACGAGGGGCACGAAAAATATTGAATCTTTCAGCACAATCATCAAGTCTTTCTTGCAACAATTTAGTTTCTAAATACTTATGTCTCTTGCAATATTTATCTTCTCTATTTGGTAATCTACTCCACAAAAATCAACATGCTTATAAGAGATATTTTCATCATAACTAGTGCAATCATCATTAGTACTATGGATATTCAAAGAGTTCATACTAACAACATTGCAATCATGCTCAGCATTCAAAGATTCAGTAGCAAGCATTTTAATGCATTCTTATTCTAGCACTTGATCATAATTTTCCTTCCCATCATACTCACGAAAGATATTAAAAAGACGAAGCGTATGAGACAAACTTAACTCCATTTTTTTGTAGTTTTCTTTTATAAACTAAACTAGTGATAAAACAAGAAACAAAAAGATTCGTTTGCAAGATCTAAAGATATACCTTCAAGAACTCACCTCCCCGGCAACGACGCCAGAAAACAGCTTGATGTCTACTACACAACCTTCTTCTTGTAGACGTTGTTGGGCCTACAAGTGCACAGGTTTGTAAATTTCCCTCAAGTGGATGACCTAAGGTTTATCAATCCGTGGGAGTCATAGGATGAAGATGGTCTCTCTCAAACAACCCTGCAACCAAATAACAAAGAGTCTCTTGTGTCCCCAACTCACCCTATACAATGGTAAATTGTATAGGTGCACTAGTTTGGCGAAGAGGTGGTGATACAAGTGCAATATAGATAGTAGATAAAGGTTTTTGTAATCTGAAATTATAAAAACAGCAAGGTAACTAATGATTAAAGTGAGCGTAAACGGTATTGCAATGGTAGGAAACAAGGCCTAAGGTTCATACTTTCACTAGTGCAAGTTCTCTCAACAATAATAACATAGATAGATCATATAACAATCCCTAAACATGCAACAAAGAGTCACTCCAAAGCCACTAATAGGGGAGAACAAATGAAGAGATTATGGTAGGGTATGAAACCACCTCAAAGTTATCCTTTCTGTTCTATCTATTCAAGAGTTCGTAGTAAAATAACATGAAGCTATTCTTTCTGCTCAATCCATCATAGAGTTCATACTAGAATAACACCTTAAGACACAAATCAATCAAAACCCTAATGTCACCTAGATACTCCATTGTCACCTCAAGTATCCGTGGGCATGATTATACGATATGCATCACACAATCTCAGATTCATCCAACCAACACAAAGTACTTCAAGGAGTGCCCCAAAGTTTCTACCGAAGAGTCAAGATGAAAACGTGTGCCAACCCCTATGCATAGGTTCATGGGTGGAACCCGCAAGTTGGTCTCCAAAACATACATCAAGTGGCACATGATATCCCATTGTCACCACAAATAATCACGGCAAGACATACATCAAGTGTTCTCAAATCCTTAAAGACTCAATCCGATAAGACAACTTCACAGGGAAAACTCAATCCATTACAAGAGAGTAGAGGGGGGAGAAACATCATAAGATCCAACTATAATAGCAAAGCTCGCGATACATCAAGATCGTGCCATAGAGGGAACACAAGAGAGAGAGAGAGAGAGAGATCAAACACATAGCTACTGGTAAATACCCTCAGCTCCGAGGGTGAACTACTCCCTCCTCGTCATGGATAGCGCCGGGATGATGAAGATGGCCACCGGTGATGGGTTCCCCCTCCGGCAGGGTGCCAGAACGGACTCCCGAGAGGTTTTTGGTGGCTACAGAGGCTTGCGGCGGCGGAACTCCCGATCTATCTTCTCCGTGGATGTTTTTAGGGTACGTGGGACTCTATAGGCGAAAGAAGTCGGTCAGGGGGTGCTCGAGGGGCCCATGAGACAGGGGGCGCGCCCTCCTATCTCCTAGCCTCCTCGAGGATCTTCTGACATGAACTCCAAGTCTCCAGAATCATATTCTTCCAAAAAATCACGCTATCGAAGGTTTCATTCCGTTTGGACTCCGTTTGATATTCCTTTTCTTCAAAATACTGAAATAGGCAATAAAACAACAATATGGGCTGGGCCTCCGGTTAATAGGTTAGTCCCAAAAGTAATATAAAAGTGTATAATAAAGCCCGTAATCATTCAAGACAGATAATAAAATAGCATGAATGCTTCATAAATTATAGATACGTTGGAGACGTATCAGGCAGCAGCAATGGTAGCTCCCACCAAGGAAAGTATAGGAAAGAAAAGAGATTGTAGGGACTCCGGCAAGGAGTCCGGGAAGCATGCCCCCACCAATTACACGGCACCCGTTGACGATGTGCTGGAGTGTTCTATCAGCAAGAGATCCAAGGCCGCCACACCCCAAGTGAAGAAGGTCCCGGCAGGGCCGGCTGGTGTTAATGGTACTTTCACTATCAACACCACCCTCGATGACAAATAGGAAAGCGTGCTCATTGTCTTACTACAGGAGAATGTCGATGTGTTTGCCTAGCAACCATCTGATATCCCTGGTGTTCCCAGGGAGGTAATCGAGCACCACCTTGTTGTCTAGCCACATGCCCGACCTGTCAAGCAGAAAGTCCGGAAGCAGGCCTTGGAGAGACAACAGTTCATTGCAAAAGAGATCAAGAAATTTGAGGCAGCTAGTTCAGTCAGAGGAGTGCTGCACCCCACATGGTTGGCAAATCCAGTAGTAGTCCAGAAGGCTAACGGGAAGTGGAGGCTTTGCATTGATTTCACAAATCTCAACAAGGCTTGCCCGAAAGACCCGTTTCCCTTGCCGTGTATCAACCAGATTGTGGAGTCCACTTCAGGTTGGGATTTTCTCTCCTTTCTGGACGCGTACTCTGGGTATCACCAAATCTTCATGTCCAAGGAAGATGAAGAGAAGACGTTGTTCATCACTCCATGTGGTATGTACTGCTTTGTTCGCATGCCATTCGGATTAAAGAGTGTCGGGTCCACTTTTGGAAGGGCAGTCCAGATTGGTTTTGAGCCACAGTTACACAGAAACATAGAATCCTATATGGATGATATAGTGTTCAAGACCAAGGATAAGGCCACCCTCCTTCAATATTTGGAGGAGACATTTGCTAATCTGCACAAGATCAATCCAAAGCTCAACCCGGAGAGGTTTGTATTTGGTGTTCCCTCCGGTAAATTGCTCGGGTTCTTTGTATACCATCTCAGGATTGAAGCCAACCCCAACAAGATCAAGGCCATCGAGCAGATCCAAGCACCAAGGACAATTAAGGATGTGAGGTGTCTGACAGGATGTGTTGTCGTGCTAAGCAAATTCATCTCCAAGTCTGTCGAGCGTACCTTGTCGTTCTTCAAAATATTGAAGAAGGCAGGTCCTATGAAGTGGAACCTAGAAGCAGATGCAGCTTTCCAAGAGTTGAAGGCCTACTTGTCCTCTGTGCCTACCTTGGTAGCTCCCAAGCCCCAAGAGCCATTGCTTCTATACTTGGCGGCAACCAACCAAGTGGTTAGTGCGGCCTTGGTAGCACAACAAGAAGTGGATGAGGCGGAAAGTGAGTAGAGACCAGCAAAGTCAAAGAAGGAACAAGACAGCAATGAGCATGGCAACAAGAGCAACCCCAAGGACGCGGCAAGGAAGAGAGTGGTGCAGCGCCTAGTATACTTCGTCAGCTCCTTATTACAAGGGGCTAGATAAAGGTACTGTGGCATGAAGAAGTTGATCTTTGGTCTCATTATGGCCTCAAGGAAACTTTGCCACTACTTCCAAGCCCATGAGATCACGGTTGTTACTCGTTTTCCGTTGCAAAGGATACTCCGAAACCCTGAGGCTACCGACAGAATAGTGGAGTGGGCTTTGGAGTTATCCAAGTTTGGTTTGAAGTTTGAGAGCACGTCAACTATTAAGAGCAGGGCATTAGCAGAGTTTATTGCAGAATGGACGCCAACCCTTGATGAGGAAGTAACAGAGACAGTTATCCCCTACAAGGAATCACCCCAAGAATGGATTATGTATTTTGATGGTGCTTTTTCCCTACAAGGTGCAGGAGCTGGCGTGCTTCTTGTTGCCCCCTCTAGGGAGCACTTGAAGTACGTCGTTCAAATGCATTTTGCCCGGAAAGAAGCAACCAACAATATAGCTGAGTATGAAGGGCTCCTTGTCGGGCTCAGGATTGCAGTTGAATTGGGAATTAAGAGGCTGATCATTCGAGGAGATTCATAGCTTGTGGTGAGACAAGTAAACAAGGATTACCAAATTCCATTCATGGAGTCATACGTCAAGGAAGTGAGGAGATTGGAGGAGCACTTTGATGGATTGCAAACAGTGCATGTACCCCATGCGGAAAATAGCATAGCTGATCATCTACCAAAATGTGTTGCGCAGAAGCTTCTTGTGGAACCAGGGACTTTTGTTCTCCATCTCACTCAGCCCTTCGTATCCCTAACAACAATGGCCCGGAAAAGGAGAAAGTTGGACTACGATAAGCCTCTCCCGGTAGAGCCGCCCGCTCCAGGTAGAGACCCTGCCTAAAACAACTCCTCACAGCCTACCGGACCACCCCCTCCAGCTGAGCCCATGGACCCCACGAACGAGGCATGTGCTCCCGCAGTAGAGGAGGTGCCGCTAGTCCTCATTGCCGAGCCACAGGCCCCAACTTGGGCAAGGCACATTGTCCACTTCCTCCAAACCGGAGCGCTTCCCCGCAACCAAGATGAAGCTGAGAAAGTAGCCCGGAGGGCCAGTATGTATCAGTTTGTCGATGACACTCTGTACAGAAGGAGGCCCAATGGTGTGAAATTGAAGTGTGTCTGCCAGGAGGTAGGAAAGGAACTGCTGGCTGATATACACAAAGGCATGTGCAGCTCCCACATTGGATCAAGGGCATTAATTGGGAAAGCATTCCGGCAAGGATTCTATTAGCCCACAACCTCCAAGATGCGGTCGAGCTAGTCACCAAATGTGAAGTCTGCCAGTTATATTTCAAGAAAACCCACCTGCCTGCCCAAGCTCTTCAAACAATCCCTCTATCATGGCCATTTTCGGTCTAGTGGCTCGATATCCTCGGTCCCTTTCCCCGAGCAATCAGGGGCTTGAATTCTTGTTCGTTGCCATCGACAAGTTTACAAAGTGGCTGGAAGTGACTGTCGTGAGAAAGGTGACTCCTCAGTCAGCTATCAAGTTCTTGGAAGAATTGGTGTGTCGTTTTGGAGTTCCGGCAAGGATCATCACCGATAACGGCACCCAGTTCATGAGCCACGCCTTCATGCAATATGTTCATGCCCTTGGATGCAAGATCTCATTCGCCTCTATGGCACACCCTCGGAGCAATGGACAAGCTGAGAGGGCGAACGCTGAAGTGCTGTGTGGAATCAAGACAAGAACTTTTTGATACGCAGCAGAAGCACGGCAAGTGGTGGATCTAGGAGTTGCCGGTAGATCTCTGGTCCCTCAGAACGACACCAAACCGAGCTACAGAGCAGACTCCCTTCTCCCTAGTCTACGGGGCAGAAGCAGTCATCCCCACAGAACTCATTTACGGGTCACCTCGAGTGCTTGCCTACGATGAAGTAGCGCAAGATCAGCACCGGCGTCACGATGCTGCGCTACTCGAGGAGAACTATCTCCGGGCTACTACGCGTGCTGCACGCTACCAGCAGGCCCTGCGTTGCTATCATAGCCGCAGGGTTCACGCCCGGTGTTTTGAAGAAGGTGACCTTGTCCTTAGGCGCGTTCAGTCCGCCAAGGGTACAAACAAGTTGTCACCAAAATGGGAAGGCCCTTACCGGGTAGTACGAGTCACTAGACCTGGTGCAGTCCATTTGGAGACCGGAGATGGCACTCAGTTACAAAACTCATGGAATATTAAGCATCTCCGCAAGTTCTACCCGTAAGGCGCGGCTGTCGGGCCCTGCCCGGTAGCCACCCATTTGTACAGTTCTTGCCTCAGTTGCATGTAACCCCTTGTACAAAGCTAGGGCGATGACCCTGTGCAAGAGAAAATAAAGAAGGACTATGGGGGGCCCCGACCAAGACTGCATGCATGCATGAGCATTCCAAGATCACTGCATAAGCATTTCATGAGCATTTGCATATGCATATAGATAGGATCACATCCTGCATTCATTCTCATCTGCTTGAAGCTGTAGGTTCCTGCAGTGGACTTGGCTTAGACAAAGAGTTGAGAAGATTGCCCGGCACAACGATCCTTGACAAGCCAAACAGATAAGTTTTACCTCCTGTCCATCAGTGTTCTGTAAATGTATAACTTGAGCATGAGAAAGCTTCACCAGTCTTTTGAGACTTAGCTGATCCCATCCATGACTCAAACACTGCTTCGGTCAGGATGGTCGCAGTACCCTTTGGTAGAAAGAAGTTGGTGGGGGCTTGGTCCCTATGTTTGTAACCCGGTAGACGCAGCTCTTCGGCAAACAAAAAGGGTACCGGCAGGATAGCCTGCCGGGGTAAACTCGTTTATTTCCATTAAAGAGGCATCTCGCCTCTGTGTGGACATACACATGCCAGGGTTGCCGGCAAGGTTCATCTTTTTCATTTATATGCTGATACAAGTACAAGCGTTACAGGACACATACATGGACTCGAGAGATTACATTATTTGAATTAAAATTTGGCAAGTGCATATAGATTTAAGATTGAAAAAAGATAAGTGCCCCGTAATCCCCTCTTTTTGTTTTCCCTCCTTCAGGCACTGCAGTGGAAGGAGGAAAAGACGAGAAAAGGGGCGCCCGAGCAGGAGCCCAGCCCGGTCCTATTAGGACCCGCTTGGCACGGCCTGACAAGACCGGGAGTGGCAAGGCTGCGAAGGAGGAGTATGAAGGACGGGGCGGCGCCCTCTAGTCATCACCTCAAGAGCCAGCAAGAAGCCTCGGCTTGAGCGCCGGTGGAGTCATCCACCAAAGCTCAGCCGAAAGACTGCTAGAGGCGAGGCGAATGCGCCAAGAGAACATCCCTCCCCGGCTATCACCCTAGGATGCTGGTGATGATGATTCCGGGGAGGGAGGGGAAGAGCGGGAAGACGAAGCGACAGGTCGCCAGTCGGAGGCGAAGGCATCCATGGTATCATACTCCGACCTGGCCCCCTGCCACCCGCCTTCCCCGCCTTCCCTCGTTTTCTCCTTACCACCGTTGCTCCTGAGAAGCGCCAAGACTCCAGTCCGGGAACTTTCTTGGGGAGACAGCGAACGAACAAGACAGCCAGGGGGCTTGAGGCGCACCGCTCCCCACCTTGGCGAGCAGGAAGGCGTGCCTCTTGTCGACATCAGCCCCAAGAATTTCAGGAGGGGCAATGCTAGGATTACCAACAATCTCCAACCCCGCCTCCCGGCCGAGCCTTGAAGGAACCAAGAGGTTCGCCACACCAAGGACCAGGCTCACTCCCGAGCATCAGCGCCAGCATTTGGCGACTTTAGCCCCAACCAAGAGCCCCGGGGCTAGCCCCAGGCTCGTCTCTTCGACATAACCAGTAGAAGCAGAAGAAAGAAGAGGAGGAATGCAAGGATGAGTGACTCTGCCCTCCTCCGCCCTTTCCTTTTATAGGCAGGACGAGGAGGGGAGCCGCTCCACCAAATGGGTGACCACCATCCTCCTCTGCCAATTCAAGACGACCGGGCCCTCACCTTGATGCTCTCCCACACCACCCGCCTCCGTTACCTACCCCACGCGATGCATGCAACATACGTGGCCATGGATAAGGACATGGTGGGAAGAGTCAATTGGCAGTTTCTACCCCGTGCGTTGAAGTCATTCACGGGCCATTACTGGAGCGGCCCCACCACTTTTGGCTTTACACGACGCGCGGAGAAACCAGAAACTGGCCCGGAATCAAGGCTAATGAAGAAGCAAAGAAGGCCTCAAGAGACCAGCCTCTTCAGCAACCCCGCCTGTGCACTTATTAGGCCCTACCGCGATGATGCTCGGCAGCGCGTTCGGGGCAGGCCCAGGAGCTTCTGTCGGTGCAACAAACCCTGGGTCTGTTGCCCAGTCCGTGCACATGCACGAGAACAAGGTTGAAGCACCAGCCCAAGTCAGAGTATAAGGAACCAAGAGATTTGAAGGACCAACATGCAGATCAGAGGGACCAAGATCAAGCTAGAGAAGCAGGATATCATTGAGAAAAGGGCCTCCTTTACCGGGCAGGCGAGGCCACCCCTAGAAGCGGGCGACCGAAGCGTCCTGGCAGGGCATGTCGGGGCTCGCGGAAGCAAAACCATCTCACCAACCATTTCACCACGACCCACCTCGTAGATCAGTGCGGTGTCAAGCCGCAAAGTGACTAAGTGGCAGCCATTCGCCACATGGTTGCCTCTCCCTACAGGGAAAACCCACAGACGACACTCGTCATGCGACGTGTCAAGCAAGCAGGCGCGGAGCTGGCAAAATATGCCCGACAAGCCTTGTCGGGCAACCAACGATGTGACATTGAGCGGTGCATTTAATGTGCCCTGTCAGCCCGCAGAGTTAGCTATGGTAGCACTGTGGCTATCTTATTAGTGCGTAATGACTACTTTGTGATTGTAGTGACCCCTTGATATATAAAAGGAGGCCCATGGCAACCGTAGAAAGGGTTAGAAGGTCATATAACTCACGCCCCTATACGCGCGTAGCCACTATCACCCTGAGGCAACCCTTGCCGGGCAAGTGTACTACGCTCCACCACCACCTTTGCACCATCAATCCACCAAAGCAGGAGTAGGGTTTTACGCCTCGCGGCGGCCCGAACCTGGGTAAAACTGCCTGCGTGATCTCTATCGTGTTGTCACACGCTCATCTGCTCTTTGTGCAATGCAACGTCCCTCTACCGAACCAGCAAGGGGCCCCCTGGTCCCATAGGTGGTCGTGGTTTCCCGCGACACACACACACTTGATCTCTCTCTAGTTAGGTACTCTCTCCGGTCCATAACATATAATTTTTTTTGAAAAGTCAAACATCACAAAGTTTGACCAGGTATGTGGAGAAAACCATGTACATCTGGAATGATAAACATATATCATTAGATACATCACAAGATGCAGTTTCATATTATATATCTTTGATATTGTTGATATAAATAATTTTCTCTATAAACTTGGTCAAAGTTTCAAAAGTTTGACTTTTCAAAAAATTATAGGCACTACATTATCGAATGGAGGGAGTATCTCTTTCTCTCTCTATGTCTCACGGGCCTCCCCTCTCACTTGATCTCTCTTTACCGAGGGATTATACAGTCACTGGCTCAGCATATAGCTCTGCATATTGTTTAGTTGACTGATCAACCAGTGTATATGGTGCCTTGTCAGCTCGTGTTCTCTATCTGAGTGTGCGGTCCCATGTTGTAGTGTGTGAAAATAAATAAACTAGAGGCCCATCTGCCACGCGGTGAAATAAACGAACTAGAAACCACTCACGGTAGCACCCCGCACGCTACTAAATTGAGTGCACACTTCTTTCGCGTTAAAATAGTAGTACAACTAGATTAACAACTTCTTAGATGACATCACAGACACACACTACAACACCGCACATACACCACTATGCAACAAGCACGGAAGGACGCACTTGCGCAAACCCAACACAGAATACACACGAGAACACATGTACACCGGCGTCGCCGCTGGCTAAGATGGAGGATGAGGCAACCAACAAGCGGAGGCGGCTCGAGCCAAAATCACATCTGACAAACCTGGACTTTATCAGCAGCCTCCCCTCTAGCGCTCCATACCCCTCAATCTCACCGCCGACAGCTGCCTTTGTGATGGGGGTTGCAGATGCATGACCGCAATCTCCAAGATCCATGCATCACACCCTGGGCTAGCCAGACGCATTGACATCCACATGTTCAGTACCAACTGCAAGGTCCAAGCAGTTCAATGATTGGTTCTTATCCCCCGCCCTAGATTAGCTCGAGGAGCTCAGTTTTGAAGGTAGACAATGTCGCTCTCTGCCACCATCCGCCCTCCGCCTCACGCCCACACTGTGCCGCGCCAGGTTCAACTCCCGTTATTTCCCCCAAATTAATGTCGTGCCAATTCTTCTTCTCCCTCAACTCAAGCAGCTCGACCTCTTCGACATTGGCATCTAGAAGGAGGCTATGGAGCGCCTACTTCGCGACAGTACTGGGTTATATGTGATGATCAATCCACCTCTTTATTCTCTCTGCTTTCTGTGCCTTAGACTTAGTCTGCGTTGCCCAGAGTCCTTCTTTAGGGTGGAATTTCCAGCAAATAATATGTGGAGTAGCCGATCTGAAGATCTTGTCATTTCTGAATGACCAAGTATCCAACAACCAACAATGATGATCTCAAGAGCAATATCTCTGGGGAGGTGGATAAGTGAAAGGGAGATCTCATCAAATGATAAAATGCCTCTCTCATGATTAGGAATAATATGATCCCAACATAGCAGTGCGAATGGGAAGTTCTAGATCAGATGTGCTATAGTTTCCTCTATGGTATCTCCACATAGTGCACAATTGTAATCATCTAGATGCATACTTCCTATTTGTAACATGTTCCTGGTATTAAGTCTGTCATGTAGTCTGATCCAGAAAAATATTTTGTGCCCGAGCCTACAAGAAGTACCCCAGATATCTTTAAATATGTGATGTGTAGTGCTCTCCCCGATCAGCTGCTTGTACATTTTCATAGATGAGTATCTTGCAGAGGTCCATGGATAACACCATTGACCAGGGGTCTCAAAGGCCACTCTATTGTTAATACTCTCTTGTAGTGTTTTTAACTATTGGTATGCTAGGAGTGACAGTGGTATCTGGAACATCATGCTAATTTCCTGAAGATTCAGTACCTGTCGCACTATGATGTCCTTGCTGGTGGAGTAAGAAAATAGCTCAGGGTATAATGTGAGAAGAGGTTCTTCATGCCATTTATCAGCGTAGAATAATGCAGCATCCCCCAAGCCAATCTTGCAAAGAGCATTATCCTTGTATGTGGGCATCAGTTTGAGGATGGCCTTCCACCAAAAAGATCCCATTATTGTCTCCCCTAGCAGGTTGCTAGAATAATGGGTCTCCCAGATAATTTTAACCCAAGGAATATCATCTCTGTTGAGGAATTTGTGTAGGTATTCCGTGAGCAAGGCCTGATTATGTGTGCTGATGTCCAATATGAAGGAAATATGCCGTAGAGGCAGTAATAAAGTTGTTATTTATATGTCCTTATATCATGATAAATGTTTATTATTCATGCAAGAATTGTATTAACCAGAAACTTAGTACATGTGTGAATACATAGACACACAGAGTGTCCCTGGTGTGCCTCTACTTGACTAGCTCGTTAATCAAAGATGGTTAAGTTTCCTAGCCATAGAGATGTGTTGTCATTTGATGAACGGGATCACATCATTAGAGAATGATGTGATGGACAAGGCCCATCCGTTAGCTTAGCACTATGATCGTTTAGTTTATTGCTATTGCTTTCTTCATAACTTATACATGTTGTTATGACTATGAGATTATGCAACTCCCGAATACCGGAGGAACACTTAGTGTGCTATCAAATGTCACAACATAACTGGGTGATTATAAACATGCTCTATAGGTGTCTCCGATGGTGTTTGTTGGGTTGGCATAGATCGAGATTAGTATTTGTCAGTCCATGTTTCGGAGAGGTATCTCTGGGCCCTCTCGGTAATGCACATCACTATAAGCCTTGCAAGCAATGTGACTAATGAGTTAGTTACGGGATGATGCATTGCGGAACGAGTAAAGAGACTTGCCGGTAACGAGATTGAACTAGGTATTGAGATACCGACGATCAAATCTCGGGCAAGTAACATACCGATGACAAAGGGAACAGCGTATGTTGTTATGCGGTTTGACCGATAAATATCTTCATAGAATATGTAGGAACCAATATGAGCATCCAGGTTTTTCTATTGGTTATTGACAGGAAGTGAGTCTCGGTCATGTCTACATAGTTCTCAAACCCATAGGGTCCGCACGCTTAAATGTTCGATGACGATCGGTATTATGAGTTTATGTGTTTTGATGTCCCGAAGGTAGTTCGGAGTCTCGGATGTGATCACGGACATGACGAGGAGTCTTGAAATGGTCGAGACATAAAGATCGATATATTGGAAGGCTATGTTTTGACACCGGAATAATTCCAGATGAGTTTAGGCATTTTCGGAGTACCGGGAGGTTACCGGAACCCCACGGGGAGTTAATGGGCCTTATTGGGCCTTAGTGGAAGAGAGGAGGAGGCGGCCAAGGTGGGGGCACGCCCCCCAAGCCCAATCCGAATTGGGAGCAGGGCCACCCCCCCTTTCCTTCTCTCTCTCCCTCTTCCTTCTTCTCCTACTCCGAATAGGGAAGGGGGGAAACCTACTCCTACTAGGAGTAGGACTCCCCCCCTTGGACGCGCCATAGAGAGGGCTGGCCCTTCCCTCCTCCACTCCTTTATATATGAGGGAGGGGGCATCCCATAGACACGCAAGTTGATTATTTAACCGTGTGCGGTGCCCCCCTCCACCATATTCCACCTCGGTCATATCGTCGTAGTGCTTAGGTGAAGCCCTGCGCCGGTAACTTCATCATCACCATCGCCACGCCGTTGTGCTGACGAAACTCTCCCTCGACCTCAACTGGATCTAGAGTTCGTGGGACGTCATCGAGCTGAACGTGGGCAAATCGCGGAGTTGTCGTACGTTCGGTGCTAGGATCGGTCAGATCATGAAGATGTATGACTACATCAACCGCGTTGTCATAACGCTTCCGCTTTCGGTCTACAAGGGTACGTAGACATCACTCTCTCCTCTCATTGCTATGCATCACCTAGATAGATCTTGCGTGGTCGTAGGAATTTTTTTGAAATTACTGCGTTCCCCAACAGTGGTATCTGAGCCAAGTCTACGCGTAGATGTTATATGCACAAGTAGAACACAAAGAGTTGTGGGCGATAATAGTCATACTGCTTACCAGCTTGTCATACTTTGATTCGGCGGTATTGTTGGATGAAGCGACCCAGGCCGACATTACATGACCGCGTTCATGAGACTAGTTCTACCACCGTGCTTCGCACGCAGGTGGCTAGTGGGTGTCTGTTTCTCCAATTTTAGTTTAATCGAGTGTCACTACACCCGGTCCTTGTTGAAGGTTAAAACAGCACACTTAACGAAAAATTGTTGTGGTTTTGATGCATAGGTAAGAACGGTTCTTGCTCAGCCCATAGCAACCACGTAAAAGTTGCAACAACAAAGTAGAGGACGTCTAACTTGTTTTTGCAGGGCATGTTGTGATGTGATATGGTCAAGACGTGATGATATATAAATTGTTGTATGAGATGATCATGTTTTGTAAAAGTTATCGGCAACTGGCAGGAGCCTTATGGTTGTCACTTTATTGTATGAAATGCAATCGCCATGTAATTGCTTTACTTTATCACTAAGCGGTAGCGATAGTCGTAGAAGCAATAGTTGGAGAGACGACAATGATGCGTCGATGGAGATCAAGGTGTCAAGCCGGTGACGATGGTGATCATGACGATGCTTTGGAGATGGAAATCAAAGGCACAAGATGATGATGGCCATATCATATCACTTATATTGATTGCATGTGATGTTTATCCTTTATGCATCTTATTTTGCTTAGTGCGGTGGTAGTATTATAAGATGATCTCTCACTAAATTTCAAGGTATAACTGTTCTCCCTAAGTATGCACCGTTGCGATAGTTTGTCGTGCCATGACACCACGTGGTGATCGGGTGTGATAAGCTCTACGTTCACATACAAAGGGTGCAAGCCATTTTTGCACACGCAGAATACTCGGGTTAAACTTGACGAGCCTAGCATATGCAGATATGGCCTCGGAACACTGAGACTGAAAGGTTGAGCGTGAATCATATAGTAGATATGATCAACATAGTGATGTTCACCATTGAAAACTACTCCATCTCACGTGATGATCGTACATGGTTTAGTTGATTTGGATCACGTGATCACTTGGATGATTAGAGGGATGTCTATCTAAGTGGGAGTTCTTAAGTAATATGATTAATTGAACTTTAATTTATCATGAACTTAGTTTTGATAGTATTTGCATATCTATGTTGTAGATCAATAGCTCGCGATGTAGCTCCCCATTTATTTTTTATATGTTCCTAGAGAAATATAAGTTGAAAGATTATCGTAGAAATGATGAGGACTTAGTCCGTGATCAGAGGATTTTCCTCATTGCTGCACAGAAGAATTATGTCCTTGATGCACCACTAGGTGATAGACCTACTGCAGAGCAGATACAGATGTTATGAATGTTTGACAAAGCTCGGTATGATGAATACGTGATAGTTTAGTGCACCATGCTTTACGGCTTAGAACCGAGATTTCAAAAACGTTTTGAACAACACGGAGCATATGAGATGTTCCAAGAGCTGGAATTGGTATTTCAGACTCATGCCCAAGTCGAGAGGTAAGAGGCCTCTGACAAAGTACTTAGCCTACAAGATGGAGGAGAATAGCTCAACTATTGAGCATGTGCTCAGAATGTCTGAGTATTACAATCGCTTGAATCAAGTGGGAGTTAATCTTCCAAATAAGATAGTGATTGACAGAGTTCTCTAGTCACTATCACCAAGTTACTAGAACTACGTGATGAACTATAATATGCAAGGGATAACGGAAACAATTCCCAAGCTCTTCGCGATGCTGAAATCGGCGAAGGTAGAAATCAAGAAAAAGCATCAAGTGTTGATGGTTGACAAGACCGCTAGTTTCAATAAAAAAGGGCAAGGGAAAGAAAGGGAAACTCAAGAAAGAATGGCAAGCAAGTTGCCACTCCCATGAAGAAGCCCAAAGCTAGACCCAAGCCTGAAACTGAGTTCTTCTACTGCAAAGGAAATGGTCACTAGAAGTGGAACTGCCCTAGATACTTGGCGGATAAGAAGGATGGCAAAGTGAACAAAGGTATATTGGATATACAAGTTATTGACGTGTACTTTACTAGTGTTTATAGCAACCCCTCGGTATTTGATACCGGTTTAGTTGCTAAGAGTAGTAACTCGAAACAGGAGTTGCAAAATAAACAGAGACTAGTTAAGGTTAAGGTGATGATGTGTGCTGGAAGTGATTCCAAGGTTGATAAGATTACCATCGCACACTCCCTTTACCTTCGGGATTAGTGTTGAACCTAAAATAAATTTTATTTGGTATTTGCGTTAAGCATGAATATGATTGGATCATGTTTATTGCAATATGGTTATTCATTTAAGTCAAAGAATAATTGTTGTTCTATTTACATGAATAAAACCTTCTATGGTCATACACTCAGTATAAATGGTTTATTAAATCTCGATCGTAGTGATACACATATTCAAAAATTTGAAGACAAAAGATGCAAAGTTAATAATGATAGTGCAACTTATTTGTGGCACTGCCATTTAGGTCATATTGGTGTGAAGTGCATGTAGAAACTCCATGCTGTTGGGCTTTTGGAATCACTTGATTATGAATCACTTAATGCTTGCGAACCATGCCTCATGGGCAAGATGACTAAGATTCCGTTCTTTGGAACAATGGAGCGAGCAACTGACTTATTGGAAATAATACATAGTGATGTATGCGGTCCGATGAGTGTTGAGGCTCGCGGTGGGTATCATTATTTTCTGACCTTCACAGATGATTTGACCAGATATGGGTATATCTACTTGATGAAACATAAGTCTGAAACATTTGAAAAGTTCAAAGAATTTCAGAGTGAAGTGGAAAATCATCATGAAAAGAAAATAAAGTTTCTACGATCTGATCGTGGAGGCGAATATTTGAGTTACAAGTTTGGCCTTCAATTAAAACAATGTGGAATAGTTTCACAAACTCATGCCACCTGGGACACCACAACGTAATGGTGTGTCCGAACATCGTTACCGCACTTTTTTAGATATGGTGCCATCTATGATGTCTCTTACCGATTTACCACTATCGTTTTGGGGTTATGCATTAGAGGCAGCTACATTCACGTTAAATAGGGCACCATCTAAATCAGTTGAGACGACTCCTTATGAGCTGTGGTTTGGCAAGAAACCCAAGTTGTCGTTTCTGAAAGTATGGGGCTGCGATGCTTATGTGAAAAAGCTTCAACTTGATATGCTCGAACCCAAATCGGAGAAATGTGTCTTCATAGGATACCCAAAGGAGACTGTTGGGTACACCTTCTATCACAGATCCGAAGGCAAGATATTCGTTGCTAAGAATGGATCCTTTCTAGACAAGGAGTTTCTCTCGAAAGAAGTGAGTGGGAGGAAAGTAGAACTTGATGAGGTAATTATACCTGTTCCCGAATTGGAAAGTAGTATGTCACAGAAATCAGCTCCAGTGATTCCTACACCAATTAGAGAGGAAGCTAATGATAGTGATCATGAAACTCCAGATAAGTTGCTACTGAACCTCGTAGGTCAACCAGAATAAGATCCACACCAGAGTGGTACGGTAATCCTATTCTAGACATCCTGTTATTAGACCATAACGAACCTACGAACTATGAGGAAGCGATGATGAGCCCAGATTCCGCGAAATGGTTCGAGGCCATGAAATCTGAGATGGGATCCATGTATGAGAAGAAAGTGTGGACTTTGGTTGACTTGCCCAATGATCGGCAAGCCATCGAGAATAAATGGATTTTCAAGAAGAAGACTGACCCTGATGGTAATGTTACTGTCTACAAAGCTCGACTTGTTGCGAAAGGTTTTCGACAAGTTCAATGAGTTGACTACGATGAGACTTTCTCACCCGTAGCAATGCTTAAGTCTGTCCAAATCATGTTAGCAATTGCCGCATTTTATGATTATGAAATTTGGCAAATGGATGTCAAAACTGCATTCCTGAATGGATTTCTGGAAGAAGAGTTGTATATGATGCAACCAGAAGGTTTTATCGATCCAAAGGATGCTAACAAAGTGTGCAAGCTCTAGTGATCCATTTATGGACTGGTGCAAGCCTCTCGGAGTTGGAATAAACATTTTGACAGTGTGATCAAAGCATATAGTTTTATGCAGACTTTTGGAGAAGCCTGTATTTATAGGAAAGTGAGTGGGAGCTCTGTAGCATTTCTAATATTATATGTAGATGACATATTGTTGATTGGAAATGATACAGTATTTCTGGATAGCATAAAAGGATACTTGAATAAGAATTTTTCAATGAAAGACCTCGGTGAAGCTGCTTATATATTGGGCATCAAGATCTATAGAGATAGATCAAGACGCTTAATTGGACTTTCACAAAGCACATACCTTGATAAGATTTTGAAGAAGTTCAAAATGGACCAGTCAAAGAAAGGGTTCTTGCCTGTGCTACAAGGTGTGAAGTTGAGGGAGACTCAATGCCCGACCACTGCAGAAGATAGAGATAAAATGAAAGGCATTCCCTATGCTTCAGCCATAGGTTCTATCTTGTATGCAATGATGTGTACCAGACCTGATGTGTGCCTTGCTATAAGTATAGTAGGGAGGTACCAAAGTAATCCAGGAGTGGATCACTAGACAGAGGTCAAGAACATCCTGAAATACTTGAAAAGGACTAAGGATATGTTTCTCGTTTATGGAGGTGACAAAGAGCTTGTCGTTAATGGTTAGGTCGATAAAGCTTTGACACTGAGCCGGATGACTCTAAGTCACAAACCAGATATGTGTTTATATTGAACGGTGGAGCTGCCAGTTGGTGCAGTTCTAAGTAGAGTGTCGTGGTGGGATCTACGTGTGAAGCGGAATACTTTCCATAGCTGCATCGGAAGCAGCAAATGAAGGAGTCTGGATGAAGGAGTTCATATCCGATCTAGGTGTCTGATACGTCTTCAACGTATATATAATTTATGAAGCATTCATGCTATTATATTATCTGTTTTGGATGTTTATGGGCTTTACTAAGCACTTTTATATTATATTTGGGACTAACCCATTAACCGGAGGCCCAGCCCATATTGTTGTTTTCTTGCCTATTTCAGTGTTTCCAAGAAAGGAATATCAAACGGAGTCCAAATGGAATGAAACCTTCGGGAAAGTTATTTTTGGAACGGAAGCAATCCAGGGGACTTGCAGTGCACGTAAGGGAAGCTTCGAGGTGGCCATGAGGCAGGGAGGCGTGCCCACCTCCCCTGGGCGTGACCCCACCCTCGTGGGCCCCTCGTGGCTCCCCTGACCGACTTCTTTCGCCTATATATCTCCATATACACTAAAAACTTCTAGGAGCACAGTAGATCGGGAGTTCCGCCGCCGCAAGCCTCTTTAGCCACAAAAAACCAATCGGGACCCTGTTCCGGCACCCTGCCGGAGGGGGGATCCCTCACCGGTGGCCATCTTCATGATCCCGACACTCTCCATGACGAGGAGGGAGTAGTTCACCCTCGGGGCTGAGGGTATGTACCAGTAGCTATGTGTTTGATCTCTCTCTCTCTCTCTCGTGTTCTTGAGGTGATACGATCTTGATGTATCGCGAGCTTTGCTATTATAGTTAGATCTTCTGATGTTTCTCCCCCTCTACTCTCTTGTAATGGATTGAGTTTTCCCTTTGAAGTTATCTTATCGGATTGAGTCTTTAAGGATTTGAGAACACTTGATGTATGTCTTGCATGTGCTTATCTGTGGTGACAATGGGATATCACGTGATCTACTTGATGTATGTTTTGGTGATCAACTTGCGGGTTCAGTGACCTTGAACTTATGCATAGGGGTTGGCACACGTTTTTGTCTTGACTCTCCGGTAGAAACATTGGGGCACTCTTTGAAGTACTTTGTGTTTGTTTGAATAGATGAATCTGAGATTGTGTGATGCATATCGTATAATCATGCCCACGGATACTTGAGGTGACATTGGAGTATCTAGGTGACATTAGGGTTTTGGTTGATTTGTGTCTTAAGGTGTTATTCTAGTACGAACTCTACGATAGATCGAACGGAAAGAATAGCTTCATGTTATTTTACTACGGACTCTTGAATAGATCGATCAGAAAGGATAACTTTGAGGTGGTTTCGTACCCTACCATAATCTCTTCGTTTGTTCTCCGCTATTAGTGACTTTGGAGTGACTCTTTGTTGCATGTTGAGGGATAGTTATATGATCCAATTATGTTATTATTGTTGAGAGAACTTGCACTAGTGAAAGTATATGAAACCTAGGCCTTGTTTCCTAGCATTGCAATACCATTTGTGCTCACTTTTATCATTAGTTACCTTGCTGTTTTTATATTTTCATATTACAAATACCTTTATCTACCATCCATATTGCACCTGTATCACCATCTCTTCGCTGAACTAGTGCACCTATACAATATACCATTGTATAGGGTGTGTTGGGGACACAAGAGACTCTTTATTATTTGGTTGCAGGGTTGTTTGAGAGAGACCATCTTCATCCTATGCCTCCCACGGATTGATAAACCTGAGGTCATCCACTTGAGGGAAATTTGCTACTGTCCTACAAACCTCTGCACTTGGAGGCCCAACAACGTCTACAAGGAGAAGGTTGCGTAGTAGACATCAAGCTCTTTTCTGGCGCCGTTGCCGGGGAGGTGAGTGCTTGAAGGTATATCTTTAGATCTTGTAATCGAATATTTTAGTTTCTTGTTTTATCACTAGTTTAGTTTATAAAACAAAACTACAAAAAAATGGAGTTGACTTTGTCTCATACGCTTCATCTTTTTAATATCTTTCGTGAGTATGATGAAAAGAAAAATTGTGCTCAAGTCCTAGAAGAAGAAGTCTATAAAATGTTTGGTATTAAATCTTTGAATGCAAAGCATGATTGCAATGTTGTTAGTATGAACTCTTTGAATATACATAGTACTAATGATGATTGCACTAGTTATGATGAAAATGTCTCCTATAAGCATGTCGATTTTTACGGAGTGCATTGGGTTTGCAAGTACACACCAAATAGAGAAGATAGAGATTGCAAGAGGCACGAGCATTTAGAAACTAAATTGTTGCAAGAAAGGCTAGACGTTTGTGCTGAAAAATTCAATATTTTTCACCATCCTTGTGAACTTTGCAATGAACATGGTCACTTAAATCTCCAATGCAAATTGTTTCATGACCGAATCGTGTCCAAAAATTGTGATAATTTGATTACCCTTGAGCATCATAAAGAGGTTAATCTTCTTTTGGGGTATGAAGAAATGAAATGTATAACTAAGGGTATTCCAAAATTTAATCTTGATATATTTCTTGATTTTGATCTAGCGAAGATTTATATGTATTATGCGGTGAATAGCATTGAAAATCCTTATATTGCCAATTACATAAAGAAAAAAAGCAAATAGAAGATGAAGAGAACACTAATGAAAGGGAAGAGACTTCCCAATATCCTCCTATTATTTCTTATGATGAATCACGTAACGAGGAGGAGCTTTCTATTCAACCAATCTCATCAAGAAGGAGCTCAGAGAAGAAGGTTGAACCCACACATAATGTGAAGAAGAAAAAGAAAAGACGGAGCAACAAAGGTAGAAAGGTATCTCTCCCAAATGATGTTTCTCCTACTACTCATTGTGATGATGATAATTGCTATACTATTGGTGCTATCCATACTATTAATGATGAGAGTGATTATGCTTATGATATGAAAAGCCCCAAGCTTGGGGAAGCTATTTTGATGAGGATGAAATATTTGAGAATATATTTGCTGAAACTAATGTTTGTCCCAAGCTTGGGGATGCTGCGTTTAATGAAGATGATATTTTTAGCCTCCCAAGTTTTGATATGCAAAGTTGTTATGATGATAGCATGCCTCTTACCTATGATGATTATATTGATGAAAGTGGGTTTGGAAGAGTGTCAACTTTAGGAAGTAATGATCCCACTATTTTGGAGGATGTTGAATCTTATTGTGATAATTATGAAAGTGGATTTGGAGAGGTCATGACTTTATTTAGTGATGAGTCCGGTATCTTGGAAGAGGTTTCAATTGATTATGACGAGAACAAAGTTGCTACTTATGATGATTATTGTGATGAAACTTATGCTATAAAAAGTAGTGATGATTATATTTATAAAACTTGTCATGATTATGATTACCCTTTTTCTGAACATTACTCTTTTAATGTGGAAACAATTTATAGTATTCAAGTCTCTTATGATACTCCCACTATTCCAAATAAGAAGAATTTTGCTTATGTGGGGAGTAGTAAATTTTCTATGCTTGTAGATCATGAAAAGAATGCTTTAGGTGTTGGTTATATTGTTGAATTCATTCATTATTCTACTGAAAATTATTGTGAGGGAGGAATATATGGTTGTAGGAATTGCAATAATATCAAGTTTCCTCTCAATTTGCTTAAAGTTTCAAAGTTATGCTTGTTTTGCCTTCCTATGCTAGTTGATTATGGTTCCCTTAAGTTGTTTTCTCACAAAATCCCTATGCGTAGGAAGTGGGTTAGACTTAAATGTGCTAGTCATATGCTTCATGATGCTCCCGTTATGTTTCAGTTCTTATCTTTTATGTGAGCATCATTGTCATCATCATGCCTAGCTAGAAAGGCATTAAAGAAAAGCACTTGTTGGGAGACAACCCAATATTTACCCTTGCAGTTTTTGTGTGTCCACATGATTATGCTACTGTAGTAATCAGGTTTTATAGCTTTTGTTTCAATAAAGTGCCAAGTAAGACCTTTAGGATAGCTTACGGTGATAGTTGTGTTGATCCTGCTGAAAATCAGAAACTTTTGCACCCAGTAAACTAGTTTTGATAATTCACAGAAATGTGATTTTGATCTGATTCTTTTTGCTATGGATTGGTACATAAATTTCTCAGGTTTGCCTAATTTGTTATGAAGTTTGGAGTTCCAGAAGTATATGTTTGATACAGATTACTACAGACTATTCTGTTTTTGACAGATTCTGTTTACTATGTGTTGTTTGCTTATTTTGATCAATCTATGAGTAGTATCGGAGGGTATGAACCATAGACAAGTTGGAATACAGTAGATATTACACCAATATGAATTTATAATGAGTTCATAACAGTACCTAAGTGGTGATTTATTTATTTTCTTATACTAACGGAGCTTACGAGTTTTCTGTTGAGTTTTGTGTTGTGAAGTTTTCAAGTTTTGGGTAAAGATTCGATGGATTATGGAATAAGGAGTGGCAAGAGCCTAAGCTTGGGGATGCCCAAGGCACCCCAAGGTAATAATCAAGGACAACCAAGATCCTAAGCTTGGGGATGCCCCGGAAGGCATCCCCTCTTTCATCTTCGTTTATCGGTAACTTTACTTGGAGCTATATTTTTATTCACCACATGATATGTGTTTCACTTGGAGCATCATTTTGTTTTCTTTTGTTTTGCCTTCTGTTTGAATAAAATGCCAAGATCTGAAATCCTTAAATGTTAGAGAGTCTTCACATAGCTACATAATTATTTAACTACTCATTGATCTTCACTTATATCTTTTTGGAGTAGTTTGTCATTTACTCGTGTGCTTCACTGATATCCTATGAGTAAATGGTTGAATGAGTTGAATATCATAAATCTGAAATTATACATGTTTCATTTGCTTACCCATGGGAGTAATGACTCCACATCTAAGAAGTAGAAGTGGTAAATTTATTGAAGGGTAGCAAACATTGTATTGGTCACTTGAACAATTCATGAAAGAATATTGAAGGAAGAGAGATTTCACATATAAATATACTATCTTAGACATCTTCTATGATTGTGAGCCCCATTAATTATTTTCAAACCTGAGCAAATTAGTTGAAGTTGGAACAAGGAAGACAACGTAATGAGTTATGCTTGGGTGTATTTGTATAGAAGTTATATTGTTATAGATCCTCCAACATGTGGTGCTTGCTATTTAGAATCCTTTGCTAGCCAAATATCTGTACTAAGCGGGAATACTGCTGTGCATCCAAATCCCTTGAACCAAGTTTCTTCCATGAGTGTCCACCATACCTACCTATATGCGGTATTTACCTGCCGTTCCAAGTAAATTTGCATGTGCCAAACTCTAAACCTTCAAATAATAATCTGTTTTGTATGCCCGAATCGCTCATGTAGCGACTAGGGGCTGTCAGTATCTTCCATGCTAGGTGGGTTATTCTCACGATGAGTGGACTCCGCTCATCATTCACGAGAAAAATGGCTGGTAACTGGGATGCCCAGTCCCATGATCAAAAGATCAAAATCAAATCAAAAATAATTGCAAACAAAACTCCCCCAGGATTGATGTTAGTTGGAGGCACCCGTTGTTTCGGGCAAGCCATGGATTGATGATTGTTGGTGGAGGGGGAGTAAAAACTTTACCATTCTGTTTGGGAACCGCCTATAATGTATGTAGTATGGAAGATATTGGGAACTCTTGGTTGTTATGTTGACAATGAAAGCATACCTCTCAAAATTATTTTCATCTCTATTTCAAAATCGAGCTCTGGCACCTCTGCAAATCCCTGCTTCCCTCTGCGAAGGGCCTATCTTTTACTTTTATGCAAGAGTCAGTAGTATTCCTTCTCATTCCTACCTACTCTTTAGTTGGCAAGCATCGTGTGTTGGGGAAAGATCTAAGCATATATGGCCATGCAAATATATTTGATCATGAATTATTATTGTTGACAATTATCTATATGATAAGTGAGTTGGGAGGCGAAACACTAAGCCCCTATCTTTCTCTGTGTTCGATGGATGCTATTTGTTCTAAGAATATGCTTTGAGTGGTAGCAATCATGGAAGACTATATGATAGTTGAGTATGTGGAGTTTGCTAAATCAAAGCTCTAACATAGACCCTTCCTGAAAATAAGATGAATTGTAATTGTTTGATGACTGAGAATGAAGTTTGCTAGTTTTCAAGAAAGTTTATGGTCTATGCTTTAACATGTGAATAGCTTGTTACTTGATCTTGAGAAGTTTTATGAGATGAACTACTGTTATGACATATAATCATGCTAGAAAAGGTGATTGAAATTATCATTGATCAGACTTGTGCACCTGCTAGCATTCACACTTCATAAATTCTTTCTTTTATCATTTACCTACTCAAGGACAAGCAGGAATTAAGCTTGGGGATGCTGATACGTCTTCAACATATCTATAATTTATGAAGCATCCATGCTATTATATTATCTATTTTGGATGTTTATGGGCTTTACTAAGCACTTTCATATTATTTTTGAGACTAACCTATTAACCGGAGGCCCAGCCATATTGTTGTTTTCTTGCCTATTTCAGTGTTCGAAGAAAAGGAATATCAAACAGAGTCCAAATGGAATGAAACCTTCGGGAAGTTATTTTTGGAACGGAAGCAATCCAGGGGACTTGGAGTGCACGTAAGGGAAGCTTCGAGGTGGCCACAAGGCAGGGAGGCGCGCCCACCTCCCCTGGGCGTGCCCCCCCCACCCTTGTGGGCCCCTCGTGGCTCCCCTGACCGACTTCTTTCGCCTATATATCTCCATATACCCTAAAAACTTCAAGGAGCACAATAGATCAGGAGTTCCGCCGCCGCAAGCCTCTATAGCCACAAAAAACCAGTCGGGACCCTATTCCGGCACCCTGCTAGAGGGGGGATCCCTCATCGGTGGCCATCTTCATCATCCCAGCGCTCTCCATGACAAGGAGGGAGTAGTTCACCCTTGGGGCTGTGGGTATGTACCAGTAGCTATGTGTTTGATCTCTCTCTCTCTCGTGTTCTTGAGGTGATACAGTCTTGATGTATCGCGAGCTTTGCTATTATAGTTGGATCTTATGATGTTTGTCCCCCTCTACTCTCTTGTAATGGATTGAGTTTTCCCTTTGAAGTTATCTTATCCGATTGAGTCTTTAAGGATTTGAGAACACTTGATGTATGTCTTGCATGTGCTTATCTGTGGTGACAATGGGATATCACGTGATCTACTTGATGTATATTTTGGTGATCAACTTGCGGGTTCAGTGACCTTGAACTTATGCATAGGGGTTGGCACACGTTTTCGTCTTGACTCTCCGGTAGAAACTTTGGGGCACTCTTTGAAGTACTTTGTGTTGGTTGAATAGATGAATCTGAGATTGTGTGATGCATATCGTATAATCATACCCACGGATACTTGAGGTGACATTGGAGTATCTAGGTGACATTAGGGTTTTGGTTGATTTGTGTCTTAAGGTGTTATTCTAGTACGAACTCTATGATAGATCGAACGGAAAGAATAGCTTCATGTTATTTTACTATGGACTCTTGAATAGATCGATCAGAAAGGATAACTTTGAGGTGGTTTCGTACCCTACCATAATCTCTTCATTTGTTCTCCGCTATTAGTGACTTGGAGTGACTCTTTGTTGCATGTTGAGGGATAGTTATATGATCCAATTATGTTATTATTGTTGAGAGAACTTGCACTAGTGAAAGTATGAACCCTAGGCCTTGTTTCCTAGCATTGCAATACCGTTTGTGCTCACTTTTATCATTAGTTACCTTGCTGTTTTTATATTTTCATATTACAAATACCTTTATCTACCATCCATATTGCACTTGTATCACCATCTCTTCGCCGAACTAGTGCACCTATACAATTTACCATTGTATAGGGTGTGTTGGGGACACAAGAGACTCTTTGTTATTTGGTTGTAGGGTTGTTTGAGAGAGACCATCTTCATCCTACGCCTCCCACGGATTGATAAACCTTAGGTCATCCACTTGAGGGAAATTGGCTACTGTCCTACAAACCTCTGCACTCGGAGGCCCAACAACGTCTACAAGGAGAAGGTTGCATAGTAGACATCAGTGTCATACCTAGTGCATCGGGTCCAATGAAATCTTTTGTGACAATACTGGAGCAATTGCGTGGGCGAAGGAATCCAGATTTCACAAGATAACCAAGCACATCAAGAGATGCTTCAATTCCATCTGTCATCAAGTGCCAGAAGGAGACATAGACATTTGCAAGATACATATGGATCTGAATGTTGCAGACCCATTGACGAAGCCTCTCTTATGAGCAAAACATGATCAGCACCAAGACTCCATGGGTGTTAGAATCATTACAATGTAATCTAGATTATTGACTCTAGTGCAAGGGGGAGACTGAAGGAAATATGCCCTATAGGCAATAATAAAGTTGTTATTTATATTTCCTTATATCATGATAAATGTCTATTATTCATGCTAGAATTGTATTAACTGGAAACTTAGTACATGTGTGAATACATAGACAAACAGAGTGTCCCTAGTGTGCCTCTACTTGAATAGCTCGTTAATCAAATATGGTTAAGTTTCCTAGCCATAGACATGTGTTTTCATTTGATGAACGGGGTCACATCATTAGAGAATGATGTGATTGACAAGACCCATCTGTTAGCTTAGAACTATGATTGTTTAGTTTATTCCTATTGCTTTCTTCATAACTTATACATGTTCCTATGACTATGAGATTATGCAACTCCCGAATACCGGAGGAACACTTAGTGTGCTATCAAACGTCACAACGTAACTGGGTGATTATAAAGATGCTCTACAGGTGTCTCCGATGGTGTTTGTTGGGTTGACATAGATCGAGATTAGGATTTGTCACTACGTGTTTCGGAGAGGTATATCTGGGCCCTCTCGGTAATGCACATCAATATAAGCCTTGCAAGCAATGTGACTAATGAGTTAGTTACGGGATGATGCATTACGGAACAAGTAAAGAGACTTGTCGGTAACGAGATTGAACTAGGTATTGAGATACCGACGATTGAATCTCCGGCAAGTAACATACCGATGACAAAGAAACAACGTATGTTGTTATGCGGTTTGACCGATAAATATCTTTGTAGAATATGTAGGAACCAATATGAGCATCCAGGTTCCGCTATTGGTTATTGACCGGAAGTGAGTATCGGTCATGTCTACACAGTTCTCGAACCCATAGGGTCCGCACGCTTAAACGTTCGATGATGGTCGGTATTATGACTTTATGTGTTTTGATGTACCGAAGGTAGTTCGGAGTCCCGGATGTGATCACGGAAATGACGAGGAGTCTTGAAATGGTCGAGACATAAAGATCGATATATTGGAAGGCTATGTTTGGACACTAGAATGGTTCCGAATGAGTTCGGGCATTTTCCGGAATATCGGGAGGTTACTGGAACCCCCCGGGGAGTCAATGGGCCTTATTGGGCCTTAGTGGAAGAGAGGAGGAGGCATCCAAGGTGGGGGCACCCCCCAAGCCCAATCCGAATTGGGAGGGGGGTCGGCCCCCCTTTCCTTCTCTCCCTCTCCCTCTCCCTTCTTCTCCTACTCCAAATAGGGAAGGGGGAAACCAACTCCTACTGGGAGTAGGACTCCCCCCCTTGGGCGCGCCATAGAGAGGGCCGGACCTCCCCTCCTCCACTCCTTTATATACGGGGGAGGGGGCACCCCATAGACACACAAGATGATTGTTTAGCCGTGTGCAGTGCCCCCTCCACCATATTCTACCTCGGTCATATCATCGTAGTGCTTAGGCGAAGCCCTGCGCCGGTAACTTCATTATCACCGTCGCCATGCTGACAAAACTCTCCCTCGATCTCAGCTAGATCTAGAGTTCGTGGGACATCACCGATCTGAACGTGTGCAGATCGCGGAGGTGTCGTATGTTCGGTGCTAGGATCGGTCAGATCGTGAAGACGTACGACTACGTCAAGCGCGTTGTCATAACGCTTTCGCTTTCGGTCTACGAGGGTACGTAGACATCACTCTCCCCTCTTGTTGCTATGCATCACCTAGATAGATCTTGCGTGGTCGTAGGAAATTTTTTGAAATTACTTCATTCCCCAACATAATATACCCAAACCACCATGAGTTTTACGAAGGCAAACTTTCTACCAAGCAACCATGGCAATACCTCTCTCCGTGGTACCATATTTTCTCCAAAGCTAGTAGTTTAGATAGATGTTAAGTTGTTTAACCATAGTCTTAGGGATGATCAAAAAGCACATGAATAAGATAGCCATGCCATAGAATACAGACTTGACTAGTGTGAGTTTATCAGCGGATGATAGTAGGGTGGAACAACCTTATGATACGTATCCAATGTATCTATAAATTATGAAGTATTCATGCCATGTTTACAACAATTTTATATAGGTTTGGTATGATTTGAATGGAACTAACTCAGACTGACGATGTTTTCAGCAGAACTACCGTGGTGTTGTTTTTTGTGCAGAAATAGAAGTTCTCAGAATTGGACGAAACTTTTCTGGAGCAAAGAACCACTGGAGGGGGGCATGTTGTCCACTAGGCACCGGGGTGCGCCACCCCCCTCTAGCGCGCCCTGGTGGGTAGTGGGCCCCTCGAGGCCCATCTCAGTGTTAGACTGACGCCAAAAAATGTTATAAATACAAAGACCCCCACAAATAATCCTAGATCGGAATTTCCGTTGCCGCAAGCCTCTGTGGCCACGAAAAACCAATCTAGACCCTGTTCCCGCACCCTGCCGAAGGGGGAAATCATCACCAGGGGGCATCTTAATCATCCCGACGGCCACCATGACGAGGAGGGAGTAGTCCACCCTCGGGGCTGAGGGTTTGTAGTAGTTATGTGTTTGATCTCTCTCTCTCTCTCTCTCTCTCTCTCTCTCTCTCGTGTTCTTGATTTGGCACAATCTTGATGTATCGCGAGCTTTGTTAATATAGTTGGATCATATGGTGTTTCCCCTCTCTATCTTGTTGTGATGAATTGAGTTTTACCTTTGAGATTTCATTATTATTGGATTGAATATTTTGATGGATTTGAGAGCACTTGATGTATGTCTTGGCACTCAACTCATGGATTCCCGAAGCGACATTGGGGTAATCTATGCATAGGGGTTGATGCATGTTCTCGTCTTTGTTTCTTCGGTAGAAATCTTGGGGCACTCTTTGAAGTTCTTTGTGTTAGATTGAGTATTATGAATCTGAAGTTGTTTGGTGCATATCGTATAATCAACTCACAGATACTCGTGGTGACATTGAAGTATCTATGTGACATTAGAGTTGGTTGATGTGTATCGTATGGTGTTATTTTAGTATGAACTCTTGGGTTGTTTGTGATACTTATAGGAATAGCTCGATAGATTGATCGGAAAGCATAACTTTAAGGTGGTTTCCTACCCTACAAACAATTCTGTCCTATGTTGTCCGCTAGATAAGAACTTTGGAGTGATTCTTCATCGCACGTTGAGGGATGGTTATATGATCCAATTATATTAGAATTGTTGAGAGATTGCACTAGTGAAAGTATGAACCCTAGGCCTCATTTTCAAGCATTGCAATACCGTTTGTACTCACTTTTGTTACTTGCTACCTTCCTGTTTTTTATTGTTCCTATTACAAAAATCAATATCTACTATCATTACTGCACTTGTATCACCATCTCTTTGCCGAACCAGTGCACCTATACAATTTATCATTGTATTTGGTGTGGTGGGGACACAAGACTCTTTGTTATTTGGTTGCAGGGTTGTTTGAGAGAGGCCATCTTCATCCTATGCCTCCCACGGATTGATAAATCTTAGGTCATCCACTTGAGGGAAATTTGCTGTTGTCCTACAAAAATCTGCGCTTGGAGGCCCAACATCAGTCTAGAAGAACAAGTTGTGTGGTACACATCACCTAATAGCCCGTTTTCAATCCTTTTGAGCAGAGTACAAAATCTTCTAGTCTTGGTTTGGTGAGACATAAAGGAAGACCAAGATAATTGTGGGGAAGGAGATCACTTTGCAGCCTAGCATTGAGGAGAGGTGGGTCACTTTGTCTGTAGCAGTATTAATTGGTATTAAAATAGATTTGGAATAATTCACTTTAAGATCAGTATAGGCTGCAAAATGTAGGAGAAGAGTCTTAATGTGGCTCAGTTGAGTGGCATCAGCATTTGTTACTAGAATCGTATCATCAGCATACTGGATTATGGGATATTCAGGGCGTGAGGTGTGGATCCGAGGAGAGTTCGAAGGTCATTGAGCATAGATTCATTAAGCATAGTCTGTAGGAGACCAACATCAATAATAAAGATCAAAGGTGAAAGTGGATCTGTAACATCCCAAATTTTCAATTTGGAATGTTATACATTAGATCATCATTGCATCTCATATTTTTATTACATTTTGGCTCGATCCTAGAAATTCTATGCAACTCAAGGACCCACGGAGAGAGTTGGGGATTTCGTTATTTTCATATTTGATTTTTCTCAAATTTTGAAAATAGGATCATTTGATTTTAATTATTTTAATTTCAATTATTTCTATTATAAAAATATGAGAGAGGGAATAAAATGACTTTCCCTAAATAAAGAAATATTGAGGATTTAATAATAATATCAAATAAGATTTTATTTCGGAGTTTTATCGCTATTTTATTAGAATTAGGAAAAATGAGCGTTTTTCAAAATTGCTTTTAGGCCCCAAATAAATGTCCATCTTGTCCGGCTTGATTTTAGAAGTCGGGTAAAATTTATTTCGGGATTTTTGGAATCCGTTTAGTATTTCTTTTATTTGTTTTTCTGCCCATAATTGTTTTTTTAAGATACCGACCTACCGGGTCGTGTCCGCCCCGGACTCCTGGCCCGGCTGGCCTTATAAGCCGGGAGGCCGACCCCGCCAGCCCAGCCACCCGCCCCCGTGAAACCCTAGCGCCGCTGCCGCTTGAGCCACCCCGCCGCCGCCGGTCCCGCGCCGCCGGCGCCGCGTCGCCGTCCTGAGCTGCCGCCGCCGTCGCCCCGCCTCCCCGCAGCGCCGCCGCCGCCCCGGAGCCACCGGATCCCCTCGCCGCCAACGGCACCCGCCCGCCGGAGCTCGCTGCCGACCTCGCCGAACTTCGACCCGAGGTAGCCGCCGGTTTTTTTATAAAAACCGTTCGGTTTTTTCGAAACCCTAGATCCGTTTTTTTATTAAATTCGGTTCGGTTTTTTTTGGTTTAGTCTATTTAGCGGACGTTCATCCGTATGTTCATTTTAACAAACGGTTTTCGTCATTTAGCCGCAAACAGCGAACGTTCGTTCGTTAGCCTGTTCGTCCGTTTTTCTTTTTCTCGGATTTTCCGCGATTATTTCTGATCGCGATTTCTGATCCGATTTTTGTTCTAGTATAACTTCTCGCTCGTTTATCGGAACCAGGCGATTCAAGCGCCTAGAGTTTCGTCTCGAAACCCTCTTTCCGTTTAACCAACTCAAACAAGTTTTTGCTACTGTAAAATTTGACTTAGGTCCAGATTAGTAAATGAAGCTTGTTTCTTTTGCCGTTTGAGTTTCGTTGTTTCGTTTGATTTGATTCTTTTTGCAAACCGGAGTTCTTAAGTTGAACTTTCTGGTTAGATCTCTTATTTGAGTTTTACCTTTGCATTAGATGAGTGCTTATTGTATGCTTGTTTTTTTGCGATAGAGTACCCGGAGTGTGCCGCTTGCTACTTCGAATCTCTAGGTTTCACGGATCATCAGCAAGGCAAGTAACACTTTGATCATACCTCTTTACTACCCAGCTTTATTGCATTAGGTCAATCCTCAAACAATTGCATGGTTAGGATGTGATTAATATGTGGGTTTTGGGAAGTAGATGAGGTAGTACCTATCACCTGTTTTATTATCAAACATTTGGGAGTTACTTCTACGTTTGCTTATATTTCCATGCTATGCTAGTAGACGTGGATTGGGTGAGTGTATCCATTATAGATGTGAGATTGTTAATTAATGGTTTATTTAAGGTGGCAACTTAAATTCACATCTGGATGGATTGAGGCACCTGGGGAACCCAGTGTTGTCTGTATTTTTGGAAATCCCAGGGTGCCGTGTGATTCTCCTATGGACCGCCACCCAGACTCAAAGGGATCATGAGATTATTCATGCTAGAAACTTCTGTGTGTAGCCGCAAGCTACTATGGGCTATAGCATAGTTGTTTAAGTTGCGTGAGCTCTTGAAGAGGTAGACTAGCAGATGTAGGGGATGTAGGTTGGTATTGTCTACCCGGAGTAGAGAGTTAATGCTTCTGAAAGACTGTGTCTCGGTCATCCGTTTCTCAAACACCATGCAGTGCGAGAAACCAAGCGGAGGAGATCGAGTCTTGCAGGGAAAAGTGTGCAAACCTCTGCAGAGTGTATAAACTAATCATGGTTAGCCGTGTCCACGGTTATGGACATTTTGAGTATCTAGTACTTGGATTATCATGTGAATCTCATCATGTTACTTAATTTAATTCTGTTGGGTTAATGATGATGCTTAATTGGGATTGAGTTGGAGGAACCTTCTCAATGTTTAACAACCACCATGATAGTTAAATAAAATTTATTCCTTTGTTGTAGGGGGAAATTGGCTTTATGCAAAACTGTAACCATAGAGCTTTCCACCAGCCATATATGCATGTAGTGATAGCATTATTCTGTTCGTTACTCTCTATGTGTTACATTGCGAGCATATTCCATGTGCTGACCCGTTTTCGGGCTGCAACGTTCATGTTGCAGACTTTTCAGACGACGAGTAAGGTGCCTTAGGTCGTGATCTTATACTCAATGATGCCGTTGGAGTTGATGGACTCGCTTATCTTCCAAGCCTTCCGTTGTTATCGTTATTAGATGGCCTTAAGCCATATTTACTGTAATAAGTTCTCTTTTGAGACATTCGATGTAATAAGTGTGTGATTGCTACTCTGTTATAAATCCTTCAAGTACTGTGTGTGTCAGCATTACCGTTCCAAGGATGACACTGATGCACAGAGATCAGATTGTTTGAGGTCTAGTCGCTACAGGATCCCCCTGCCTGACTCCTTTTTTGCAAACAAAATGCTTGCCAGGAACACCATTAAGAAGAACAGATGAGTGATCAGTACTATAGATCATCTTAATCCAATGAATCCATTTATCTCCAAAACCCTTTGCCTTTAATATTTCAAAGAGGGTTTCATGATTCAACATGTGAAATGCCTTTTCAAAATCCAGTTTGAGCAAAACAATTTACTTCTTAGACAAATAGCATTGATGAACATATTTATAAGACTAAGCTAAACAATCCGGAATGCACATGATGTTGAGAAATCCATATTGGTTTTTATGAACCAATTTGAGAACGAATTTTTGAAGTCTATTGTCCAGAAGCTTATTGATGATCTTGAGTGTGCAATTAAGGAGTAGATTGGTCTGAACTCATTATGTGTAGTAGCACCATCAACTTTTAGAATCAATGTGACAAATGAGTAGTTAATGTCTGAATGTTAGCAGTACCATGATAAAAATCCTTAATCAACTTATAGAAGTCAGGAGCCATGATATCCCAATAATTCTTTAAAAAGGCAACATTAAATCCATTTGGACCAAGAGATTTATCTACAGGCATGTGTTTGATGACATAGTGAATTTCATCTTTGGTAAATGGTGCTTCCAAGTCAGATAAATCTTCACGTGTCAGAAGTTGGTGTAACTACGGAGGATTCTGAGACACATAGGCCTTACCCATTTTGCACTTGGATGCTCTGTATAAAATATCATATTTAGATGGATGATCACAATGTCCACAACCATGTTCATCTTTCAGCATGGCAGTGCTATTGTTTCTGAACTTGATGGTAGCTCTGGCCTGAAAGTACTTAGTGTTTGCCTCTCCCATTTTGATCTTCCTAATGGTGGCCCTTTGCTTATAACATAGTCTTTGATATTCCAGAATTTGTTAAAGATGGGGTTTGAGAATAGATCTGCCACTGGCCTCTTCAACAGTTAAGTATCTGAACTCCTCAATAAGACCATAACACAGTATCAAAATTTTGGTATTACCAATAATTTTCTTTAGGTGTGATAAATCCCTTGACCAGTTATTGTGGCCCTTCCTTAACCATTTGAATTTAGCAGCTATAATCTTAGCACTGTTATTCTCTTGTACCTCTTGGTCCCAAATGCCCTAAACTATCACTAGTACGTGTTGGTGCTATACAAATGGTTTTTAACCCCTTTCCGCGATGGCATTTGGAACCGTCGCCTAGTGAGTCACGGTGATAGGGGGGTCCTTCCCACACGACCCAGAAACCGTCGTGGATATGCCCTCCTGGCACACATGCTCGGCAAAATGAGTTCGTGTGCGACCAGCGGGCGCACAAATATGGAAATACATACAGTAGAGCTAAAAAATACAATTATACACACGAAATTGTTTCCCGTCGCAAGTACATCACACACAGTCAGTCCCCGCTAAACGTTTCCATTCGTATGTACATCTCACACAGTCGCTCCAAGGAAAACATTTCCGTTCACAGGTACATCACACACAATTTTTCCCGTTAAATCGTTTGTGATAGCGTTGCCATTGCACACGATATTAAAAAAATTATCGTTTGCATTATTGAATGCATCACACACGGTCCGTAGAAGAAACTATGTGGCAAAGATTGTCCATCACACACAGTTTTTATGTGGTAAACGTTTGTGCAAGGTGGCCTAACGCAAACAGTTTTCAAGAGAAAGTCTTATGTGATCGTTCATTGATCCAACACGGTTTATTCCTAGAAACTGTGTTCGTTGCCTGAGGTCATCGCCCATGGTATTTTTTCAATAATCGTTTGCAATAGCAAAACCCAACTAGCAGGCTAATTACCCTATTATTAATAATCCATTTGTTAATCTAATTGACATTCATATTAAGCACATAATATATTTCATTTCCATATTAAGGAAGAAGAATTTCATAATTGAAATACATCAGAGTACAACATGATATAGCTTTAGCACTCAGCTACCCCATTACACAACTGCACCAGCACCAAGTTTCACATGCAACATGTAGAACATTTCAAAATTAGCATCATAGACGGTATATAGACAGATGCATCTCATCTGGAAAACTGCTAAAGTGGAAGGCGGATATTGAGCCTTCATTCATGTTGAAGGTCTTTGCAACTTTAGGCCAGTGTCTGTGGATGATTGACCGTCTGTCCTTCGTCCTCTTCAGGAACACTTCAATATTGAACCGTGGGTGTTGTATGAAAACCTTCCTTGCCTCCTGACCAAACAGGTGGTTTGAGAGGTAATCATCAGTGAACTGCTTTGGAAAGGCCTGAAAACAAGGATGTGCATAAATATCTTCTCTATATTGGAAATGGGGCAAAGGAATAAAAAGGCAAGGTATAATAGTTAGTACCATCTTGTAGTGAACTGATTCTTCTTCATTATGCAGACAAAGATCTTATTGTTTTTTGTCGCTAATTTCTTTATCCTAACAATCTTTCTGAGTTTCTTGATTTGATTGATATTCATGGACAACTCATTTCCCCTATGCAAAAAGGGTCGAACAGTGGGTCAAAACCACTGACAACAGGACCTACATGTGAAAAACCAAATTGTTAAAAACCTAAATATTAAATTGGTTCATGCAATTGCACAGTAATGTGCTATTAGACAACAGACCATGCACATGTCAACCTCGATTGTAAACCTCAGTGCTTCCCATTGTTTCCCTGCAACACATATAAGGTAGTTAGTCATCAGGTTAAGTAAGGGTTCGCATGCTATCAGTAAAATATGTTGATGAAAAATAAGCACATTGCAGATTCAACAGATTAATTCAAGCCACATGGAAAACCCATTTATCCAAACCAAGCACGATTAAGAACTAGGAAATGTAGCACTTGTATATGTTTCTCATCTACTAAGTTCAGCCAAATTCGATTTATTCCTCACATGCACAACAATACAAAATTCTACCCACGACAATTGGACATCACATTGCAGAATTGAACCAAGCAGTTAACTAAACACCACAACAAATGAACCAAACATTAACTAAGCACCACATTGCACAATATAACATACTCCTAATAGAAGATCACACAATTAACCAAACCAAGCATGCTTAACAACTTGGAAATATAGCAATTGTATTTGTTTCTCATGTATTTAGTACATCCAAATTCAATTCATTCCTCACATGGTATATAATAACAGAATGTGCCCACAACTATTGAACATCACATTGCAGTATTGAACCAAACAGTTAACTAAACACCACAACACAAATGAACCAAATGTTAACTGAGCACCACATTGCACAATGTATAACCAAACCAAGCATGCTTGACAACTTGGAAATATAGCAATTGTATTCGTTTCTCATGTATTTTGTAAAGATAAATTCGATTTATTTCTCACATGGAAGACAATACAAAATTGCAGCCTGAAGAATTGAACATCACATTTGCAGAATTGAACCAAACAGTTAACTGAAGACGATAACTAATTAACAAAACAGTTAATAAGTGAGCACCACACTACACGACATATAGAACATATACACTAGAGCAACAGATTGCATGGTAAAATTAGATAGAATAATTCACTAGAATTTGTGAAGGAAAGGCAGGAGCAGCACACGCAACGGGTAAACCGAGCATGCTTAACCCGCGTAGCTAGCAAATGGCAAGGTGCTCCTCTAAGATCTGGGGGTCGGCACGAATGGCAGCCATCGCGACATCATCCACGCGTGTGGTCGCGATTTGCTTCTCCGCTGCCAAATGCTCCTTGAGATCCTGGCTATACTGCGTGCACCATGCCTTAGGGTGGCGCTTATTTGGTGGAGGGGTCGGTGATTTTGGTGGAAGGTGTCGCGCTCGCGCCGGCGGTCGAGGCATGTGGGATGTGCAAGTAGGAGGAGGATGGGGGTCGGGTGTGGATTACCTACCTGGATAGACGAGGCCGAGCAGCGTGAAGGAGGGTCGCCGGCGAGGAGGCGGCGCTGCAAGCAAGGAGTGAAGGTTTCAACTTAGAAAGGAAGGCTGAAACTGGGAAATGCGGCTTTTGGTAAGGGGGAGGGGGCGGGGAGGTAGATATTTCCGCGAAAGCCGAAAATTTGGAATCGCTCTAGCAAAAAAACTGGCGTGCAAAGTGTCATCAGACACGGTCCCTTATTCAGAACTGTGTACGATATGTGAACATCACAAACAATACAGATAGCTTAACCCGTGTGTGATGAGTTTGAACGTCAAAAATTTTGGTTCGAATTTCCATGGTTACAGTGGTCATCCATGTCATTGCATAATTTGGGTACACAAAGGAGACTACAGCACACCCACACTTCTTAATCGAGCAAGTTCGGCAATTAAACAAAGCTAGATGACCTAAACATTACTCTAACAAATTAAAGATCGGCGCTCTTAATTAAACAAAACAAAAAGTACTACTACGGCTGGTGCTCGTCGATCTCCGCTGCCGCCTTCATGTCCAGCTCGCGCCCGACTGTCTCCTGGGGAAGGGGCTCCATGGCATCCATCGCACCATACTCGGCAAGCATCTCGCCATCCGCGTCCGCCATCTCTTTAGAAAAGGCCGCCACGAGCTGGGCGTGGGCGGCCGCTATCTGGGCTTGGACGGGCTCCATCGTCGCAAGGTATGCGGCGGAGGAACGGATGGCTGCTCAAACACTCTCGGCAATTGCCAGCTCTTCGGCATGGGTTGCCCACCTTTGTTGGAGAAGCTTTGTTCGATTTGTGCGGTAACTGCCACAAGCTGGGCGTGGACAGCCTCGACATGGTCATGGGCGGCCTCCATCAGGGCTAAGGCTACCGCTGCGAAACGGACAGCTGCTGTGCCGCTCTTGTCAGTTGATATCCCCGAGGCAGATGTTGCTTCCGCCACTTGAGAAGAAACATCGGCCGTTTGGGCTGCCTTGGCTGCCCGGTCGCAGATTGTAGCCGCGCTCATGCACCTTGTTAGCACGCGGATGGCGGCTGCAGCCGCGCTCTCGCCGGAGTGGGCCACCGAAGTTGCCCTCACGATGCGGGTCCACGTGCCCATCTTTCACCGGCGACGATTGAACAGTGAAATGATATTTGGGGAGCGAGTTAGTGTGCTTGAGACGCCGGCTGTGGACTGTAGCTGGCACACCTTCTCGCATAAGCCATAGGCGTACTATACACCAACGGTGCTCTAGGATATTTTGTGATGCATCTCACACGATTGTTGATAATAAATTGTGTGCGATCTACTTGATTTTTCATCTTGATTTGAATTATATAATGGGGTCACAGCAGAAATGGATGGTGTTTGAATTGCTAGACCTTTTATCTGTAGTGAACATGCAACTATATGTGTGTCGTAAAATAATTGGAATTATTCAGGGTTCGTTTGAACATTTTATACATTAAATTTGTTTTCTAGCCATTTTAGGTGCACAATTCAAAATTAAACTACATGCACATGCTTCGGTGCACCAACATGGGTTGTAAAATCATATATGTGTCCATGGGTTTATGCTTATGTCCATGCAAGAAATGGGGATGAAATTCGAACACCACGACACCGGGTAATTCTAGTAAATCCAAAATTCATCCGAAATTCATGAAACTTGGCATGCTATCATGGAGCAGCATCAACATGTCGTGGTAAATTCTTTGTCCCATTTGGGGCAGGTTTGGGTATAAGCTTCTCATAAACCACAACTTCTCACAACAAGGGTGATGGTTTCACCTTTCTGGACGAAACGATATCCGTTGCCTCTTCTCGATTTCAATTTTTTCCTAGCGTCAACATAGAACAACAGGAGTGTTGTGTCAATTTTTGGGATTTTTCGGGGTTCGTTTGGACATTTTTATGCACTAATTGAGTTTTCAATGCATTTATGTGCATAACTCAAAGTTGAACTACATGCACATGGTCTAATGCATATAAAATGGTTGAAAATTCAAATCTATGTCCTTGGTTCCATGCGTAGGTCCCATGCAATAAATGGGAATGAATGTCAAGCACCATGCCACCGTCACTCGGCCGCAAACATTGAGATACCTGGTTTTTAAATTCTAGTAAATCAAAAGCTCGTCGGAAATTCATGAAACTTGGCATGCTATCATGGAGCGGCATCAACATGTCGTGGTAATTTTGTTGTCCCATTTGGGGCAGGTTTGGGTATATGCTTCTCACAAACCAGAGCTTATCACAACAAGCCTGATGGTTTTGGTACAGAATGTTTCACCTTTATGTACGAAACAATATCCATTGCCTCTTCTCGATTTCAATTTTTTCCTAGTGTTAACATAAAACAACAGGAGTGTTGTGTTATTTTTTGGGATTTTTTGGGGTTCGTTTGGACATTTTTATGCATTAATTGAGTTCTCAATGCATTTATGTGCATAATTCAAATTTGAACTACATGCACATGCTCTAATGCATATAAATTGGTTGAAAATTCAAATATGTGTTCTTGGTTGCATGCTTAGGTCTCATGCAAGAAATGGGAATGAATGTCAAGCACCCTGCCACCGTCACTCGACCGCAAACATTGAGATACCTGGTTTTTAAATTCTAGTAAATCCAAAACTCGTCTAAAATTCATGAAACTTGGCATGCTATCATGGAGCGGCATCAACATGCCGTGGCAAAAAAATTTGTCCCATTTGGGGCAGGTTTGGGTATATGCTTCTCACAACAAGCATGATGGTTTCGGTAGGGAACGTCCCACCTTTGTGGACGAAACGATATCCATTGCCTCTTATTGCTTTCAAAAAATTTCTCGTGTCAACATAGAATAATAGGAGTGTTGTGTCAATTTTTGTGATTTTTCGGGGTTCGTTTGGACATTTTTATGCATTAACTGAGTTCTCAATGCATTTATATGCATAATTCAAATTTGAACTACATGCACATGCTCTAGTGCATATAAATTGGTTGAAAAATCAAATATGTGTCCTTGGGTGCATGCTTAGGTCCCATGCAAGAAATGGGAATGAATTTCAAACCACTGGGTACAGTTGATTGCGGGCAAAACATTGAGATGCTTTATTTTTAAATTCTAGTAAATCCAAAACTCATATGAAATTCATGAAACTTGGCATGCTATCATGGAGCGGCATCAACATGTCGTGGTAAATTTTTTTTCCCATTTGGGGTAGTTTGGGTATATGCTTCTCACAAACCAGAGCTTCTCACAACAAGCATGATGATTTTGGTAGGGAACGTCCCACCTTTGGGGACAAAACGATATCCATTGCTTCTTATTTCTTTCAAAAAAAATCATGTCAACATAGAACAATAGGAGTGTTGTGTCAATTTTTGTGATTTGCCGGGGTTCGTTTGGACATTTTTATGCATTAGCTGAGTTTTCAATGCATTTGTTTGCATAATTCAAATTTGAACTACATGCACATGCTCCAGTGCATATAAATTGGTAAAAAAATCAAATATGTCTCCTTGGGTGCATGATTAGGTCCCATGCAAGAAATGGGAATGAATTTCAAACACCAGGGCATTGTTGATTGCCGGCAAAACATTGAGATACTTTATTTTTAAATTCTAGTAAATCCAAAACTCGTCTGAAATTCATGAAACTTGGCATGCTATCATGGAGCGGCATCAACATGCCGTGGTAAATTTTTTGTCCCATTTGGGGCAGGTTTGGGTATATGCTTCTATCAAGACCCCGACTCAATGCCACATCGATCTAGCATGTAACACCTCATATCACTTTGCGGCCTCACGCACGGTATTCCCACGGGTGTCGCCTTACCTTTGCCCGGGACCGTTTGCGCCTTTTGGCACACGTATATGATAGTGTCGCTAGCATCCATATGATAAGGAGCCCGGGCTGACATGGCTAGTCGTAAACCCAAAGTGGCACAAACTTACAGGGATAGGCATCCATGACCCAGCATCGAACGTGTCGGTCATCAGCGAGTGAATCCAGGCTGTAGCACTGGGCTAGCAGGACTCCAGTGAACCGGGCTGTAGCGGGCTAACAGGACTCCGGTATTCATCGCGTGACATTTCCCCGAAGGGACAGACACAGGAACAAAGAAGGACACATGCCGGCCAGCCTAAGTGTTCCGTAGCAGTAGCAAGCTACCATAGCTCAGTGGAAGCACTAGGAGACATTTCCCGGTAAGAGAGGCTACTAAGGATAAACAACTAGATAGTCAGATCCCACACATACCAAGCATTTCAATAACATACACACAATATGCTCGATATGTGCAAATACAACATGGCATCACAACATGACTCTACGACTCAAGTATTTATTCAATAGGCTCTGAGGAGCGAGATATTACAAACATGGGTCTCATGACCCAACAATCAGAGCATACAAGTCAAAGCATATGCGGAAGCTTAACATGTCTGAGTACAGACATCTACAAATGAAAAAGGCTGAGAAGCCTAACTAACTACCAAATCCTGCCGAGGGCACAAGATCGTAGCTGAGGTAACAACGTAAACGTCGAAGTCCACGCGGAACTACTAGCGAGACTGAAGTCTCTCTGCAAAAACGTAAAATAGGCAAACGTGAGTACAAATGTACCCGGCAAGACTTACATCAGAACTATCTACATATGCATCATTATCAACAAAGGGATGGTGGGGTTTAACTGCAGCAAGCCAGCTTTGACTCGGTGGCTATCCTGAACTACGACTGCAAGTAACTCTTTTGAGGTGGCGCACACGAGTCCACATATTCACCATATCAATACACCACTATGGATCTGCTCCCGTCTCCCTACAAGAACGCCATCCATAGCGCTCACGCTTATCTTCCGTATTTTAGAGTATCCACTTTCACTTGTCTATGAACTGTACAGACAACCCAGAAGTCCTTTACCGCGGACACGGCTATTCGAATAGATAATGTTAACCCTGCAGGGGTGTACTTCTTCACACACGCTCTCACCACTTACCACCGTTTACACGACATGTACTCGGCAACCTTCAAGCGGAAGCCCAGCGAGGGTGTCGGCCACGACCTGACTAACCAAACAAGTCTCTAGTCCAGGTTTATCGCCTATTCGGGTTCCATCCGCAAGGAGATCCGGCCGGGGTGTCGCTCACGGCCCCAAACGATGTGTGCAGGGTTTCCAAGCCCACCATCCGGGTGCCACTTGGTACACCGGGCCACTGTGCCTAGTCTGTCCCAAGCCCACCTATACCGGGTGCCTCTTGGTAGACTACTAACACTACCTACAAACACCAGAAACTAGTTGCAACTCCTGGACAGAGATCAAGTTGATTAATAAGCTGAGAGGGGCACTTAAGCATTCCAATGCGTGGTAGTAGCTGATCATGGATCACAAAGACAGAACTCAGTTCCTGAGGACGGCCGCAATGAGACAACCCACCATGTACTCCCACATGGCCTCTCACCGCTACCTTTACTAAATCGTGTTCACGCACTTAGCTCACACACAGTAGGACATGTTTACACACCTCCGATTCATTCCTGATGAATCAGACCTGACTCAACTCTAAGCAGTAGCAGGCATGACAAACAAGCACGAATGAGTAGGCACATCAGGGCTCAAACAACTCCTACTCATGCTAGTGGGTTTCATCTATTTACTGTGGCAATGACAGGTCATGCAGAGGAAAGGGGTTCAACTACCGCAGCATGTAACAGTTGAATCATTGTTGTCCTAATGCAGTAAAAGAGAGCAGGAGCGAGAGAGTGGGATTTTATCGGAATGAACAAGGGGGTTTTGCTTGCCTGGCACTTCTGAAGATAGTATAGCTCTTCATCGGTGTCATCGAACTCATCGTCGAAACACGTCTACTGAAGGGGGACAATTACCGGCAACAGAGAGGAAACACAATCAATGCAATGCAACAATATGATGCATGAATGTGACATGGCAATATGCTGTTGATTGAGCTAATGCAACTAACAACAAGTTAAATGAAGTTGGTTTGAACACTAGGTTCAAATTCAAACTCCATATGTGATTTCTTAAATGCCATTTAATTGAACTGTCCTAAATAGTGGTCATAAGTTGTTCTAACATGCATGAAAATGGTACAGATGGATAGATTGGATTTTTCTGATCATTTTTCATATATAAATTATTTCATTTGGAGTTACGGTTGATTTTCTATGAATTTTAGAAGTTTTGAACATTTTCTGGAATTTCCTGAATTAAATTAAATCCAGAAAATAACTAATTGCGTCAGCACTACGTCACTACGACGTCAGTGGTCAACAGGCGTCGACCAGGTCAAACCTGACTAGTGGGGCCTACTGGTCAGTGAGCCAATGATGCCTAGTGTCACAGACAGGTGGGCCTGGTCAACGGCCATGTCAGCATAGTCAACACTGACGCGTGGGTCCTGCTGGCTTATAAGCTAAACTAAAAATAAACTAAAACCTGGGTTAATTAGACGTGGGGCCCATCTGTCAATGGCACACGGTTAACTAATGGCATAATTAGTGTTAAACTAATGAGCCACGTCAGCGGTTAGCGCCGACGATGACCGGAGCACGACGGCGCTCGCCGTCCGGCCAACTCCGGCATCGGGAGGACGCGCGGCTGGTGTCGTTGGAACGGCCACGACGCGGTGCGTCCAACAGTGGTTGCGGCTTCGGCTGGGGTGGCCGAAGCTGACGGCGGCGAGCTCGGCAGCGGCGGCCGGAGTTCGGACGGGGTTGGGTTTGGCGCTACGGTGCACGGGAGGATGAACAGGTGTGTGCTACATGCTCCTGGTGAGGTGTGGGGCACGGTTCCATGCTTGGAGGTGAGATGCGGTGGCCCTGGCCGCGACGACGAGGAACCACGGCGGCGGTGAGTTAACGGCTCCAGTGACTCGGGCGGCTAGAGGTGCGTACGGGCATGGGGAGCAGGGGAGAAGAAGGTGGAGCTCACAGCGGGGTCGAAGATGGTCTCAGCGAGCTCGGGGAGGCGGAGACGGCGGCAAACCGACAGCGGCAGTCCTCGGTGGCCGAGGAGGAGAACGGCGGAGCTAGAGGCATCCAGGGGCTTCCGACGCCTTTCGCCTGGGTGAGGATGAAGAGGGAGGCGAGGCGGAGCTTCCTGGGGCGTCGGCGAGGCGGGGCGAAGGCGGTGGCTGCGGTGGAGCTCGTCAGTCCTCTCAGGTGCTCGTGGTCGATCGCGAGAGAGAGAGAGCAGAGGAGGAGGAGGGGATCCAGAGCGAGGGGGGGTCAGGGGGGTGTCGTGGCGTCTCCACGCGCGGACAGGCTCGAAGGGGAGGCCGCCAGCATGAAGCAGGAGGTGGAAACCTTAGGTGCGTGCGCGGGCGACACAGCGTCGTCCTCCTGGCAGGAGCTAGGAGATGACTGGCAGAAGGCCAGGTGGGCTCGGCCGCCAGCTGGGCTGCACAGGACCTGGGCCAGCCAGGTAAGTCCTTCTCTCTCCCTTTTAAATTTTGTTTTTTCTATTTTCTGTAATTGTGTTTGGCTTTAATAAAAACGCCGGGGCATTTCCAAAAATCATGAAACTTCTCAATGTCACTGTTTGGAATATTTCCAACAGCAAACATTTCAGTTTGTGATTATTTGAGCATTTAAAATATTATTTAGCAATTAAATGCCTAAATGCAAATACCATATGATTTAATTCAAAAATCCAGAATGTCCTAGAAAAATGTGCACAATTTTTGGGAGAGGTTCTAGACCAATGCAAAAATGATTAACTTTTTTGAAGGGCATTTTGGGTAGATGGAAAATATTTAATTTGACCCTAGTTGGATTAAGGGGGAGCTGGGGGTTTCTGTCATCCCCATTTCAGGTTTAAATGAAATTTAAACATGATGCAGCAACCAAGCTAGTCCAAGTGCATAGCAAGGCTAGGGACGTGACAACTCACCCCCACTAAGGAAGAATCTCGTCCCGAGATTCAAGCGCAGGGTAAGATGAAAAGGGGGACGCAACTAACGCAATCTTCACGATCCAGGGTGCACCTCGTAAGAACGTTGATTTGATCACCATCATTGTCTTTATGCCTTGCTCTGAGAACTTTAACCAACATGACAAAGAAAGGGAAGGGAAAACTCTAGAAAGGTCGATCTTCTTAGAGATCGAACAACTCAGGATCAACTCCCGGAATGAGACATAGCAACATCTCTAGAGCTGAGACATGAGGTACATATCCAAAGGGGGTGGAGTGAAACAGATGACGGAGGTTCACTAGATAGACAACAATTTCACACTTGAGAGGGTGGTGAATAGTTGTCAATGCATCGAGGAGTTGAATTGCCATGATACCATAACGAGACATCTTAGAGGACGTGACTCATAGGATCATCCCTTAGGTGGCAAAAAGAATTACCTTTGATTTAGAGATCATTGAAACTCTTTATACCAGCCTAAGGCAATTCTCGAGCGATCGTTTAAGGGAGCTCGGAAGAATGGCATACTCAAACTAGGATGGATGATGTGGATTACCTTGTTGAAGACAACGCAAGGGATGATTTCGCTGGCGCGTGCTCTCCAGAATTTGAGCATTTCCATATTCATCAAGGTTTTACCAATATCCGTGTCAAGGATCCTGGCAACACAACATACCACCATGATGAATAGTGATGGACGATGCGGGTGCAAACGAAGATAACACCTTCTCAGATTTCACCTTAGCGAGGCCAAGGAAACAAAATCTGGATGATCAACCGAGAGACATTTAGCACTCCACTTCTAATGTTCTCCTTGATGTGCTAGCGTATCCCATTCATTGAAATGGTTTGGTAACTAGAACATCAGGTAAAAGGTCGGACTTCGGGAACACCAAAAATCCATAAGGAACAACTAGGGAGTAAATCCTACGAAGTCCTTAGGGGGAGGTGGCCAACTTCCTCAATCAAGATACTACAATATTAGGTCCTCCGGCTGGGTGTGTTGGCCACGGTATGCACTTTACCGGGTTACAGAGAGACCGATACTATAGTTCTTGGGAAATGTTCCAACCATCATATCTGCCTGAGATTCAGATCTGGTTGGTGTTAGGATATTCCAGACTCATCAAGTCTAGGAAGAAAAATGAGGGTTTGCAACACAATTTGACGAGATGACGTTGTGAGATTCTCGGGAAATGAACTACGATAGCAAGCTCCAAAACATGAGCTGTTTTTGCTACATACATGTGAACACGCTGTCCTAGACAAGCATGACCACATAGTAGTCTTATAATAAAACACTACCGAGTTCAGGTTGGGAACCATCATTGAGGATATCGAAGTTCTTTCATAAGTCCGGATTAGCTCTTATGAAGGAACTCCTTTTCCCTAAACAAATCAGCCAGTGGCTTCGTGTGCTAGGGAATACATATGGAGTGGAGGTAATTAATCTACCAAACCATAGAATACATTTGCACATGCATAATTGACTTGGGATGGTACCAGAGAAACAAAAACAAACTTTGTCAAATTCATGGCGGCAACTTGCATCGAATGCACATGAATGAGAGGAAATCACTTCTTTCATCCGAACATATGCTTCATGCACGGGACATGAAGATAATGCTTATAAAAGTTTCCAACACTAGCTGGATGTTCAACATGAATCATGGATGAGACAAAATGCTGCTGATGGGCTCAACAACAAGTCATCGGGATTTCCATATAGATGGAATTCCACAATCATGTGAACAAGTGATAGCATTGGTGAGAACAAAAGATATAACGGTGTATGCTCGAGGAAAATCCACGAGTAAGACAACATTACGAACATCGTTGGTTCTGATTTGATTTGAGGATAGCCCACACTCAAATCAAAGTTTTGGCAAGACAATAGGTCCAGCAGCTGGTCACAAGGATCAATCCATGAAGATATCATCTTTCTTCAACACACATACAAGATATCCCTTTAAATGAACTAAATCAGACAAGCTTCCATCTTCCAACTCTCCAAGTTGTTGTTCAACTTAACCAACTAGCTCAGGGGTACCCAACACAGATTCTTGGAGAAAGGGTGGTTTACAAGGAAACCAACATGATCACAAACTTAACATAGCGGTCAAGTGACGACCGGGTGATGCTTCCGAGAAGATATTCGGAAAATCACGAACCACCGATATGTTACTAAGCTCGAGAACAATCTTGCTTTTCAGGGCAAGACGATATGATCAATAGAGCGAAGATTTGAAATAATCCTAACTCATCGATCCAGGAGTGCACCAGGGGAATGGACTAGGTAGCACGATCAATCTTAGAATGATGATTCCATAACCAACACACTAAGAATGAGATTATCGTTCATTAATCACTATGCAACATGGTTGCTAGGAATATAGATTTCACACATCATGATTCACTTGTCGGCACTCCGGTTGCGACAACACGGAACCGAGGAATGAATAATGATGGCGAGAAGTATCACTATATCAAGAGTTCATAAGAGGGTGTGCAATTCTCATGATACTCTTGTTATGAAAGAGGGTGATACTCCAAGGTAGAACAGAACAAAAGCTGGATTGGCATTTTGATCTGCAAAATACAACTACTTTGATCCAATCCTAGAAATGGATGAGATACTGGAGTTTGATTCTCCTGGTCATTCCAGAATAGAATGGCTTGACGAACCACAAGAGTAATAGGCATCGATTAATGAATGCACGCATACTCTTGACTATCAACTGATAGACGAAGGCCAGAATACAACTAAAGAGGGACAACTCAAAGGAACATATGATTTTCTGAGTTATGGATGCATGGATTAGCATGTCGAACCAAGTTCAACAGGTTTCTTCTGGATAACCCATGCAGAAGGTAGAACTGGTAGATTCACAATATAGAATGGAGAACTCAACAAGAGCACTCTGGTTGTGATCTTTTGGTTCAAAAGAACTCCTGCCAAGAATGGTTCATGGTATTTGGAAGAACGATATACCACGGACCTCGAGGACTATCGCAAAGGTTACTAATATCCTAAAGGAACTAGCAAACACTATCAACATGAAGTGAGTAGGGTGAATCTCGGGTTCAAAACCCAGGATTAGAATACCTACTAACTAAATTGCATCACGGGATGCTTTCGAGAATGATGGCCAGAATCATCACACTGGGAATACAAAACGTGGCTAGATTAGTAGGTGATACTCTAGATACCTAGGGTCATAATAATAATTCCAACATATATGTCGAGGCAATAGAGTACCTCAACACACCGATTAGTGTGCTAATCTGGAACAAAGGACATCGGAACGGGAGGAAGGGATTTTGCAAATGCTTTAGACTATTTAGAAACCTGGGATGACTCGGACGGCATAATGGCTGTAAATGCTCCAAAGGATTTGAGACATCCTACAAAATGGTGGCATAGCCACTCAGAAGCACAATATCAAGGTTTCGAGATCAACAGTTAACATACGGAAGTAGTAGGAACTGAACTGAGACTTAAATCCAACAATCTTATAAGTCTACGGATTAGTGACACGTGTTCCTGATAGAAAGATGAGAAGCCTAGTTTCTTAACCCCGTAGGAAAGATAAGGTGACTCAGATCAGAAGGCATAAGGTATAAGGAGTAAAAAGAGCCTTACATTCCATCCCACAATCAATTCCCTTACATATAACTAAAGCATTTATAGACTCAACTTCGACCAGTTTGGCTTGGTAATCCTACAGGCAGTCAAGCTCTGATACCAAAGCTGTCAAGACCCCGACTCAATGCCACATCGATCTAGCATGTAACACCTCATATCACTTTGCGGCCTCACGCACGGTATTCCCACGGGTGTCGCCTTACCTTTGCCCGGGACCGTTTGCGCCTTTTGGCACACGTATATGATAGTGTCGCTAGCATCCATATGATAAGGAGCCCGGGCTGACATGGCTAGTCGTAAACCCAAAGTGGTACAAACTTACAGGGACAGGCATCCATGACCCAGCATCGAACGTGTCGGTCATCAGCGAGTGAATCCAGGTTGTAGCACTTGGCTAGCAGGACTCTGGTGAACCGGGCTGTAGCGGGCTAACAGGACTCCGGTATTCATCGCGTGACATTTCCCCGAAGGGACAGACACATGAAAGAAGATGGACACATGCCGGCCAGCCTAAGTGTTCCGGAGCAGTAGCAAGCTACCATGGCTCAGTGGAAGCACTAGGAGACATTTCCTGGTAAGAGAGGCTACTAAGGATAAACAACTAGATAGTCAGATCCCACACATACCAAGCATTTCAATAACATACACACAATATGCTCGATATGTGCAAATACAACATGGCATCACAACATGACTCTACGACTCAAGTATTTATTCGATAGGCTCTGAGGAGCGAGATATTACAAACATGGGTCTCATGACCCAACAATCAGAGCATACAAGTCAAAGCACATGCGGAAGCTTAACATGTCTGAGTACAGACATCTACAAATGAAAAAGGCTGAGAAGCCTAACTAACTACCAAATCCTGCCGAGGGCACAAGATCGTAGCTGAGGTAACAACGTAAACGTCGAAGTCCACGCGGAACTACTAGCGAGACTGAAGTCTCTCTGCAAAAACATAAAATAGGCAAACGTGAGTACAAATGTACCCGGCAAGACTTACATCAGAACTATCTACATATGCATCATTATCAACAAAGGGATGGTGGGGTTTAACTGCAGCAAGCCAGCTTTGACTCAGTGGCTATCCTGAACTACGACTGCAAGTAACTCTTTTGAGGTGGCGCACACGAGTCAACATATTCACCGTATCAATACACCACTATGGATCCGCTCCCGTCTCCCTACGAGAACGCCATCCATAGCACTCACGCTTATCTTGCGTATTTTAGAGTATCCACTTTCACTTGTCTATGAACTGTACAGGCAACCCAAAAGTCCTTTACCGCGGACACGGCTATTCGAATAGATAATGTTAACCTTGCAGGGGTGTACTTCTTCACACACGCTCTCACCACTTACCGCCATTTACACGACATGTACTCGGCAACCTTCAAGCGGAAGCCTAGCGAGGGTGTCGGCCATGACCTGACTAACCAAACAAGTCTCTAGTCCAGGTTTATCGCCTATTCCAGTTCCATCCGCAAGGAGATCCGGCCGGGGTGTCGCTCACGGCCCCAAACGATGTGTGCAGGGTTCCCAACCCCACCATCCAGGTGCCACTTGGTACACCGGGCCACTGTGCCTAGTCTGTCCCAAGCCCACCTGTACCGGGTGCCTCTTGGTAGACTACTAACACTACCTACAAACACCAGAAACTAGTTGCAACTCCTGGACAGAGATCAAGTTGATTAATAAGCCGAGAGGGGCACTTAAGCATTCCAATGCGTGGTAGTAGCTGATCATGGATCACAAACACAGAACTCAGTTTCTAAGGACGGCCGCAATGAGACAACCCACCATGTACTCCTACATGGCCTCTCACCGCTACCTTTACCAAATCGTGTTCACGCACTTAGCTCACACACAGTAGGACATGTTTACACACCTCCGATTCATTCCCGATGAATCAGACCTGACTCAACTCTAAGCAGTAGCAGGCATGACAAACAAGCATGAATGAGTAGGCACATCAGGGCTCAAACAACTCCTACTCATGCTAGTGGGTTTCATCTATTTACTATGGCAATGACAGGTCATGCAGAGGAAAGGGGTTCAACTACCGCAGCATGTAACAGTTGAATCATTGTTGTCCTAATGCAGTAAAAGAGAGCAGGAGCGAGAGAGTGGGATTGTATCGAAATGAACAAGGGGGTTTTGCTTGCCTAGCACTTCTGAAGATAGTATAGCTCTTCATCGGTGTCATCGAACTCATCGTCGAAACACGTCTACTGAAGGGGGACAATTACCGGCAACAGAGAGGAAACACAATCAATGCAGTGCAACAATATGATGCATGAATGTGACATGGCAATATGCTGTTGATTGAGCTAATGCAACTAACAACAAGTTAAATGAAGTTGGTTTGAACACTAGGTTCAAATTCAAACTCCATATGTGATTTCTTAAATGCCATTTAATTGAATTGTCCTAAATAGTGGTCATAAGTTGTTCTAACATGCATGAAAATGGTACAGATGGATAGATTGGATTTTTCTGATCATTTTTCATATATAAATTATTTCATTTGAAGTTACGGTTGATTTTCTATGAATTTTAGAAGTTTCGAACATTTTCTGGAATTTCCTGAATTAAATTAATTCCAGAAAATAACTAATTGCGTCAGCACTACGTCACTACGACGTCAGCGGTCAACAAGCGTCGACCAGGCCAAACCTGACTAGTGGGGCCTACTGGTCAGTGAGCCAATGCTGCCTAGTGTCACACACAGGTGGGCCTGGTGAACGGCCACGTCAGCATAGTCAACACTGACGCGTGGGTCCTGCTGGCTTATAAGCTAAACTAAAAATAAAGTAAATCCTGGGTTAATTAGACGTGGGGCCCATCTATCAATGGCACATGGTTAACTAATGGCATCATTAGTGTTAAACTAATGAGCCACGTCAGCGGTTAGTGCAGGCGATGACCGGAGCACGACGGCGCTCGCCGTCCGGACAACTCCGGCATCGGGAGGATGCGCGGCTGGTGTCGTGGAACGGCCGCGACGCAGCGTGTCCAACGGTGGTTGCGGCTTCGGCTGGGGTGGCCGGAGCTGACGGCGGCGAGCTCGGCAGCGGCGGTCGGAGTTCGGACGGGGTTGGGTTCGGCGCTACGGTGCATGGGAGGATGAACGGGTGTGTGCTACATGCTTCTGGTGAGGTGTGGGGCACGGTTCCGTGCTCGGAGGTGAGATGCGGTGGCCCTGGCCGCGACGACGAGGAACCATGACGGCGTTGAGTTCACGGCTCCGGTGACTCGGGCGGCTAGAGGTGCGTACGTGCATGGGGAGCAGGGGAGAAGAAGGTGGATCTCACAGCGGGGTCGGAGATGGTCTCAGCGAGCTCGGGGAGGCGGAGACGGCGGCAAATCGACGGTGGCGGTCCTCGGTGGCCAAGGAGGGGAACGGCGGAGCTAGAGGCATCCAGGGGATTCCGGCGCCTTTCGTCTGGGTGAGGATGAAGAGGGAGGCGAGGCGGAGCTTCCTGGGGCGTCGGCGAGGCGGGGCGAAGGCGGTGGCTACGGTGGAGCTCGTCGGTGCTCTCGGGTGCTCGTGGTCGATCGCGCGAGAGAGAGAGAGCAGAGGAGGAGGGGGTCCAGAGCGAGGGGGGTGAGGGAGTCCTGGACTAGGAGGTGTCCGGATAGCCGGATTACCGCCATCGGCCGAACTATCATTGGCCGGACTACCATCATCGACCGGACTCCAAGACTATGAAGATAGAAGATTGAAGACTTCATCCCGTGTCCGGATGGGACTTTCCTTGGCGTAGAAGGCAAGCTTGGCGATACGGATATGTAGATCTCCTACCATTGTAACCGACTCAATGTAACCCTATCCCTCTCCGGTGTCTATATAAACCGGATGGCCCTAGTCCGTAGGACATACATTACAACAATCATACCATAGGCTAGCTTTTAGGGTTTAGCCTCCTTGATCTCGTGGTAGATCCACTCTTGTAAACATCCACAATATCAATATCAATCAAGCAGGACGTAGGGTTTTACCTCCGTCAAGAGGGCCCGAACCTAGGTAAAACATCGTGTCCCTTGTCTCCTGTTACCATCCGCCTAGACGCACAGTTCGGGACCCCCTACCCGAGATCCGCCGGTTTTGACACCAACATTGGTTCTTTCATTGAGAGTTCCTCTGTGCCGTCACCGATAGGAAGGATGCCTCTTCCCATCTTCAAGGACGGTATCTTTGCCAACGGATCCTTGGCCGCCGGCCAAACTATCCGGCTAGGAGGTTTTCTCATAGCTGCCTGTCCGGCCACCGCCTCCGCAATAACCTCTCGAGTCATCGAGAGCAACCTTCACGTCAACTCGGAATTTGCCGAGCATCTAGATCCAGCAGAGCTCTCGTCCGTAAACGAACTCTTGGATCGGATCGCCGCCCTGGGAGTCGCTACAGACTATGATCAGATCGGGCTTAAAACCGATCTGAGAGAGATTAACTCTCCCCAAGTCACCCACCACGTTACGGTGGTAGAAGAACAATGCGGCGGCTCTTCTCCTATATTGAAAACTAGACATGTCCGGGCTCCCAAACCCTCCACGCCAGATTCCCGCGGAGGGGCGGACTTCGATCAAGCACTGAACTTAAAATCAGGCCTCGTTCCGGACTCATTGGACAATGTCCAGCGACCAAAGCTTCCGGTCTTGGAAGCTCCTCGGCCTTCGAGCCTTGAGATGGGTAGGGCTCCGGACTTAGTTCCGCCCACCCGACCAGATATATGCGATCTATCTCTAATCCGGCAAGAGCCCACTGAAACAGTACATCGCTGCTGGGCCAGATTCCTCCTGGTTATGGACAGGATAAAAGACTGCCGAGAGGAAAACGCAATCTCAATTTTCTGCAATAATTGCACGGATGAGGGAATCCTAAACGCCGTCAGCCATCGTGAAATCACACGCTTCGCCGACCTGGCATCCATAGTACAGAAGTACTGTGCGATAGAGAGTTTCCGGAAAACCGAAAATAGGTTTTGGGACAATCCGGCCCCGGATACAGACCCAGTCCGCAATAAAAGGGCGCATCACACTCAGGCGCCAGGTGCAAGAACCAAAAAACAGAAACCCCTTAAAGGGAACGGAACCGTACTGGAGGGATGGCTCAGCAGACCCTGTACAATTCACAGTGCAGGGGGCGCCGTCCCAACACATAGCCTTCGAGCATGTTGGATACTACGGCAGGTGGCCAAAAGTGGCGAGGAGCTTCTAGCCCCGGGAAACCACACCAACAATACCGGTACGGTATTAACAGTCTTCGAGACTTTCGCATCAAACAATATGCGGAAACGAACAATCCGCAGCCTTGCCGAAGCTTATCACGTAGCCACAGCAAATCCTTGGAGTGACGCGGCCATCACCTTCAACGCCAGCGACGAACCTAAATTCCGAACAGCCCGAGCACCAGCCGCATTGGTCCTCAGTCCGATAGTGGACGGCTTTCGGCTTACCAAGGTGCTCATGGATGGCGGCAGCGGACTAAACCTCATCTACGAGGAAACCCTTCAAAAAATGGAAATAGACTGGAGCCGCATTGAGCGAAGCAGCACAACCTTCAGAGGGATAATCCCTAGCCGGGAAGCGCGCTGCACAGGAAAAATCACACTCGATGTGGTATTCGGCTCGCCGGACAATTACAGGTCCGAGGAAATCACGTTCCAAGTGGCCCAGTTCAACAGCGGATACCACGCTATATTAGGACGAGAGGCATTCACAATCTTCCAAGCCGTACCCCATTACGGGTACATGAAGCTCAAAATGCCTGGGCCCGGCGGAATAATCACTCTCTTTAGTGATCCGGACATAGCACTCCGTGCCGAAAACAAGACGGCCGCATTAGCCCTGGAGGCACTATCCGAAGCCTTAGCGGCAGAGGAACTCACCGCGCTGCGCTCTACGGTGAATAGGGATGATGTGATACTCGATAAGAGATCCAAGTCCACCTCCTTTAAACTAGCCGAAGAAATAGTAAAATTCCAGGTCCACCCAACGGACCCGACAAAGACGGCCTCCATCGGGGCACAGTTGGGCCCTAATGTAGACGCCACACTGCGAGAATTCCTTTGGGAAAATTGGGACATTTTCGCCTGGCACCCCTCAGATATGCCCGGAATCCCATGCAGACTAGCAGAACACAGCCTAAACATCCTAAAAGGATTCAAGCCAGTCAAACAGGCTCTTCAACGATTTTCCGAACCCAAAAGACAGGCAATGGGAGAGGAACTAGCCAAACTATTGGAAGCCGGATTCATCAGAGACATCAAACATCCGGATTGGCTAGCAAACCTGGTAATGGTACCAAAGAAGGACAAATCCTAGCGCCTATGTGTCGATTTCAAAGACCTAAATAAAGCCTGCCCAAAGGATCCCTTCCCCCTCCCCCGCATCGACCAAATCATCGATGCCACTGCAGGGCACGATTCATTGTGCTTCCTGGACGCATACTCCGGCTATCATCAAATCAAGATGGCAGAAGCAGATCAAGCCGCAACGGCATTCATTACTCCATATGGACCATTCTGCTTCAACACGATGCCCTTTGGACTTAAAAACGCCGGCGCAACATATCAGCGCATGATTCATACATGTCTGGCTACCCAGATCGGCAAGACAGTAGAGGCATACGTAGACGACGTGGTCGTCAAAAGTAAACGCGTCGAAACTCTAGTAGACGACTTGAGGGTCACGTTTGACAACCTCCGAGAATATGATATCAAGCTGAATCCGGAAAAATGCGTTTTCGGCGTGCCAGCCGGAAAGCTCCTGGGCTTCATCGTATCCGGTAGAGGAATTGAAGCAAATCCGGCCAAGATCCGGGCTCTATCACAGCTGGATATTCCAAAAAACCTCAAACAGATCCAGAAATTGACGGGATGCGTGGCGGCCCTCAGCCGCTTTATCTCCCGCTTAGGAGAAAAGGCATTGCCCCTCTATCGCCTCCTCAGGCACACCGAACACTTCGAGTGGACGGATGCTGCCACCGCCGGACTCGAAGAAATAAAGGCCATATTGGCAACGAATCCGGTCCTGGCCGCGCCCAACCTGGGCGAGCCAATGCTGTTATACATCGCAGCAACACATCAAGTTGTAAGCGCGGTACTCGTCGTCGAACGAGAGACAGAAGGGCATAAATTCCCTCTTCAAAAACCAGTGTACTACGTATCCACTGTGTTAACCCCCTGCAAGTCCCGTTACCCGCACTATCAGAAGATCGCGTATGCAGTGTTCATGGCATCCCGGAAGCTCCGACACTACTTTCAAGAGTGTTCGATAACAGTGGCCTCTGAAGTACCACTCAATGACATTATAAACAACCGCGACGCAACGGGCAGGATTGCAAAATGGGCCATTGAGCTCTTACCATTCGATATAACTTACAGACCTCGGCGAGCTATAAAGTCACAAGTCTTGGCTGACTTTGTCGCTGAATGGACCGAAGCCGAACTCCCTAAAGAGTACGGCGCATACTCCAATTGGATTATGCACTTCGACGGCTCTAAAATGTTGGCCGGACTGGGGGCTGGCGTCGTCTTGACGTCCCCGACCGGTGACACAGTCCAATACGTACTTCAAATAATGTACACGGACTCCAACAACGCAGCCGAATACGAGGCCCTTTTACATGGTCTCCGGATGGCAATCTCCATGGGCATTCAACGCCTAGAGGTGCGCGGGGATTCAAACCTCGCAATATCCCAAATAAATGGAGACTTTGATGCCAAGGATCCGAAAATGGCAGCATATCGCAACGCTGTCCTAAAAATGTCAGCTCGGTTCGACGGACTCGAATTCCATCACGTAGCCAGGGATAACAACCAAGCGGCCGACGTATTGGCACGCATCGGCGCAAAGCGTGACGCTGTCCCTCCAAACATCTTCCTGGAACGGCTGTTCAAGCCATCCGTACTATGGGAAGAGGAGTCCGGACATAACAAATCAGAAGCAGCCACACCAACCGACACAGAGCAATTCGACATAAGCGGCAATTCCGCCGCCGAAATAACACCCTCAGCCCACGACATAATGGCCGTAATCGCCCCGTGGACAGAACCATTCCTAGCCTACTTACTTAGGCAGGAACTTCCCGAAGACCAAAATGAGGCCCGCTGCATAATTCGGCAATCTAAAGCCTACAAGGTCCACGAGGGAGAACTTTATAAGAAAAGCACAACCGGAGTCCTTCAAAGGTGTATCTCCGAAGAGGAAGGGCGAAACCTCCTGGCTGAAATTCATGCCGGACTAGGCGGACACCACGCAGCAGCCCGGGCCCTCGTAGGAAAGGCATTCCGTACAGGATTTTATTGGCCGACGGCCCGGGCAGATGCTCAGGACTTAGTCCAACGATGCGTCGGTTGTCAGCTCTTTGCTAATCAGAGCCATATGCCACCCACCGCCCTCAAAACTATACCCATTACCTGGCCGTTCGCGGTCTGGGGGCTTGACATGGTTGGACCACTTAAAGGGGGAACCCACAAGCAAAGATACCTATTGGTCATGGTGGATAAATTCACCAAATGGATAGAGGCCAAGCCAGTTAAAACGGCAGAGTCCGGACCAGTGATAGACTTTATATCCGGGGTAGTACACCGTTACGGTGTCCCCCACAGCATCATCACCGATAACGGCACGAATTTTACGGCCGATGAGGTTAAATCATGGTGCAAAAATATGGGCATCAAGCTCGATTATGCTTCAGTCTATCATCCTCAAACCAACGGTCAAGTGGAACGAGCGAATGGTCTAATAATGAGCGGCATCAAACCCAGACTAGTGCGGTCACTTACGAAATCTGACACGCACTGGGTAGAGGAGCTCGACTCCGTACTCTGGGGGCTGCGGACAACGCCCAACCGTACTACCGGATTCACACCATTTTTTATGGTGTACGGCGCAGAGGCAGTTTTGCCCTGCGACATTATTCATGACTCACCTCGAGTGCGCATGTATGAAGAAAGAGAGGCCGAGCTGGATCGGCAGGACAGCTTAGACGCATTGGAGGAAGAACGCGACGTCGCCAAGGCTCGTTCCGCATTCTATCAGCAGCAGGCTCGAAGATATCAAAGCAGAGAAGTACGGGCCAAGACTTACAACGTGGGCGAACTAGTTCTACGCTTGCCGGACAAGAAAAAGGACAAGCTCAAGCCCAAATGGGAGGGCCCCTTCATCATCGATCAAGTCCTTACCGGCGGAGCATACCGTCTACGAAATGCATCGGATAATCGACTCGAGCCGAACCCATGGAACGCAGCCCGCCTCCGAAGATTCTATGCCTAGCGCCGGATTAAGAGTTCGTCCCTTTCTCCCGTCCAAATTTTTTATATACTTCAGCTGCCTTCTTTCTCTTTTTTCTCTCACCCCTACTCATAAACAGCCTTAAAAGGCTTATTTGCGCCTAAGTCCGCGCATAATCGATGTGCTATCCGCACTCACTATACCTGGGGGCTTCTTTACCAGAAGCTTAATTTATAAGGGTTTCGCGCCCAGCACATGTGTTAAAGCTCCCACATGTACCTTTTATTCACCATTATATGCATCGATATGACTTAAGTTTTGGCCAAGCTGGGTTGCCTGGCTCCTGTGCTTACCCCTACGTTCCCGATTGTTCGGCTAGGAGGTAAAGGGAGCACCTCTGCGATTGTTACTGCCGGGTCAGCCGGATGTGTACCTCAGACTGGGTGAAGCCGAAAGCTAGCGTTCTTAAGGGAATACTCGGTCGGTGACTTGAAAGATGATTTTACCTACTTATTTATCTGCCCCCAGATGTTTTTCTGCCTTTTTCGCAGTCCGGACATGCACTTTAGGGCATGCCACCCCCAGAGGAAAGGAACCCTTAACGGAACTATTCTCCCTGGAAGATGTTTTACTAACCATGTAATATAACATAACTAGTTGGGCACTTGTCTGATAAAGCACTAATGACCCCTACGCCTGGTCTCCATGCATACCCCGGTTGTTTCATAACCGAGAAGGTATTCGGACACACTCCGGACTCTAGGGTCCCGAGGTCGAAGCGAAAAGGTCGGCAAAGACAAACGATCTACAATCCGGCTAGAAGGCATTTTACATGTCATTTTATAATACATTGTCAAATTGACTGACTGTATTCTTCTTCAATCCCGTCTAACAAGCTGTCTAATTTACAGCCCTGTTGGGAAAACTTAGCGGCCAACTCTACTTGGCCGTATACTAAACTTACAGGGATCTCCTTCCCATCGGGCCCCACAGGACCGACTTCGGCCATGTGGTTGGGATCCGCCTTCTTGTACCGCGTCTTCACCATGGCCCAGGCCTCCCTGGCACCTTGGCGGCAGGCTGAAACCTTCCATAAATGGAAGCGCTGCCGCACTCCCTGAAGCTTCTCCGCAAGCTCCCCAAGTCCCTCGGGTAGGGAGAAGGCTGGCCATAAAGCCTGGATGGCGCCGCTCATTGCCTGCCGAACTCGTTCGGTCAGTTGCAACAACTCGGGAAGTTGATCACCCGTCGATACGGGCATCTCCTCCGCGGGGCGACCTGTGAGTATACCTACAGACATATTTTTTCAATTGACTTCCTCGCCGAACTCTTCTTTTCAAAGGAGTTCGCTCAAGCACTTACTATAGATGCCGCGACGAAGCCGTTGATTCTCCTTAAAGGAGCCAGACAGCTCGGCCCGAACGCCTTTCAGCTCTTCTCCAAGATGGGCATGGGCATCCTAGAGCTTGTTCCTTTCGTGCTGCACCTTATGCAGCACCCTCTCGCCGGCCTTCAACTGGCGCAGAAATTCTTGCCTGTCCGGATCTTGTCCGGCAGCACCTGCAAAGTCATTATCAGACTTGCGCATAGGCCAAACACTACTTATCTTTTTAAATAATGTGTTACCAGGAGAGGTCCCTTCGTTTCCTCCTGCGGCAGCGAGTGTGGCCTCAAGTTGAGCCTTACACTCTTGCAGCTCCTGAGACAGTTGGGTATTCTTCTCGGTAAGACCCTGCGTTTCACATGATCCTTAAATCAGTTAATATAACTACTTTAAGTCTCGGGGCTACTGGCATATATAACTATTAAATTCTCTTACCCGTATGTCTTTTACATACTGCTCCGTGGCTCTGGTCAAACCATCTTGAGCGGTGCGGAGGTGCGCGTCCCCTGCGTTAAAGGCATCCAACGCCTCAGGGGAGAAGCACGCGTCACGATAAACAGTCCGGCTGCGCCTATGTTTCATGGTGCTCTCCACCTCAGATTTGGTGGCGGACAGTCTGTCGGCATCCTCCGTTGAGGAGTATTCGGCTCACGCCTTGCGCTCGCCTCCCCCTCCGGACCAGGCGCTGGAGCTTGGCTGGTAGAAGCCGGATTGACAGCCTCTACACCCGCAGTCCGGCGGGCGGTTTTTCCCCTACAAAAGTCATGAGCACTCGAACACTTCCTAGGAACATTGCTCCAGATAATGAATTGTGAGCTATACCTTTGCGGCGACGTTTCAGTCCGCGCCGCGCTCCTCTTCCGTCCACTAGTCCGGACTGGCCTTTGATGGTCAGCCGCCGCGGGCTCGGCTTCCCGCCCTAAAGGCGCCTCCTGCATAGCGTCATCGTATACGGTGATCAGAAATAAGCAAGGAAGGACTAACGGTGTCAGAACTTCGGTCACAAGCACCTGGGAAGCCGGATATAGTCCGGGATAGTCGGCCGTAATGGCGACTAAGGCATTATCCATGCTGAGCTGGTAGAACACCCCGTCGACTAGCTCCACTCCTATGTCCGGATCCTCTTCAAAGGCCGGGTCCTGGGATCTCTCTGGATCCTCGGGTTGCGGGGCTAGACTTAGCATGTCCTCCACCATCCGACTCAGCTCCTGCGTCGAAAGAAGAACACAATATGAGAAACTTAAGTTTCAAAGGCATGGCTTAGACACGTGAAGTGTTCGCTTACCCAAGGCCGGGGGTTATTCATGGAGAACCCATTTAACGGGTTCGTCCGAAGGAAATCCTCCTTCTCCCCTTTATACAGGTCGGACAGGATCTGCACCAGGTCTTCGGCCGAATCCGGCCCTTTGCGGCCGTGACGGGTGGCATTGTTCTCCCCATTGAAATCCCACATGGGGTGGCCCCTGTATTGTAGTGGCTGCACTCCCCTCATAATGCATGTTGCCATGACTCCAATCATGGTCAACCCAGAATGGGCCAGTAACCTTATCCGGCCCATCAAATAATGGACGCTCTTGTCTTCCTCCAGTCAGGGGCTCCGTGGGCGCCAACTAAGGCGTTTCTTCAGAGGAGCATTGTTGAACTCCGGGAGGCCGATCCGGATAGGGTCTGGCAGCGGAGCGTCTTCTATATAAAACCATAATGAAGGCTAGTCTTCGGACGCCTTCTTAGGGGTTCCGGATGGATATCCGGTCCCGGCGATGCGCCATATTTCGGCGCCGCCCACTTGATATATGAGCCCCTCATGAGAGCGGGGCACAAGGCAAAACAACCTCTTCCACAGTGCAAAATGGGGCTCGACGCCCAGGAATAGCTCGCAAAGAGCTACGTAACCCGCAATATGCAGGATCGAGGCGGGCGTGAGGTTATGAAGCTGGAGTCCGTAGAACTCCAGGAGCCCGCGGAGGAACGGATGTATAGGAAATCCGAGCCCCCTTATCATATAGGGGATGAAGCATACCCGCTCCCCTTTGTTGGGATTTGGGGTAGCCTCCGCTTGCTTCCCACCTTTATAGGTGGCCAGCCCGGCCCGGACAGGAACCATGAAGGCCGGAGGGAGATATCCCCCCATTTGGAGCTTCACTAGCTCGTTGTGCGGAACAGAGCATCTCCCCGAATCTCCTGGCAGAGGGCTGGGAGCGCAAGAAGAGGAGCTGCGTTGAGGATCCATGATGGAATGGATTCTTTGTCGAAAGCGCTCCGATGAGTATTCGCGGGAAGAAGATGGTGATTTGGATCTGGATTCGTGCCTCTCTTATAGGCAGATTACTCGCTCAACTAGGGGGTAAAACATAAAAGGCACCCTGGCTTTTCGCATTCATGCGACGCGTGGAAGAAGGCCATTGTTGGGCGTGGGAGCCAAGAAACGCAACATTAATAAGGAAGCCGGACACTATTCGGCAGGTACATGGAACTTGAAGGAGAACCCGCCTTGCAACGCCGAAGAATACACACATGCTGGACTTATCGTCATAGAAGACTGGTTCGGGGGCTACTGAGGGAGTCCTGGACTAGGGGGTGTCCGGATAGCCGGATTACCGCCATCGGCCGAACTATCATCGGCCGGACTATCATCATCGACCGGACTCCAAGACTATGAAGATAGAAGATTGAAGACTTCGTCCCGTGTCCGGATGGGACTTTCCTTGGCGTAGAAGGCAAGCTTGGCGATACGGATATGTAGATCTTCTACCATTGTAACCGACTCAATGTAACCCTAGCCCTCTCCGGTGTCTATATAAACCGGATGGCCCTAGTCCGTAGGACATACATTACAACAATCATACCATAGGCTAGCTTTTAGGGTTTAGCCTCCTTGATCTCGTGGTAGATCCACTCTTGTAAACATCCACAATATCAATATCAATCAAGCAGGATGTAGGGTTTTACCTCCGTCAAGAGGGCCCGAACCTGGGTAAAACATCGTGTCCCTTGTCTCCTGTTACCATCCGCCTAGACGCACAGTTCGGGACCCCCTACCCGAGATCCGCCGGTTTTGACACCGACAGGGGGGTCAGGGGGGTGTCGTGGCGTCTCCACGCGCGGACGGGCTCGAAGGGGAGGCCGCCAGCATGAAGCAGGAGGTGGAAACCTCAGGTGCGTGCGCGGGCGACACGGCGTCGTCCTCCTGGCAGGAGCTAGGAGATGACTGGCAGAAGGCCGGGTGGGCTCGGCCGCCAGCTGGGCTGCACAGGACCTGGGCCAGCCAGGTAAGTCCTTCTCTCTCCCTTTTAAATTATGTTTTTCTATTTTCTATAATTGTGTTTGGCTTTAATAAAAATGCCGGGGCATTTCCAAAAATCATGAAACTGCTCAATGTCACTGTTTGGAATATTTCCAACAGCAAACATTTCAGTTTGTGATTATTTGAGCATTTAAAATATTATTTAGCAATTAAATGCCCAAATGCAAATACCATATGATTTAATTCAAAAATCCAGAATGTCTTAGAAAATTGTGCACAATTTTTGGGAGAGGTTCTAGACCAATGCAAAAATGATGAACTTTTCTGAAGGGCATTTTGGGTAGATGGAAAATATTTAATTTGACCCTAGTTGGATTAAGGGGGAGCTGGGGGTTTCTGTCATCCCCATTTCAGGTTTAAATGAAATTTAAACATGATGCAGCAACCAAGCTAGTCCAAGTGCATAGCAAGGCTAGGGACGTGACAGCTTCTCACAAACCAGAGCTTCTCACAACAAGCATGATGTTTTCGGTAGGGAACGTCTCACCTTTGGGGACGAAACGATATCCATTGCCTCTTATTGCTTTCAAAAAATTTCTCGTGTCAACAATAGAACAACAAGAGTGTTGTGTCAATTTTTGTGATCGGGTTCGTTTGGACATTTTTATGCATTAACTGAGTTTTCAATGCATTTATGTGCATAACAAATTTGAACTACATGCACATACTCCAGTCCATATAAATTGGTTGAAAAATCAAATATGTGTCCTTGGGTGCATGCTTAGGTCCCATGCAAGAAATGGGAATGAATTTCAAACACCAGGGCACCGTTGATTGCCGGCAAAATGTTGAGATACTTTATTTTTAAATTCTAGTAAATCCAAAACTCGTCTGAAATTCAAGAAACTTGGCATGCTATCAAGGAATGGCACCTGACATGTTGTGGCATTTTTCGTGTCCATTTTGAGAGAAGGCGCACCCAAATAATGACAGTCAACAAAGGCATTTTGAAAAAATAGCTGCCACTTTAATATCTCAAACGTTTGTATAATTCAAACCGTGTGCGCTCTATTAACCATTCATGTGACGCCACGTGTCTTAGTTTTAATGGCTGTAGGAGGTGCCATGCGGACAGCTGCTTGACCTTGACTGAACGGGAGGCGTGCGAGCGCAGTCCGGTGTGCAGGCTAACCGAGGGGCGTGCAAGATGTCCTCGAATGCGCAGGCTCACCGGGAAGCGTGCGAGTTTTACGCTGCGCAGGCTCACTGGGAAGTGAGCCCTTTGACTTTCATGGCTGCCCGTGTTCCTCTCCATGCACGCGGCCCCCTCTGCAGAATGGACGCCAACGTCAAATGCTAACGAGCATCCCGGAGGATGACAACGACAACGATGGCGCGGCACGCTGCCTCCGCTGCCGCTGGAAATAGTTTTTTTCTTGGGTGTAATACTGTATCTCAATCATATGAATATAAATTCGCAGTATGACTGAATGAAAGATATGGTTTGAGCGAACTTGCGTTTTTCTCTCTTAATGTTTAGACTTATCAAATGATTTTCTTTTGAAAAAAACATCAATGGTGTTTAAATATAAAACACTCATCGCAAACGTTTTAGTTAGAACACCCGTATGCAAATCGGGAGCTTCCCCAGGAAGACAAGGGAAAATGTGCCGAGCAGGATTTTTGCGGCTCTTGATCGCAAATGTTTTAGATAGAACACCGTATGCAAAGTGAGAGCAGGATTTGTGCATCTTTTCAACGCAAACGGTTCTTTTGGATGACCCGTGTGCGACCACTTACAAACAATTTGGTAAGATTTGCATCTGTCATATTGGTTATGTTGCCATTTTTCAAACTGGAAAGATTGACATTTGTTGATCTAGTAACATTACCATTTGTCAATCTTGTAACACTGCGGCGGTGGAGCAGGAGATGGCCCTGGCTTTCGACGGTGGTGTGGCGGCAACAGTGGCCGGCAATAGCTGCCGACGGGCAGCGGTGGCGGAGCGTGTGGTGGGTGTTCCGTGCACACCCAACAGGGACGCCATGCGCACTACACTACACCGGGGACTACGCCTCCGCCGCGGTAGCCTCCCAGCTGGAGTTGTCCTCTGATGACGGCGGAGTGGCTGAGCAACGACGACGGACCATTGCCATTGGCGACTATGGGAGAAGCAGACAAGATAAGCTACACGGAAGGAGGGAAAATGTGACGCAGGACTCGCCGGTGGTGAGGGTTTATATAGCAGGCCGGTAAGCATTGGGATTTTGGGAGATTTCACCGAGTCAGGCGGGAAGCTTGTGCGAGAACCTGCGAGGTTGCACGAGAACGGGCTCACCGACGATTCATTGGCGCCACCGTTTGGCCAAAAGAACGCCCCTGCACGCTGCGCAAGGTTGCGCTGTAAGCCGTCTACGGTAGTGGGGTGACAAGACGTGCGAGAGGAGGACGAAAGGCCATGTACACATACGATTAATTAAAAAAACATTTGCGATTTAATTACCTACTATACCCCCGTCCTGGTTTATAAGTATGATTTAACTAATAAAATATGAATGCATGTCGCCAAAGATTATATAGTTGGATTCCTATTTGAACATAGTTTCCAATTATATAATTTTTATAACATGCATTACCATTTTGTTGGTTAAATTTGAGGGCAAAGTATGGCAGAGAATATAAAGGGGATTATAGACTAGACAAAGGTAGTAGCACACGGCCGCTCTCTACGCAGTGAGGCGACTATCGGTCAACTTGTAGGCGACCATTTCCTGCGTGTTCAACTGCTCTATGCATGTGGTTGCTTGCGGTTCAGGCGGCCGCGGCGCGCTCTGCTCGCGTCCCGCCACGCGCGCTCTGCTCTCGCGTCCCTCCGGGTGCTCTGCCCTCGTCCCTCCACGCGCGCTGCCAGTGCTTGGGGCCGGCGCACGATCACACACGTTTGTGTGCATGCGGTTGCACCGGGCGCGGTGCGACGATGCAGTTACCAGCTGCAAAAACTGCCATGTGGACGCGCCGAGAATCCACGCCGCCCGGCCCCTTTTTATTCCTATGGCCATTTACCTTCATCTCTCATCTCACACGACACAATAAGCACACCCACAAGAACACATACATGTTATTCTTCTGTAGACAGAGCAAATCACATGGCTTATTAGCAGCAATCGTCTGTGTTATTATTGGTCTTCGCGCACATTTCTTATTACGGACATGTTTGCCGCGTATCACACACATCTCGTTCAGTTGCATCGTTTTCATTGTGTTGCCTAATCACACACAGTTCATCCTAGTGAACCGTATGTTGTATGTCGCACACACCTTCATCTGGCCGCCCGTTTATTTTGTTCCTCCTCATTGCAAACAGTTAATTGAACTGAACTATATGCGCTGCATCACACACGCAACTAAAATCTGAAGCGTGTTTGATGCATCCGTCATCGCAAATGTTTTGCACCTTTTTTGACGGGTTTTTTACACCGCCGTTTGCGATTATGGTATCGCACACAGTTTCGTCGAAGGATCTCTGATCGTAGTGTCGCGTTTGGACCATCCTGCGGTAGTGTATCTCCTTGAACTGGGAGTGTTTCATCCAATAGTTCTCAAAACTGAAGATGTGTGCTTTTGGGATAGCATTGCAATTTTAATCTAAATGAGAACATGATCTGATGTTGTCTTTGCCAGTGGGTAAGTAAATGTGGATGGATGGGTCAAAGTCCAGGCTTCAGAATAGAAACATCAATCCAGTTTCTGAAGCAATGGTGCCTCTTGCATGTTGCTCCAAGTAAATTTCCTTCCTTTCAATGGGATCTCAATCAGGGTAAGCTGGCTTATGGCCTTACTAAATGTGAATATCTCAGTAAGGTTACCCACATTTTTGCTCATGTTATGCGGGTATCTGATGTAGTTAAAATCACCAAGAATCAAAGATTTTGTATCATCTGGCATTTGTAAATTCTATAACCAAATAATAAAATTGGTTTTGTCAACTTGTTGACAAGGGCCATAAATATTACTCAGAATCCACTCCTCTCCGTTATGTGAAGATGTAAATAAAATGGAGATGGAGAATTCATTCATGCTGAAGATCTCACCATGGAAAAAACGCTCATTCCAAGCAACTAGCAACCCCCTAAGGCTCCAACAGAAGGCCGATATTCAAACGTTGGCAATCTTTTGGGGCAGAAATTCTTGATGTAAGAACTTCCAAAAGTTTCTCTTTTAGTTTCTTGTAAACAAATAATGGCACATTAAGATTCTTCAATTTTGTTGGAAATGACATTCCATTTCTTAGGATCATTTAAACCTCTGATATTCTAGTTCAAAATGCACCATTCTCTAGCCATATCCAGACAGGTAAGGACAGTACTTTCCACGGCACAACATCACATGGAAAACATCCAGCCAGGGATAGGATAGAACAGTGCATAAATATCATTATATATAAAGCCCAAGTAGTCTAGTAGCATAAATCCAAAATAACCAACTGCAATCTTACAAAACAAAGTACATGTCACAACACAGGACAAATTACCCAGTCCCAAAATATTACAGACTTGATGACAGAACAAGTTCAGAAACTGAGACATTAATTCTAGTTCTTGCCCTGCTCCTTTGAGCTCCTAGGCCCTCTCTTGCAGCACTGGAGGCTTTGACCTTCTTGTTCCTGTTGCATACCTTCTCCTCGGAGGTTCTACTTTCCAATTCACTTTTTCTGTTGTTTTTTCCTTCTTCTGTATCGCTTCATTCACTAATACAAATTTTTCTTCTTTTGCAAAGGGGTATTATTTGTAAATTCTGATCTTTAAAATGTATACTGGAGAAATTTTCCTTTTGGTTTGAAGGAGTTTCATTTTGTACAACTTTTGCTTGCCATGAGACGATTTTCAAACTATGACTATCTTGGTAGGAACATTTTTGGCTAGAAATCTAAGATATATAGCTAAGTGTTTGTAACCATGGATGAGCCGTTTTTTTCCTTTCGGTATTTATCTAGGGTTTTCTATTTCTGTGCCCCTCATTGCTTAGTCCTCCTCAGTTTTGCCCAAACACACTTTTTTTGCTCACTTTTCCCTTCACCATGCCACCCATCCTCATCCATGCCCAAACAGGGTTTGGTCGTTGGTCAAGGGGAGTTGTCTGTTAGCCGGTGTTGTTACTGACGCGTGGGGCACACCGTACCAGGTGGCGCTCTCACAATCGGCGGTGTGCATGCCTGCATGCCTGAGTAGTCTCATCGCGGCCACGTCGACGCTTTCACACACGGGCAACACACATCACGCGGTTTCCCATGCAAGGAGTCGCGTCGTCGATGTTCCCGGCAGGCGTCTATTAATGCATTTTATAACCGGCGTGCACCCACTCTTGTCCCAATCCCCTCCCCTTCCCTCGCCGCCCACAACCTTCTCCACCGTGCACCTCCACCAAACCCTAGCCACCTCCACCAAACCCTAGCCGCCTCCCCTTCCAGCAGCCGCAACAATGTCTAGCCACAATGGACGCCGGGCGTATGCCATTTCCGGCTTGTCGTGTGCCCTCCAGGTTGAAGAGGCGTCGCTCCACGCCCGCTTTGGCGTTATGGTGCCACCGGACACACGCCTGCCATCCGGATGGCACCTGAGCGCCGGGGGGCTCATGGTGGAGCCTGTCCCTACCATCGGCACGTCGACCATGTCGCGTGCAATACGCGACTTTCAGCAAAGCCTGCCGCTCGCAGAGCAGTCCAAGCAGTGTTACGCGCTCGAGAGCTGAGATGCTCGGATAATCATGCTACAGTGATCTCCCCTTTAATGATGCCATGTCATCATGTCTTTCAGACTAATTTGCCACTTGATGAAAATCAAAACCATATTCCATTTGAAATACAAGTCAAATATTTCCTTCTTCTGTCATCCAAACAAAAATGTTCGTGATGTTGCAAATAATCCCCAGGTATTTGTAATGATGAAAACAACCTCTTTTGGTTTTCCAAAATCCCCCTGGGATTTAATGTAGTTGTCCAACAACATATTAACGAACCTTTTAAATTCAAACACGATTCTAAAACTTTTCAAAATGACCTCAAATCTTTTGTGACAGTGTCAAAAATTGCAATACTAATTATGAGCCAAGATACATATTTTGAAAAATATTTTGATAGCTTAACTAAATAGAAACGGTGTCATTAAAAAAACAGAAAGCAGAGAAGGAGAAAAAGAAGGAGAAAGCGCCTAATGCACTTTGGCCCATTTAACAACAGAAGAAGACCTAGCCCAACTGGGGTCATCCCCAACCCCGCTACAGGGGGGAACTCCTATGCGCCGCTTATTGCAGCAAGTAGTCACAGTTTCGCATAGGAGACGCCTCGCCTGGGCCGGCCCACTAGCTAACCTCCGCAGAATGAAAAATCGAAAAAATAAAAGCGCGCTAGCTAGGAATCGAACCCGCGAGCTGCTGTAGATAAGCACCGCGCGCTAGCCACTGCAACACACTAGTTAATATGAAAAATATGCAGCGCCAGCATTAAAGAACCTGAGCGAGTCCATAGCCAATGTACTAACAGAGGTTTATTGCATACAATTACATATTAATACTTCTATTAAAATTTCAAGCGTAAAAAAGGATTATTTTTTTGGAAACGCGACATTATTTGGGAACTGAATAGAAACTAAAAACAAGTAGGGAAAAAATTGAATACGAGAATAATTTTTAAATTGTGAACTACTTTTCGTAAACGCAAAACAACTTTCCAAAACAAGTAACAAAACTGAAAAGGTGATAATGTTTTCAAAACTAAGCTATTTTCAAAAAACTCGAGCATTTTTTGAATTTGTGACATAATTCCGAAAACAAGAACATTTTTAAAATTTGTGAACAAATTATCAAAACTGTAGCTTTTTAGAAAATGTGAACAAATTTGGACAACAAGAACATTTTTGACATACCAAATATTTTAGAATTTGCGAACAAAAATTAAACATGCGAACACATTTTGAATTTGTGCACAAATTTTCAAAAATGAACATTTTTTGAATATGTGAACAAACTTTGAAAATGAAAATATGTTTTGAATTCGCGAACAAATTTGCAAAATGGGAGTATTTTGTACATTTCCAGAACATTTTTTAATTTTTGAACAAAATTTGGAAACAAGAACATTTTTATGAAATTCCCAAACATTTTTTTAATTTGCGAACAACTTTTTAAAGCGGGAAATGTTTTGTACCGCCGAACATTTTTTAAAATTTGTGAACAAAATTTGAAACTAAACAATTTTGAAACTCAAAAACGAAAATGTGCATATTTTTTTGAAATGTGCGAACAATTTATTTAAAACAGGAACATGTTTTGAACCACCGAACATTTTGTGAAATTGTAAACAAAAATTTGAAACCGAACAATTTCAAAACTCCTGAAAAAATGAAAACATGCACATTTTTGGAATTTTCCGAGAAACTATGACATTTTCGAAAAATCAGGGACATTTTTTTGAAATCATAAAAAAAATTCTAAACATGATTTTTTTGGAAATTATGAATATTTTGTTCAAAACACATTTTTTCAGAAAATTCAGTAAACATGAACATTGTTTGAGTATGTGAACAAAACTGAAAAGGCTGGAACTTTTTTTTGAAATTACAGAACATTTTAAATTTATGAAACAAAATTTAGAAATGAGAACATTTTCAAATTTATGAAACAAAATTGAGAAATGAGAACATTTTTTCAAATTCCTCGAACACATTGTCAAAAACATGATCTCTTTTCAAATTAGTGAACACATTTATTGAAAAATTCCAAATAGAAAAGAAAACCAAAAAAGGCAAATACGAACATTTTTTAAAAAGGGAACATTTTTTAAAAAGGAACATTTCTTAAATCCCACAACATTTTGTTTAAAATGCGAACATTCTTTGAATATATGAACATTTTTGGAAAATGCAGCCATTTTTAGAAAAACTGAAGGTTTTTTGAAAGTGGGAACAATTTTTTAAGGTTACGAACAATTTTTGAAACACAAACTTTTTTCAAAAAAATTTGAAAAATAAAAAAGAAACGAAAAAAGAAGCGGAAAAGGAAACAAGGACATTTTTAGACCAAAGTTAGAAACATAAAACAATTTTAGAAATTCCAAACAAATTTGAAAGTTGAACATTTTTTGAATACGCGAACAAAAGTTGAATACCTGAAGAAAATATAAAACGAATATGTTCAGAAATTCATGAATATTTTTGGAAAATTGCAAACAATTTTTGAAAGGGAAACATTTTTATAAAAGTTGTCAAAATTTTGAACAAAAACATTCTGAAGAATTTTGTTAACACAAAATATTTTTTGAAAATTCCAAACATTTTTTGATAAATGCATACAGTTTTTGAATTTATGAACAAAATTTGAAAACATGAACATTTTTTAAAATTTGAACATTTTTGTAAAAGCGCGAACATTTTTTTGAGAGAGAAAACATAAACTTGAAAAACAAAAAAGTAAAAGGAAAAGAAAAAGAAACAGAAATAGAAATAGAAAACTGGTTCAGGAACCTTCTAGAAAGTTCCCAAAACCGAAAAAAAAAACAGCTGGGAACCTCTAGAAGGTTCCCAAAACCGGGAGTGCTGGAACGGTTAAACAGGCCGGCCCGTTGCGTCGCTGCTAGATCGCTCGCCTGTGCGAAGCGCCGGCATTTAGACGCAACGAGCGGCAAATATGATATTCCGCTACAGAGGGCGGAAAATCCTACTTGCCGCTTGTTGCTTCAAGCTGTCGACGCTTCGCACAGAGGAGGTGCGAGCGAGCAAACGAGTGCCGGCCCGTTTTAGCGTTACAGCAGACTCGGTTTTGGGAACCGTCTATGATGTTTCCAGCCGGTTTTTTCCGGTTTTGAGAACCTTCTAGAAGGTTCCTGAACCGGCTTTTTATTTTTCAGTTTCTTTTTCGTTTTTCTTTTTTCTATTTATCCTTTTTTTCTTTTTTCTTTTCTTTTTTCTGTTTCTTTTTTCTTTTTTCTTTTCTTTTATCTTTTTTCTGTTTCTTTTTACCCTTTTCAAGTTTATTTTCAAATAAAAAAACGAATTTCAAAAAATGTTCCTGTTTTTCCGATTTTGTTCACAAACTCAAAAAATGTCCCCATTTTACAAAATTTGTTCTTAAATTCAAAAAATGTTTCTGGTTTCAAAAAATTTGTTCCGAATTTTTAGAAAATGTTCCTGTTTTATCAAAAATTGTTCGAATTACTTTTTTTCATTTTTTAAGAAATTTGAAAATAATGACATGGATTTCTAAAAATGCCTGTATTCAAAAATTGTTCACAAATTTCAACTTTTTTTGTTATTTTTCAAATTTTTGTTCACTTATTAAAAAATTGTTCACATTTCAAATTTGTTTGGGATTTTCAAAATTTATCTCCATTTTACATTTTGTTCTAAAAATTCAAAATTTGTTTGTTCTTTTAGAAATTGTTCCCATTTCAAAAAAAATTCAAAAATTTTAAAAATGTTCATGTTTACAAAAAAAATTTGTTCACAATTCAAAATATGTTCTCCTTTCAAAAATATTCATGTTTTTGCAAAAATCACTATTAAATACTAGTTCTGATTTTCGAAAAACTTTTTTGTGTTTATCGAATTCTTTTAAAACTCGTGTTGGTCCTGTAAATTATGATTATATTTTTTTAGTTTTTCTTCTCAAATTTGAAAAGTGTTCGCATTTAGAAAATACTTTTTTCAAAATAATGTTCGCATCTGCATTACCTTTAGCTGCACGCGCCATAGTAAAACAAGAAAGCTTATGTAGCCCAGTGGCTAGGGTCGTGCCTAAGTCATAGGAGGTGCTAGGTTCGATTCCTACCTCCTCCATTAGTTTTCGTCTTTTTTTATTTTTTATTGTGTTTCGCTAATGGGCCGGCCCAGCTGGAGTCGCCCCTGTGCGTTCGCTCGGCAATTCGTCGCAACGAGCGGCGCATAGGAGCTCCCCTCCTCGCTCCCTCTTCCCGTTATGGATGTGCCCAACGCCGTTGTCGCCATGGCCCTCGTCGATCGTCGATCCCATGGCCACTGCCCTCCCTGTCGTCTAGGATTGCGCCACGAGCTCCTCCCGCCTCTGCTGCTTCCTCTACGCTGAAGAACACGACTCGAGTGCCTCTGCTTCGACCGGATCGAGTCATTCCCCTTCTCTGCACCGCCAACGCCATTGCCGGAATTCGTCGCCTTCGCGCCTTCCCCAAGCATGCTATGCACACCTACAGGCTCACCGTGAGCTCCTCTTCCTCCCCCCTTACCTCTCTTGAACGAGCTCGTCCTCTAGGCCGTAGGAACGTCATGGCCGAAGCTTGATGCCGCACGGCTGGTCGCCGGCGTCACTCCGGTGGCCAATTGGTCACACGCGTGTGCCCGCCGCAACGAGCGGCGCATAGGAGCTCCCCTCCTCGCTCCCTCTTCCCGTTCTAGATGTGCCCAACGCCGTCGTCGCCATGGCCCTCGTCGATCCCGTGGCCACTGCCCTCCCCGTCGTCTAGGATTGCGCCACGAGCTCCTCCCGCCTCTGCTGCTTCCTCTACGCTGAAGAACACGAGTCAAGTGCCTCTGCTTCGACCGGATCGAGTCATTCCCCTTCTCTGCACCGCCAACGCCATTGCCGGAATTCGTCGCCTCCGCGCCTTCCCCGAGCATACTATGCACACCTACAGGCTCACCGTGAGCTCCTCTTCCTCCCCCCTTACCTTTCTTGAACGAGCTTGTCCTCTAGGCCGTAGGACCGTCATAGCCGAAGCTTGATGCCGCACGGCTGGTCGCCGACGTCACTCCGGTGGCCTATTGGTCACACGCGCGTGCCCATCATCTTCTCTACATCGCGTAGGTGCTCCTCTAGCCTCCTGCTCGTCGTGTGTGTGCCCGTGGCTTCGACCCCGTCGAGTCCGAGCCGGCGCCACAGCTCAGCCTCGCGCTCCCTCGCGTCCGGCCGCGACCTTGGCCGCCCTACGCGCGCTCGTCCGCGCCCGCGCTGCATCCTGCTTTGCCGCGCGCCATGTTTTCTGCCGCGCTGCCCTCGACTCCTCTTGCCGCTGCTCCTGCCCTATGCGGCTGCTTGCTGCTGCGTTACTTTGCTGCTGCTTGCTCTACCTGAAGCCGTTGTTGCTTGCTTTGTCTGATGGGCCGTTGCTCCTACAGACTCTGTCCAAGAGGCCGGCCCTATTAGTGCTTCTTTGAATTAGGTTAGGGGCTAATCTAATTAGCTAGTCTAATTAGACACTGACTGCTGGGCCCCTTTCTAATTGGTTAAACCAAATGACCTCTAGTTAAGTTACCTTTTAGGACATGTGGGTCCCCTGTCCAATTTGACCAGTCAAACTATTGACTGGGTAGACCCAGTCTATGACATGTGGGTCCTGTTTGACCTTGTTGACCAGTCAACTGTTGACTGGACTAGTTGGCTGGGTCAACCCAGCCTTCTGGTCCCATTTGTAAGCCACTGTGGCTAGCTGCAGCTAGGTGTAAAAAGCATTTTACTATTTAAATTCGTAATAGAAATATATTTCAGAAAATGCTTTAAACTAAATTCATAGAAAACAAACCGTAAACCAGATGAAAAGGTTTTATATATGAAAGTTGCTCAAAAAAATATGACGAATCTAAATGCATTGTCCGTTCGTCCACCACACGTCTCTAGCATAGCCAACATGCAACCTTCCCCTTTGAATCGTCTGTCCGAAAATGCCTAACACCGGGAAAACTTTCCCGGATATCCATCCCCTTCGCCGGTATGGTGTAGCACTATGTTAGAACACTCCTAGCACTGCGTATTGCCATGTTATGCTTTGTGATGCTTTGTTTGCTCTATATTTATTGTTTCTTCCCTCTCTTCTTTCTGGTAGTGTAACATCCCAAATTTTTAATTTGGAATGTTATACATAGATCATCATTGCATGTCATATTTTGTTGCATTGTTGGCTTGATCCTAGAAATTCTATGCAACTCAAGGACCCACGGAGAGAGTTGGGGATTCCGTTATTTTCATATTTGAGTTTTCTCAAATTTTGAAAATAGGATCATTTGATTTTATTTATTTTATCTTCAATTATTTCTACTACCAAAAATTCAGAGAGGGAATAAAATGACTTTCCCAAAATAAAGAAATAATGAAGATTTAATAAAAAAATCAAATAAGTTTTACTTTGGAGTTTTTCGCCTTTTTATTTGAATTTAAGAAAAATGCGCGTGTTTCAAAATTGCATTTAGGCTCCAAATAAATGTTCATCTTGTCCGGCTTGATTTTAGAAGCCGGGGAAAATTTATTTCGGGATTTTTGGAGTCTGTTTAGTATTTCTTTTTATTTTTTTCTGCGCGGAATTATTTAAAAAAAACGAACCGCCTCTGGGCCGTGCCCGAGCGGGACTCCGCTCGGGGGCGCGCTATATAAGCCACCACCCCGGCGCCCCAGGCCTGTCAGCCCCGGGCCCCGCCAGCCCAGCCGCCGCCGCCGGCCCACCCGCCGAAACCCTAACCCTAACGCCAGATCCGCCGCCGCCGCCAGATCCGCCGCCGCCGCCGCTGGACCCCGCCGCTGCCGCCGCCGAGGTTCGCCGCCGCCTTGTTTTGCGTGCCGCCGGTTTTTTCAAAAAAAACCAAACGGTTTTTCTTCGGTTTTTCGTTAGATCGGTTTTTTTTCGGTTCGGTTAAATAGCGAGCGTTCGCTCGTTCGTTCGTTTTAACGAACGTGTTCGTCAGATTAGTTTAGTTAACTAACGTTCATTCGTTAACCCGTTCGTCGTTTTTCTTTTTCTCGGATTTAATCCGCGATTTTTCTGATCGCGATTCCTGATCCGATTTTCGTTTTAGTATAACTTTTCGCTCGTTTATCGGAATCAGGCGATTCAAGCGCCTGGAGCTTCGTCTCGAAACCCTCTTTCCGAATAATCAACTTAAACCAGTTTTTGCTTCTATAAAATTTGACTTAGATCCATATTAGTAAAACAAAGCTGTTTCCTTTCGCCGTTTGACTTTCGTTGCTTCGTTTGTTTTGATTCTTTTTGCAAACCGGAGTTCTTAAGTTGAACTTTCAGGTTAGATCTTTTATTTGAGTTTTACCTGTGCATTAGATGAGTACTTATTGTATGTTTGTTTGTTTGTCTGCGATAGAATACCCGGAGTGCGTCGCCTATTACTTCGAGTCTCTAGGTTTCGCGGATCATCAGCAAGGCAAGTAACACTTTGATCATATCTTTTCTCATACCCAGTTTTTATGCATTAGATCAATCCTCAAACATTGCATGACTAGGATCTAATTAAATTATGGATGGGAAGTAGATGAGGTAGTACCTATTACCTGTTTTATTTTCAAACCCTTGGGAGTTACTTCTACGTTTGCTTATTATGCCATGCTAGTAGACGTTGATTGGGTGAGTGAATTTCCATGACAGATGTGAGTTTGTCAATTAATGGTTTATTTAAGGTGGCAACTTAAACACACATCTGGGTGGATTGAGGCACCTGGTTTCTATCAGGACTTGCCTGTTTTTCTTCGGACCGCCACCCAGGCTCAAAGGGATCATGAGATTATTCAAACTAGAAACTTACGTGTGCAGCCACAAGCCATTATGGGCTCTGGCATAGTTGATTAAGTCGTGTGAACTCTTACGGGTGGACTAGCAGATGTAGGGGAAAGTAGGTGTACCGGTCTACCCTTATGTAAGGTGCTAGCACTTCCGAAAGACTATGTCTCGGTCATCCGTTTCTCAAACATCATGTAGTGCGAGGAATCAAACGGAGGCGATCGAGTCTTGTGGGGAAAATGCGCAAACCTTTGTAGAGTGTATAAACTAATCATGGTTAGCCGTGTCCCCGCTTATGGACATTTTGAGTATCTAGAACTTGGATATCAAATGAATCTCATCATGTTACCTCTAATTAATCTTGTTGGGTTTAATGAGTACTTTTAATTGGGATTGAGAATGCTGTCAACCATTCTCAATGTTTAACAATCACCATGATAGTTAAATAAATTTATTCCTTTGCAGTAGGGAAAAATTGGCTTTATGCAAAAACTGTAACCATAGAGCTTTCCACCAGCCAAATATGCATGTAGTATAGCTTATTCCATTGTTATTCTCTATGTGTTGCATTGCCAGCATATTCCATGTGCTGACCCGTTTTCGAGCTGCAACATTTCATGTTGCAGACTTTTCAGACGACGAGTAAGGTGCTTTTAGGTCGTGGTTCTATACTCAGTGATGCCGTTGGAGTTGATGGACTCGCTTATCTTCCAAGTCTTCCGCTGTTATCGTATTTAGATGGCCTTAAGCCATATTTATTTCAATAAGTTCTCTCTTGAGACATTCGATGTAATAAGTGTGTGATTGCTACTCTGTTATAAATACTCCAAGTACTGTGTGGTGTCAGCATTACTGATCCAGGGATGACACTGAGCACAGAGATCAGACTGTTTGAGGTCTGGTCGCTACAGGTAGACCCCGAGACCGCCGCCAATGCCACTGTGATCGACTACGTCACCGATGACCCTTCTTCCTTTTCAGCATAGCTTCAAGGCAAACACCCCCCCTTTTGAGCATACCGATATCGCCTACTCTATCTATCTTATGCTTGCATTAGAATCTGATGCTACTATTGTTATCATATTTCTGCTGCATAGCATGATCTTGTACCCTGCTATTGCTACATATATGTTTATCCTAAACTGCTTAGTATAGGCTGGTTAGAGACCCATCCGAGACCCCATGTTGACCCAACTACCCCGCTGGATTATCAGAAGACCCGATCAGCGGGATAGAAGACCAGGCCCCGGCACCGCACATCACTTTCCCCTTAGTTGCTCGACACTACTGGATTACTATCGAGTGCCGAGGGTGATACCTCATCAGCACTTCTGATGTTAACCTGGTATGTTAGTTCATCGGTTATGGTCATCGAGGGTGATTCCTCCTTCTCCACTCCCGATAACGACACTCTCGTGCAACTCCACAAGAGTGGACCTCGAGGGTGATTCCTCCTTCGTTCACCTTGACGATAACATCAGGTGGAATTCCATCTAGGGTGATTCCTGAGGGTTCCCCTTGGTGTTAGACACATGGTTACTATGGTTACTATGACTTTACACTGAACCATGTTACTAAAGATGGGTTGGCCCCGAGGGGTACCCGCGCGAGCTTAATTGCGAGTGATGTGGAGAATAATTGACCTGGAGGGTACCCGAGAGGTGAATACGAGGCGTGGCCGGGCATTCTTAGCCCTTGCCGCAAGTCCTCGAGACGGGGCGACGGGGTCACATCTTTCGTGAGTCTCTGCTCGTGACCACACTACCAACACACTAACGGTTTGGATATTTGATCCGAGGGGCCTCTGGCCTGATAGCACTAACCATCACGTGGGCATAGTATGGGTGTTCTGCGTCGTATGCATCAGCCGAAGCTTAATAGACGTCAGCGACTGAGCAGCGCGCGTCGGGTTGGACTGCGTAAGCACCTGCCTTTTAAGGACGTAGCTAGGTCTGCTCACCGGCCGCATTCGCAACGTGCAGGAGTTCCCGGGCGATGGCCCAAGACCCCTGGGGGCATAGGTTTAGACCAGCGTGCTGACCTCTCTATTAAGCCTAGGTCGGGTTGCGGCGTATCATTTGGCAGAGGCCGGGCATGACCTAGGAAAGTGTGTCCGGCCGGAGTTAATCGAGCATGGTGGGTAAGTTGGTGCACCCCTGCAGGGAAGAAAACATCTATCGATAGCCTGTCCTACGGTAACGGACACTTGGAGTTGTATCCCGATCGATACAGCTAGAACTGGATACTTGAGATGAGAAATGGATAGTATGGCTCTGGGATTGCTTTCTCGCAGGGAGTCAAGGAAGGATCTCTGGGCGAGGTTGATGACACTACTACTACTTTACTTTATGCTAGTCTGCGCTCTTCTAATGCTGCAAGACCGCTGAAGATGCTAGTCTTCGATAGGACTAGGCTTTCCCCTCTATTCTGGCATTTCTGCAGCCCAGTCCACATATACAGCCTTCTTTTGATAATGTTGCATATGTAGTGTAGATCCTTGCTTGCTGAGTACTTCAGATGAGTACTCACGTTTGCTTTGCTTTCTTCCCCCGCCCCATATCCGTTTGATGCAACGAGATGACGGAGCCCCTGAGACCGCTGCCACCGCCGATGACTACTACTACCCCGAGGGTGCCTACTACCACGTGACGGACGCCAACGACCAGGAGTAGATAGGAGGCTCCCAGGGAGGAGGCCTTGCCTTTTCGATTGTTATTACTTTTGTGCTAGCCTTCTTAAGGCAGACCTGCTTAACTTATGTCTGTACTCAGATATTGTTGCTTCCGCTGACTCGTTTGTATTCGAGCTTATGTATTCAAGCCCTCGAGGCCCCTGGTTTGTAATATAAAGCTTGTATTATTTTAATTTGTGTCTAGAGTTGTGTTGTGATATCTTTCCGTGAGTCCCTGATCTTGACCGTACACATTTACGTGTATGATTAGTGTACGATTGAATCGGGGGCGTCACAACAGCCGGCGGTGGCAGGAGATCCTGGAGATAGAGAACACCCCCCACATCGAGCACTAAGACGGCCGCTACCCGCCGATGTCGCGGCAGAACATTGATGAGAGTATGCCTTCTGGGAAGGGCGTACCTTCCCTGACATCATGGCCGCGTGTTGCGTCCAAGTCGGCCTGCGCGAGGGCGACTGGGTTTCGCCGCCACAGGCCACGGCTCGATCCACGCCGATGGCCGCGCCCACTCTGGAGGAGGCGGCGCTGGTGCTAGCAGCAGTAACAGGGGCCTACACGTGCCCAAGCCAGAGCCAGCGACACCGGGCCCCCTGTGCGTGCCCAAGATGGAGCCGGGGATGAGCTCACGCTGCCCCTATGCATGCCCAAGTCCGAGCCTGGAGCTCGTGCGACCCCCTACCCGTGCCCAAGCCCGAGCCTGGGACGAGCTCGCGCGCCCCCCTGCGCGTTCCCAAGCCGGAGCAAGGGACGTGCTCGCGCTGCCCCCTATGCATTCCCAAGCCGGAGCCGGAGCCGCCGTTGCTGGCGGAGTACAGGGGGACAATGGCCAGCGAGCCGGCGACCCTGCAGACCTGCCGGGGCTACTCCTCGCGATGCGTGAATCGAAAAATGGTCCACAGCGCCACCCCATGACCCGGTGGACTCGTCGGGGCTGCGACAAGCGGTCGTCGCCTGGGTGGCTGATGTCACCATCACCCCATGGACGACGACGATCAGTAGCTTTGTTTAGGGTTTATGTGTGTACAAATTATAAACTTTAAATGTATTTTGTGTTGTTTGAATGTCCAATTTGAATGTTTGTATCTATGCATGTTTGAATTTCCAATTTGTGCCCTGTTTGCTTGTGTGTGACTAGTGGTGAGCTAAATTTATGAAGATGCAAAAATAATTGGGTGTTTTCAATCGGACAGTGTCAATTTTCTGAAGGGTTTTTTCCAGACTTGTTGTATTGCAAGTTTAGTATTTTTCCTGGCTCGGTCCAAAGGCATTTGAGTTTTTGAGCCTTTTTTCTTTTTCTTTATTTTTTAAACTGGGTTCAAACTTCAAGTGTTGACCATTCATATAAAATGGTTTGGAATTGCTACTTGCCTTGTCCCAAGCCCATCCACCACCAATATTGTAGCATAAAATAATTTTCGAAAAATTTCAGGAGCAATCTACATCACATTTGTAGTGCAAATTTGGGCCTTTTTGATAATTCAATGAAATTCAACTAAATGCATGCAATATAGCGATATTACTCTAAAATTGCTGAAACCTGGTCAGCGCCCATCCAATGTCGCCCACTTTTGATGAAAAATGAAATGGAACAAATTTCAAAATTATTTGAGGCACTTCCTTCACAAACAAAAGTCATTTCAAGGCTTGGAAAATGGAAAAAAATATTTGTGTTACAAAATAATTGCAAATTCCTATGAAACATTTCCCACTACGGTTACACCAATAGTTGTGCCGAATTTGCACATGTTATCATGAATTTTCCCAGGTATGTGGCCATTTCCATGTGTATATGCCTTCAAATCGACACAAGTCCATTGTAGACAGGCCATTTTATGAAGGGTTTTTTCAGACTTGCCGTATTGCAAGTTTAGTATTTTTCCCCACAAACACATAAGATGGCTCAGTACAAAGGCATTTGAATTTTTGAGCCTTTTTTCATTTTATTTGTGTTTTTCAAACTGGGGTCAAACTTGCAGTGTTGACCATTCATACAAAATGGTTTGGAATTGCTACATGTCTTGTTCCAATTTCATTCACCACCAATATTGTAGCATAAAATGATTTTTCAAAAATTTCAGGAGCAATCTACATCACATTTGTAGTGCAAATTTCGGCCTTTTCTGATAATTCAATGAAATTCAATTAAATGCATGGAATATAACAATACTACTCCGATATTACTGAAACCTAGTCAGTGCCCATCCAATGTGGCCTGCTTTTCATGAAAAATGAAATTGAACAAATTTCAAAATTATTTAAGGCACTTCCTTCACAAACAAAAGTCATTTCAAGTGCTTGGAAAATGGAAAATTATTTTTTATTACAAAATTATTGCAAATTCCTATGAAACATTGTCCACTATGGTTACACCAATAGTTGTGCCAAATTTGGGCATGCTATCATAGATTTTGTCAGGTATGTGGCCATTTCCATGTGCATATGCCTTCAAGTCCACACAAGTCCATTGTAGATAGGCCATTTTTGTGAAGGTTTTTTCCAGACTTGTTGTATTGAAAGTTTAATATTTTTCCCACAAACTAGTGCACATAAGATGGCTTAGTCCAAAGGCATTTGAATTTTTTATCCTTCTTTCATTTTCTTTGTTTTTTTTTTGAAACTCGGGTCAAACTTGCAGTGTTGACCATTCATGCAAAATGGTTTGGAATTTCTACTTGCCATATCCCAAGCTCATGCACCACCAGTATTGTAGCATAAAATGATTTTTCAGAAATTTCAGGAGCAGTCCATATCACACTTGTAGTGCAAATTTGGGTGTTTCCTGACAATTCAATGAAATTCAACTAAATGCATGGAATATAGCAATATTACTCTGAAACTGATGAAACCTGGTCAGCGCCCATCCAATGTGGCCTGCTTTTGATGAAAAATGTAATGGAGCAAATTTCAAAATTATTTGAGGCACTTCCTTCACAAACAAAAGTCATTTCAGGCGCTTGGAAAATGGAAAAAATATTTTTATTACAAAATAATTGCAAATTCCTATGAAACATTGTCCACTATGGTTACACCAATAGTTGTGCCTTGGGCATGTTATCATGGATTTTTCCACGTATGTGGCCATCCCACACAAGTCCATTGTAGATAGGTCATTTTGTGAAGTTTTTTTTTCAGACTTGTTGTATTGCAAGTTCAGTAATTTTCCCACAAACTAGTGCACATAAGATGGCTCAGTCCAAAGGCATTTGATTTTTTGATCCTTTTTTCATTTTCTTTGTTTTCTTTTCAAACTGGGGTCAAACTTGCAGTGTTGACCCCAGTTTGATTGACTAAAGTGCATCCGCCACACCAAATGGCTTGAACAAAACTCTTAGCACCCCGATGGTATATTACATATAGTGAGTAAACGATTGGTTTATGCCTCGCTTTGTTTAGTGCATAAAATGGTGAGGACTGTTTTAAAAATCACGTACACATACTTAGTCGGTTGGCTCTTGCGCCTCTCTTTGAGCGTGTGGTCTCTGGTTTGAGTACTTTTCCTGGCTCAATAAGCCACCTTTTTTTTTCGGCTGGCGCAACCGCTGACATAGGTGTCCCACAAGCCAGAACTGCGCCCAACACCTACGCCCGTGAAGCCACTGACAGAGGTATCCCACGCGCCAGTAACTGCAGCCACCACCTACGACCGCGCAGCCGCTGACAGAGGTGTCCCATAAGTCAGAATATGCGCCCAGCATCTATGACCGTGCAACCGCTTACAGAGGTGTCCCATAAGTCGGACTATGCGCCCACCATCTACGAGCGCGCAGCCACTGACAGAGGTGTCCCACAAATCAGTATATGCGCCCACCATCTACGGGCGGGCAGCCGCTGACAGGGGTGTCCCACGAGTCAGAAACCACGCCCAGTAACGGTCAAAGCCTTTGACTCGACGCCAAACCCCGTTTGGGCTCGGGCAAGGGTGGGCCGCACAGTGGAGGGGGAAAGTGAGGACTGGCTTAGTGCGCGGGCAAAACTGAGGAGGACTAAGCGAAGAGGGACACAGAAATAGAAATCCCATTTATTTAAGTTAAATTAAGCTTGCACATTATCAACTATCAACTCGCTTACCATTGTCTTCTTTTCTTTTATATAAGAAATATAATGCAGTCACAGACATGGGCTTCACGACGGCACGCGGTGCCTCCGCCTGGTTGTAACTATGAAAACCGATTCCCCTAAAAAAACTAAGAAAACCGATTAAGAATTTCTGTTTCTTTGCCTACACCTGGAGTTTATATTTCTTTGCCTACACCGCTACACGTGAGTCGTGACGCAAAGCTTAACGGCGCGCGTGGTCACTGTGACTACTAGTTTGGTCATCTAATTTCTGAGTGAGCTTAAAAACCACCACCAGTTTATCAAAAAGTGGGAACCTATATACGTGTCCCCAGAGTTTGTTGGGGTGGTATGTGAACCCATATCGGCAAAGTTGGTCTTGGCATGCACACCTGAAAGACGACGCACTTGCTGCTCGGAAAGCACTCCAGCAATGATGGCAGTAATAAGTAGCCGGAGGAAATCTAGCGCCACGGAGGATCCCACATTCCCACTACCTGTTCAGTGGAACTCTTCCCCTATAAAATGGCCATGGAGAAGAACTTCGTGGAGCCAGCACTCATCTCAAGTCTCAACGACAACGAGCCTCCACACGCGCACTTCTAGACGTGGGTGTCATGGCGGGTCCGGCGGAGAGGAAGATGAAGGTGTGGGAGCTGGTGCTGCGGTGCCTCGTCGGCGGCTTCGGCGCGGTGGCGGCGGCGCTGGTGGTCACCGACAGCCAGACCAGGACCTTCTTCTCCCTCGAGCGGAGGGCCAAGTACACCGACATGAAGGCTCTGGTGCTCCTGGTGGCCGCCAACGGCGCTGCCGTCGTGTACAGTCTACTGCAGGCGGCGCGCTGTGCCGTGGCGATGGCGAGGGGAGGCGGCGCGCTGGTCATGAGCAGAAGGGTGCTCGCCTGGTCGGTCTTCTCCGGCGACCAGCTGCTGGCGTACGCGATGCTGGCCGCGACGGCGGCGGCGCTGCAGTCGTCGCTGCTCGGGAAGCTCGGGCAGCCGGAGCTGCAGTGGATGGGGATCTGCGGCCTCTACGGCGCCTTCTGTAGGCAGGTCGGCGCGGGCATCGCGTGCGCCGTCGTCGCCGGACTCGCCGCCGTGCTCCTCGCATCCTTCTCCGCGTTCAACCTGTTCCGCCTCTACGGCGGCAACAAGGGGAGCAATAGTACTAGAAACGGCGCAACGTGGTACTAGGATAGAAAGTCAAGTCAGTGAAGATAAAATCGATCTCAGCTACTTCAGATTTCAGATTGTAGAGTGGATCGGTGAATCTTTTTTAACTTTTCTTGGTGTGACTCAACAAGCTGGACTGAAGACATCGATCCTAAAGCATTGCGGCTCCTATGTCAGGACTTCAGATCTTGGTGTTCTGCACCAAAATACGTAGTTCCCTTTCCAATTACAATCAAAATATGGTGTTGGCGTGAAGCTGGTGTATATGTGAAAGGGCCCCCTTTTGGTAGAGCACGCACTAGTGCACTACCGCAAGGCACGCGTGCTGGTAGTCCACTGACCCTTCGGGAAAAGAAGATCATGATGTAAATCGCAGCGAAAGGTTTAATACACAACGTTGTGTATCGTTTCATTGATAGGAAAAAGAGAGTTGCAGAGTTACATTGTTGCATGTCCAAACTACATACACTAGAAAGCGTAGAATGGGATGCCATGAACAGGAAGAAGGGGATGCTCAGCCCGAAGAGAGCATGCTAGGCTACTAGCAGGATAAGGCTAAGTCCTTGATGACGCGAACCAGGTTAGTCAAGCTGGGTGTGAGGCCATCGAAGATATCAGCGTTTCGATGCTTCAAAATATTCCACGCAGTGAGATTGACGATCGACCTAAGGCCCTTACGAAGGGAGGCTGGTGAAGTATCCATAGTCGAGGAGAACCAGGCAAAAAACCTGTTGAACAAGTGGTGAGCCGGCACCAAGAGAGAACCTCAGGAGATGGTCAATCGTCTCCAGCTCTTGCGAGCAGAGGATGCAGATCAGGCCATGGGGGAGGCCATGACGGGCAAGTCGATCGGCGGTCAAGCAATGACTCTAGTTGGCAAGCCAGTGGAAGAATTTAACTCCAAGTGGTACCCGGTTCTTCCAAATAAGGCGCCAATTGGTGGTAATTGTGCTGCCCGAGAAAAGAGCCTTGTAGCAGGAGCTCGCAGACTAAACTCCACTGTCCGTCACTTCCAACTGATCAAGTCAGGGTTCGTGATTAGCGCAACGGTCTGAATGAGGAGCCAAACCTCGAAGTACTCAACAAGGGTAGCAGGAGACAAGGCTCCATGGATGTCAGAGATCCAGGTTCTGCCTTGTAGCGCCTCATGCAAGGTCCGAGATCGGCGATGGCGGCGACGACACCTTATGGCAAGGTTGTGATTTCTGACAGAAATTTTCCATGGAGCCAATGGTCCGACCAAAAGCGGTAGCTGCGGCCATGGCCAAGACTCCAGATGGTGGTGGTGGGGGGGGGGGCAAAAGAATTGGTGAACCTCGAGGCCGCTTGGAGGCGGAGGGTGAGACAAAGGCCGAGAAGAGTCAATCGCCTGCAACCAGAGCCAACGAACACGGAGGCGGATGCGATTGAGATGGAGATCATGCACTCCCAACCCACCAAAATCCAGTGGGCGACACACACTTTGGACCAACTAACCAAGCAAGTGCTAGCGTCCTCCGGTTGTGCCAATGGAAAGCCCGGATGACTCGGATGACCTTTTTGAGGATAGGAGGAAAAATCAAGATCAACAGCAGGTTCAATTTCTACCTCATTGTTTTTGCTAGGTTCAACATCAACATATCATGAACATTATCACTAGGTTCATGTTCATCACCTGATTGTGTTTCAGCATCAGAAACAGAAATATCATTGGGATTCTCAGGTGTGTCTGTAACAGGTTCACTAAAAGTATGCAAAGTCCTATCATTTTTCTTTTTCTTCTTTTTAGAAGAACTAGGTGCCTCTAAATTATTTCTCTGAGAATCTTGCTCGATTCTCTTAGGGTGGCCTTCAGGATACAAAGGTTCCTGAGTCATTCTACCAATTCTAGTAGCTACTCTAACAGCAAAGTCATTTTTATTATTTAATTAATCAAGCAAATCATTTTGAGCTTTAATTACTTGCTCATCTTGAGTGGCAACCATAGAAGCATATTTGCTAATGAGTTTAAGTTCACCTTTAACTCTAGCCATATAATCACTCAAGCGTCCTATCTCGAAAGCATTATTCTTTAGTTCTCTACCAACATAAGCATTAAAACTTTCTTGTCTAGCCATAAAGTCATCAAATTCATCTAAGCATGGGCTATGAAATTTAGTAGAAGGAATTTCAACTTTATCATATCTATAGAGAGAATTTACCTTTATTACCTGTGTTGGGTTATCAAGACAATGTGTTTCTTCAACAGGTGGTATATTAAGACCATGTATTTCTTCAATAGGAGGTAAATTCTTAACATCTTCAGCTTTTATACCTTTTTCTTTCATTGATTTCTTTGCCTCTTGCATATCTTCAGGACTGAGAAATAGACCACCTCTCTTCTTAGGAGTGGGTTTAGGAATAGGCTCGGCAGTTGGCTCAATTGGTTCAGGAATTGCCTCAAGAATTGGCTCAGGAAGAGTCCAATTATTTTCATTAGTCAACATATTATTCAATAGTAATTCAGCTTTGTCGACTGTTCTTTCCCTGAAAACACAACCAGCACAACTATCCAAGTAGTCCTTGGAAGCATCGGTTAGTCCATTATAAAAGATATCAAGTATTTCATTTTTCTTAAGAGGGTGATCCGGCAAAGCATTTTTCTTAAGAGGGTGCACTTAGTTCACCAGACCTTGCTGTTTTGCGTCGAGCATTACATGGCGACAACACTTATAGCTTGGGAGCTATTGTGCCTCGTCGCCTCCATCTTTATAAATCCCAGGGTAAAATACATGGTGGGATTTTTGCCACTCGTTTGGCGGCTCACTTCGAGGTTGAGATACACTCCCATGATTTCCCCTGGGCCAAGGTTTACCTAAACCAGACAGTGATAATCCACAAGTGTAGGGGATCGCAACAACTTTCAAGGGTAGAGTATTCAACCCAAATTTATTGATTCGACACAAGGGGAGCCAAAGAATATTCTTAAGTATTAGCAGTTGAGTTGTCAATTCAACCACACCTGGATAACTTAGTATCTGCAGCAAAGTATTTAGTAGCAAAGTAGTATGATAGTAATGGTAACAGTGGCAAAAGTAAATATCGCAGTTTTGTAGTAGTTGTAACAATAGCAACCGAAAAGTAAATAAGCGAAGCACAATATGTGAAAAGCTCGTAGGCATTGGATCAGTGATGGATAATTATGTCGGGTGAGATTCCTCATGTAATAGTTATAACACAGGGTGACACAGAACTAGCTCCAATTCATCAATGTAATGTAGGCATGTATTCCGAATATAGTCATACGTGCTTATGGAAAAGAACTTGCATGACATCTTTTGTCCTACCCTCCCGTGGCAGCAGGGTCCTAGTGGAAACTAAGGGATATTAAGGCCTACTTTTAATAGAGAACCGGAACAAAGCATTAGCACATAGTGAATACATGAACTCCTCAAACTATGGTCATCACCGAGAAGTATCCCGATTATTGTCACTTCGGGGTTGTCGAATCATAACACATAATAGGTGACTATAGACTTGCAAGATAGGATCAAGAACACACATATATTCATGAAAACATAATAGGTTCAGATATGAAATCATGGCACTCGGGCCCTAGTGACAAGCCTTAAGCATAGCAAAGTCATAGCAACATCAATCTCAGAACATAGTGGATACTAGGGATCAAACCCTAACAAAACTAACTTGATTACATGGTAAATCTCATCCAACCCATGACCGTCCAGCAAGCCTACGATGAAATTACTCATGCACGGCTGTGAGCATCATGAAATTGGTGATGGAGGATGGTTGATGATGACAACGACGACGAATTCCCCTCTCCGGAGCCCCGAAAGGACTCCAGATCAGCCCTCCCGAGAGAGATTAGGGCTTGGCGGCGGCTCCGTATCGTAAATCGCGAGAAACTTTCTCTCTGATTTTTTCTTCGCAAAACGGAATATATGGAGTTGGAGTTGAGGTCGGTGGAGCCTTAGGGGGCCCACGAGACAGGGGGCGTGCCCAAGGGGGGTGGGCGCGCCCCCCACCCTCGTGGACAGGGTGTGGTCCCCCTGGTCTTGATTCTTTCACCAGTATTTTTTATATTTTCCAAAACTTATCTTCGTGGATTTTCAGGTCATTCCGAGAACTTTTGTTTTCTACACATAAAACAACATCATGGCAGTTCTCTTGAAAACGCGTCAGTCCGGGTTAGTTTCATTCAAATCATGCAAGTTAGAGTTCAAAACAAGGGCAAAAGTGTTTGGAAAAGTAGATACGTTGGAGACGTATCAGGCAGCCATGTATCACCATCGCTTTCTTGCACATGATAATCCTAACATTGGCATTCCTTATAACTTGGTCTATAGCATTGACACTTGTGGTGTTATCCCCTTGCATGCACCTGCTTTGTTTGATTCTGTTGCCAGGGGCGGATACCGGATTATGCCTGCAGACATCCTTGCCTACTGGAACGCACATGCTACTGCAGAGGCTGCACAGGCACCTCAGCAGTGGGATGAGTGGATGCCCGCTCCTCGGGATCCCTACTACCCTCCACGCTACTGACCTATTACCAACTTAGGCCAAAAGCCTAAGCTTGGGGGAGTACGTGTTTCTCACCGACATTATATTCATGTTCACATATCATCTTATTTGTCGGCGCTCACACTTTTTCATTGTATCATCCATGCTTAGATTTATTCTCTTGCTTTCTTCTTGTGTGTTTGAAAAACTTTAGAAAAACAAAAAAAATAGTTATAGTAATTTACTTTCTACGCATGCTTAGTAGTAGAACTAAAAATAAAACCCAAAAAGATTTCCTTATTCTTCTTTTGCTTGTTGGGAGCTTTCCCGTGTAAATAGTTTTTCTCGTTTTTGGTTTTCTCTTTTATTTGTTTGTTCAAGAAAACCAAAAACCCGAAAAATATTTCGGTGTGTTTCTCTGAACTTCTTTTCTTTTTATTCGAGTCTTACCGAGGAGAAGACCACGATGAAAATGTTGAGTGGCTCTCATATGAATAATTGTTGAACTAATAAGAGCCCATTTTACCTTGTCTTCTCCTGTTGAATAATTTTTTGCAGATTCCAGCTTAGTCCATGACACTCTTGCACTATTATTATTTTCATATCATTCGGTCGTGCAAGTGAAATGCAATAATGACGATATTCGATGAGCTGGCCGTGCCAAAGAGAAACTAGTATGAACTCGACTTGTTTTGTCTGTGTAAATATGTTTAACCTAGTGCCCATGCTTCAGCCCATTATGATTAAACATGTTTGCAATGACAATTAGAGATTATAGTTTCTCATGCCATGCATAAGTAGCTAGGAGTTGATAATGATTTATCTTGGATATCAACATAGCGTTAAAATGATTGTGATGTAGTATGATGATATGGTATCCTCCTCTGAATGTTCGAGTGACTTGACTTGGCACATGTTCATGCATGTAGTTGAATCGAAACCAACATAGCCTCTATGACATTTATGTTCATGGTGTTCATATCCTACTCATGCTAGTGTCCAATGTTACTCATGCATAATGCCTGGTTATGATCGTTGTTGCTCTCTAGCGGGCCGCTTCTCAATCTTAATTGCTAGCCTTCACCTGTACTAAGTGGGAATTCTGCTTGTACATCAAAAACCTTGAACCCAAAGTTATTCTAGATGAGTCCACCATCTTTACCTAATAAAGAAAATTGGGTTTCTGGTCGTCCGTCGTTGGTGTTTTTGCGAAAAAGCCCCTGCTGATTTAGGTATTCAACCCACAGTCCTATTCCAAGTGACTTATCCAAGAAAACCTTTCGTTTATGCAAGAGACACCCTACGTTGTTTAGTATTCAACCCGTGGTCATGCCCCAACCATCACGCACACACGCAAACGGGATCCGCGGGGGTGATTCAACGAATTATAACCGGGAACGAAGGAATCCTGACCACGATTTATAGAAAATTCGCACCAGGCATGAGAATCGGATTCAGAAAAGAATGAACACAACATGATGGGAAGGCACCGAAGGGGTCAAATCCACACATATTCAAATGATAATGGAATATGACAGCACCGACGGCGCGGGCACTATAGTGTTGGCTAAAGGAAATATGCCCTAGAGGCAATAATAAATTTATTATTTATTTCCTTATTTCATGATAAATGTTTATTATTCATGCTAGAATTGTATTAACCGGAAACACGATACATGTGTGAATACATAGACCAACATAACGTCACTAGTATGCCTCTACTTGACTAGCTCATTAATCAAAGATGGTTATGTTTCCTGACCATAGACATGTGTTGTCATTTGATTAATGGGATCACATCATTAGGAGAATGATGTGATTGACATGACCCATTCCGTTAGCCTAGCACTTGATCGTTTAGTATGTTGCTATTGCTTTCTTCATGACTTATACATGTTCCTGTAACTATGAGATTATGCAACTCCGTTTACCGGAGGAACACTTTGGGTGCTACCAAACGTCACAACGTAACTGGGTGATTATAAAGGAGTACTACAGGTGTCTCCAAAGGTACATGTTGGGTTGGCGTATTTCGAGATTAGGTTTTGTCACTCCGATTGTCGGAGAGGTATCTCTGGGCCCTCTCGGTAATACACATCACTATAAGCCTTGCAAGAAATGTAGCTAATGAGTTAGTTACGGAATGATGCATTACATAACGAGTAAAGATACTTGCCGGTAACGAGATTGAAATAGGTATTGGATACCGACGATCGAATCTCGGGCAAGTAACATACCGATGACAAAGGGAACAACGTATGTTGTTATGCGGTTTGACCGATAAAGATCTTCGTAGAATATGTAGGAGCCAATATGAGCATCCAGGTTCCGCTATTGGTTATTGACCGAGAATAGTTTTAGGTCATGTCTACATAGTTCTCGAACCCGTAGGGTCCGCACGATTAACGTTACGATGACAGTTTTATTATGAGTTTATGAGTTTTGATGTACCGAAGGAGTTCGGAGTCCCGGATGAGATCGGGGACATGACGAGGAGTCTCGAAATGGTCGAGACGTAAAGATCGATATATTGGATGACTATATTCGGAGTTCGGAAAGGTTCCGAGTGATTCAGGTATTTTTCGGAGTACCGGAGAGTTACGGGAATTCGCCGGGGAGTATATGGGCCTTATTGGGCCATACGGGAATAGAGGAGAGAGGCCAAAAGGAAGGAGGCCTGCGCCCCTCCTCTGGTCCGAATTGGACAAGGGGCGCATCCCCCCTTTCCTTCTTCCTCTCCCCCTCTTTCCCCTTCTCCTACTCCAACAAGGGAGGTGGAATCCTACTAGGACTAGGGAGTCCTAGTAGGACTCCACACTTGGCGCGCCCCCTCCTAGGGCCGGCCTCCTCCCCTCTTGCTCTTTTATATACGGGGGCAGGGAGGCACCCCATGACACACAAGTTGATCTTCAAGATCGTTCCTTAGCCGTGTGCGGTGCCCCCCTCCACCATATTCCACCTCGGTCATATCGTCACAGAGTTTAGGCGAAGCCCTGCGCCGGTAGAACATCATCATCGTCACCATGCCGTCGTGCTGACGGAACTCATCCCCGACACTTTGCTGGATCGGAGTCCGGGGATCGTCATCGAGCTGAACGTGTGCTGAACTCGGAGGTGCCGTACGTTCGGTACTTGGATCGGTCGGATCGTGAAGACGTACGACTACATCAACCGTGTTGTCATAATGCTTCCGCATACGGTCTACGAGGGTACGTGGACAATACTCTCCCCTCTCGTTGCTATGCATCACCATGATCTTGCGTGTGCGTAGGAAATTTTTTGAAATTACTACGTTCCCCAACATGAGACGGGTGAGGGAGTCCTGGATTAAGGGGTCCTCGGACAGCCGGACTATGTACTTTGGTCGGACTGTTGGACTATGAAGATACAAGATTGAAGACTTCGTCCCGTGTCCGAATGGGACTCTCCTTTGCGTGGAAGGCAAGCTTGACAATTCGGATATGTAGATCTCCTTCTCTGTAACCGACTTTGTGTAACCCTAGCTCTCTCCGGTGTCTATATAAACCGAAGGGTTTAGTCCGTAGGACAAGAATAATCATAATCATAGGCTAGCTTCTAGGGTTTAGCCTCTACGATCTTGTGGTAGATCAACTCTTGTAATACTCATATCATCAAGATCAATCAAGCAGGAAGTAGGGTATTACCTCCATCGAGAGGGCTCGAACCTGGGTAAACATCATGTCCCCCACCTCCTATTACCATTAGCCTTAGACGCATAGTTCGGGACCCCCTACCCGAGATCCGCCGGTTTTGACACCAACATTGGTGCTTTCATTGAGAGTTCCACTGTGTCGTCGCGATAAGGCTTGATGGCTCCTTCAATCATCTTCAACGACGCGGTCCAAGGGGAAGTTTTCCTTCATGGACAGATCTTCGTATTCGACGGCTTCGTACTGCGGGCCAACTCACTTGGCTACCTGGTGCAAATCGATAGCTACGCTCCTGGCCATCAGGTCAGGTTTGGAAGCTTGAACTATACTGCCGATACCCGCGGAGACTTGATCTTCGACGGATTCGAGCCCATGTCAGGTACACCGAACAGTCATGACAAGCATGACTTAGATCTGCCATCAGACAGTGTTCGGGAGATCGCACCTGCGGCGGCCCCGGGAATCAATCCGGAGCAGATCGCGCCTCCCGAGGATGGGTGGATGGACCCCGCCACGAAGGCCGCACACTAGCCGAACACTGATCCCACCTCCTGTGAGGGTGGTGTCATCGGACCCTCCGACTCGTCTCCGGCTACAGGATCCGAACCGCGTACGTCCGTGCCTATCGAATCCGATTGGGCACCGGTCATGGAGTTCACCTCCGCGGATATTTTTCAGCACTCGCCCTTGGGTGATGTGCTAAATTCATTAAGGTCTCTTTCCTTGTTGGGAGATTCTTGGCCAAACTATGTTCGGCTCGAGTGGGAAGCGGACGATGAAGAAATTCATTCCCCGCCCACCACCCACTTAATAGCCACTATGGATGACTTAACCGACGTGCTTGACTTCAACTCCGAAGACATCGACGGTATGGACGACGATGCAGGAGAAGAACGGGAACCACCGCCTATAGGGCGCTGGGCAGCCACCTCATCATATGATATATATATGGTGGACACCCCCAAAGAAAACAATGGCGATGAGGCAATGGAAGATAACCCCTTGGAGAAGCAATCTAGGCACCAACGTCATAGGCGCCGCTCCAAGCCCCGCCATAGCAAAAATAGTGATACCGGCACAAGAGATAACAATCTGGATGGCGCCGAAGACGAAAACAATCCTGCCCAGCCAGGCTTCGAGCAGGTCGAGCAAGAGAATGGGCAAGCTAGCCCTAAGGAATAGGCAAAAGATGGAGAACCAGATGATGATAATTACATGCCTCTCTCGGAAGACGAAGTGAGCCTTGGCAACGAAGAATTCATCGTGCCTGAGGATTCTGTCGAGCAGGAGCGCTTCAATTGCCGGCTTATAGCCACTGCAAAAAGCCTGAAGAAAAAGCAGCAACAGCTTCAAGCTGATCAAGATCTGCTAACTGATAGATGGACCGAGGTCCTGGCTGCCGAGGAATACGGACTCGAGCGCCCTACCAAAAGTTACCCAAAGCGCAGGTTGCTACCTCAACTCGAGGAGGAGGCGTTAAAGCCCACACTACCAGCGCATGATGCGGCTGACCGGCCACCCCGTGGCCGAGACAAAGCGGCGTACCAGCCCGAAGTCCAGACCGCACCCCGTCGCCAATCAAACAATAATACTAAGGCCCGGGGCTACACGAAGGACCTGCGAGACGTATTGGAAAACAAAGCAGGACAGTCAAGATCGATCTACGGATCACGGGGGTGCGCCACAACGCGTGATAATGACCGTCACGCCAGATACAATAAACAGAAGTCCGGCCGGGCCGAATACAATAGACCAGGTTCATTTGGACTACGCCGGGATGTAGCCTGGCATAGAGGCGCCGCACACCCCCTATGCTTCACTGATGAAGTAATGGATCACGAATTCCCAGAAGGGTTTAAACCCGTGAACATTGGATCATATGATGGCACAACAGACCCCGCGGTATGGATTGAAGATTTTCTCCTACACATTCACATGGCCCGCGGCGATGACTTATATGCCATAAAGTACCTACCACTTAAGCTCAAAGGACCGGCTCGGCATTGGCTGAGTAGCCTGCCAGCAAGCTCCATTGGCAGTTGGGAGGACCTGTAAGACGCATTCCTTGACAACTTCCAAGGCACTTACGTGCGACCACCGGATGCAGATGACTTAAGTCACATAACCCAACAGCCTGGAGAGTCAGCCAGGAAATTCTGGACTCGGTTCCTAACTAAAAAGAACCAAATTGTCGACTATCCGGATGTCGAAGCCTTAGCAGCCTTCAAGCATAACATCCGTGATGAATGGCCCGCCCGACACCTCGGCCAAGAGAAGCCAAAATCCATGGTAGCCCTCACCGCACTCATGACCCGCTTTTGCGCGGGCGAGGATAGCTGGCTGGCTCGTAGCAACATCACACTAAAAAACTCCGGTGATTTAGACAGCAGAGATAGCAACGGCAAGCCACGACGCAATAGACACAAGCGTCGCAACAATGGCGACAACGCCGAAGACACGGAAGTCAATGCCGGATTCAGAGGCTCTAAATTCAGACATCGGAAGAAGCCATTCAAAAGAAACAACCCGGGCTAGTCCAGTCTGGACCGCATACTCGATCGCTCATGCCAAATTCACGGCACCCCCGATAAACCAGCCAACCACACCAACAGAGAATGTTGGGTGTTCAAACGGGCCGGCAAGTTGAATGCCGAAAACAAGGAAAAGGGGCTGCATAGCAATGACGACGAGGAGCCCCGGTCGCCGAACACAGGAGAACAGAAGAAATTCCCTCCCCAGGTGAAAATGGTGAATATGATATACGCAACCCATATTCCCAAGCGAGAATGGAAGAGTGCACTAAGGGACGTCTATGCGATGGAGCCAGTCGCCCCAAAGTTCAACCCATGGTCCTCTTGTCCGATCACTTTCGATCGCAGGGACCATCCTACCAGTATCCGTCATGGCACTTCGGACGCATTGGTCCTTGACCCCATCATTGACGGATTCCATCTCACACGAGTCCTCATGGACGGTGGCAGTAGCCTGAACATGCTCTATCAGGATACAGTGCGCAAAATGGGCATCGACCCCTCAAGGATCAAGCCCACAAAAACCACCTTCAAAGGTGTCATACCAGGTGTGGAGGCCTGTTGCACGGGCTCAACCACACTAGAAGTGGCCTTCGGATCTCCGGACAATTTCCGAAGCGAGGAGCTAATCTTCGATATCGTCCCCTTCCAAAGTGGCTATCATGCACTGCTCGGACGAACCACATTCGCCAGATTCAATGCGGTACTGCATTATGCATACCTCAAGCTCCAAATGCCAGGACCTCGCGGGGCCATAACAGTTAATGGAAACACAGAGAACTCACTCCGTACAGAGGAGCACACGGCGGCCCTCGCGGTAGAAGTACAAAACAGCTTTCTCAGGCAAACAACCAATTCGGCGATAAAGAGCCCGGACACCGTCAAGCGAGTCTGGAGTACCATGCAACAGGATCGTCCGACACGTCCAGAGCTCGACTAGCAATTCGGCCTCCGCCCTAGTCTCACTCAAGCGGAAAAATTTGTGCCACGCATACATAATTACGCACTTAAAATACCATGGGCATAGGCGGAGGCATGGCTATGACACGGTCCACAATGCGGTTCGACCGCCCCAGGACCCACGCATCTTTACACCTTTTTTCTTTCAGTTCCCCATCTTCAGGAGGCTCTTCCGACAGACCGACTATCGGACACATAGCGGGACGGACACACCAAGAATACAAGAAGTTGGGGCGTCCAAGGGAATCCTCAGGTGGTCTCTGATAACGATTGTTATACCTGTTTTACATACCCGCACACAGCTCGCTCCTGGTCAGGATGTGTCAAATAGTCCTATTTTGCTTATCGCACTACTTGTATATGTACGCTTTGATGTATCATTTGAATAACAAGGGAAAATAGTGTACAAAGTTAGCTTACTATTACGTTTATTTACCCCTTTCCTTTACTGCTTATTTATTACACCCATGCATTTTGGTACGCCCAGTTTGCCAGGGGCTTTAGTGTACTCCATAACATGGCAAGAAAAGTCCGAACACTTTTGACAGTGCGGCACCCCGAACTTATAGCATTATATGCATCAGCTCTGAATCATGTCTTGGGTCAATAGTTGGGTTTGCCCGGCTCCCATGTTTTGGTACCTTACGTTCCGCTATATCGGCTAAGGTAGCACAGGGAGAACTACTGCGATTGTGTCCTGGTTCTTCCGGACAAGCACCTCAGTAGAGAAAACCAAAAACTGACTGTCATGATGAGGCGAGAGTTGGTCGCTGTTCGAGAGGTCTCAAATCCTTAAAGATTTTTTCCGCTTCAGGCGAGGAATCGGCCTTGTCTGATTTAGGCGTGTATAGCATCCCAAGTTCGGTCTTCCAAATAGTAGGGGCTTCGCCAAAATTTGAAATTGTAGTCTATGGACAAGTGAGAGCGATAAAGCTATATAGTCCAATTACCTTGTTCTCCGCACTAAACACCTCCTTAAAAGGACCAAAAATTTGGATAAAGAGTGTTTATATTTATCCCGAACACCCCAGTACTAGTTATATGGGGGTAGAAGCCAACGACTGGCCAACTCTCAAGATTTTATAAACGGCCGCACATAAGGTAATATTTTAAATTAACAAAGCTCTATATGGCGCATATGAACTCGTTTCATATTACAGGATGATATGAGTACATTCATTCAAATATCACATCCTTCGCACATTCATCCGCCACAAGGCGAGCACCCTTAATGACATTATCATAATACTACTCAAGGTGGCGATGCTCCTTGCCCTTCGGCGGCCCCTCTGTCACCAGCTTCTCGGCATCCATCTTCGCCCAGTGCACTTCCGCATGAGCCAAGGCCTAGCGTGCACCTTCAATGCAGACGGACCGCTTAATGACTTCAAGCCGCGGACAGGCATTTACCATCCGCTTGACAAGGCCTAAGTAGCTGCCGGGCAGAGGCTCGCCAGGCCACAGCCGGACTATGAGGTCCTTCATGGCCAGCTCGGCCGCCTTGTGAAGTTCGACTAGTTACTTCAGCTGGTCGCTCAAGGGCATCGGATGTTCGGCCCCAATATACTGGGCCAAAACAGCTTATCCGTCGAGTTCCCTTCCTCAGCTCGGTAGAACTCTGCGGCATCAGAGATGTTGTGCGGCAGATCTGCGAATGCTCCTGGAGAGCTCCGAATTCGGGTACGTAAAAGGAAAGTCTCATTCACATGCTTGCTTTGCATAATGAAAGACTTACTCGTCGCTATCTTATTGGTTGCCTCAATCTCCTTGAGGGCCTTCTGGGCTTCGACCTTGGCGTCTTGCGCGCTCTGAGGGGCCTTCGCAAGTTCCGACTCTTGCGTCTTGGAGTCATGCTCCAAGGACTCAAATTTTTTGATGAAATCCTGGAGCCCTTGCTGGACCTCATCAACTCGAGCCTCTTGTTTTTCGTGCTCGGTGCACTCCTTGGCCACTTTGTCTTCGGCCTTGGACAGCACCTTCTTAAGGGCCGCCACTTCGGACGTGGCCCCTATTAAAATTCATCATGCTTCTATTAGCATCAACAATTTTATTTTCTTTATATAACACACGGACGGGGTATCACTCACCTTTGTTCTCTTCGAGCTGCCTCTTCACGAGGCCGAGCTCATTTTCGGCCCGCCCCAGGTTCCGCTTCAGTCCGGAGACCCCCGCAGTGAGGGCGGTGGCGGCCAGCAACGATGCCTGCTTATTCACATAGACATAATATGATTAGACTCCTGGGGATAATATTTGATCCTCTGTTCGGCCTTTCTTTCCGAACACCAAACAGAGCATCAGGGGCTACTGTCTATACTGTGATATTTTCTCATAATTTAATTACTTACCTCAAAGCCTGTCAGGAGGCTGGCGCAGGCTTCGGTCAATCCGCTTTTGGCAGACTGAACCTTCGCAATCACCGTACTCATAAGAGTACAGTGTTCTTCATCAAGGGAAGCACTCTGAAGCGCTTCCACCAGGTTATCCGATGCCTCTGGATGGATAGAGGTCATTGGCACAGGTGGCTCGCCCCCCTTAGCGAGGGGCTGCCTGCTTGAGTCCGGAACCACTGGAGGTTCCGGCGCAGTATCCGGCTGGGGGCCAAGCTTGCTGCGGCCCCCCTCATCAGAATCCATGGGGATATCCCCCCCCCTAATGAGCCCGGCATCGGGGGTTTCGCCTTGAGGCGCCTCCAGAACTATCTCCCCCTGGCCCGGTATCCTCTGAGACAACACTTCAGTGTTGTCCGCGGGTCGGGGAGTGGAGGCCATCGGGAGCGAATCGTTGTTCATCGCCGACGAGCTCAAATACCCGTCCGAGGAGGATAAGTCGATGCGGGCTTTGGACGGACTGCACAAACATATTTTGACATGATAAAAAGCCATAAAGCTAAACATGCCAGAAATATTATGGTATCCGGATATTTACGACTTTGCCAGGGGCTTGTCCCTGGGTAGCCACTCCTCGTCGATGTAGGCGGCTATGGTGGAGTGGTCCGGAGGGAGGGTCCTTCCCTTCTTGGACCCTTCGGCCTCCCCGGATTGGGCGTCCTTCCTTTTCTTCTCCCCCTCGGTTTGGGGGGAGGGTTTTCCTCTTCCTCCTCCTCGTTTTCATTGGAGGAGTTCGCCTCGGTGTCTTTGGACGATGAGTCCGACACAACCTCGCGCCGGAGACCTTTCCTGGTCCCCGTGGCCTTCTTCTTGGCCTTCTTCTTTGGCACCTCATAGGGCAACAAAAACAGCATCTCCGTCAGGAGAGCAGTTGCTGGATCTTCAGGCAACGGAGCTGGACAGTCGATCCGCTCCGCTGTCACCACATAGTCTTGTCAAATCAATATGATGGCTTAGATTTCTCCCATGAACATACTGAGGAAAGTCACATCTTGTGAAATATAGAGAGCTTACCGGATTAGCGGGGTGCTTTGCGCTGAGTCTGCAGTCCTCGATGGTGGCAGGAGGTACTTCGGTGGCTTTGAACAACACCTTCCAGACGTCTTTGTGTGTAACGCCCCGGATCCGATGCGCCAGATGTCCGCCAGTTATTCGCCATCGTTGCCATGTCATTTGCTTGTGTGTTGCATTTTATCATGTCATCATGTGCATTTCATTTTGCATACGTGTTCGTTTCATGCATCCGAGCATTTTCCCCGTTGTCCGTTTTGCAATCCGGCGCTCCTATGTCCTCCAGCGTCTCCCTCTTCTCTATTTTCGTGAGTGGGTGTTAAACATTCTCGAAATGGCCCGAGCCTTGCCAAATGGCCTTGGTATAGCACCGGTAGACCGCCTGTCAAGTTTCGTGCCATTCGGAGGTCGTTTGGTACTCCAACGGTTAACCGGGTAACCGCAAAGCCCTCTTTGAGTTTCAGCCCAACACCCCTTCCAAAGTGGCCCAAAACCCATCAAACTCCCCTCCATGCTCTCGGTCGTTCGATCATGATCGTGTGGGCGAAAACCGCACCTCATTTGGACTCTCCTAGCTCCCTCTACCTATAAATATGTGTTCCTCCCGGAATTTTCGCGCAGATTAACCCTAGCCCCGCTCCCCTCGCGCCGCCGGACACGTCCGCCCACCGACGGACATGTCCGCCCCGCCGACCGCAGCCAACCAGGAGGTGCCAACTGTCCCGCCGGCCTCTCTCTCTCTCCTGCGCGCTGCCGCGGGCCCGCCGAGCCCATCTGAGGCCCGCCCGAGCCCGTCCCCGCCGCCGTTCGGCCCGCTCCGCGCCGGCTCCTCCCGAGTCGCCGCCCCGCCCGGCGCGCCTCGCCGCCGGCGAGCTCCGCGCCCGCATCGCCTCCCGCGCCGTGCCCCGCCGCCGCGTCGGTGCCGGAGCGCGCCGCCGCTCCCCTGTGCCTCCTCCGCCGCCTCCGCTGCGGAGCATCGCCGCCGCCTAGGACGCCTCGCCGCCGCCGCACCTCACCATCGCCTCGCCCCGCCGCCGCCTCCGGCAGGCCCGACCTCCACTCCGGCCGCGCCGCTCGCCGCGGGTCGCCGTCCCCGCCCGCGGGCGCTGCCCCGCGCTCGAGGCCTCCTCTGCCGCGCCTCCCCGTCGCCCCTCCGCCTCGACCCGGACCGGATCCGGCGAGATCCGGCCGGAGGAGCCCCGGATCCACCAGCCCCGGCAACCAAACACCTCCGCTCCGTCCCGGAACGCCTCCGTCCACATTTTTCGCAGGGTATATTATCCACTAAGTCCTAGATTTTCAACATTGTCATGCCATGTTTGACCTGTCGTATCTCTGCATGCGTAGCTCCGTTTTGTGCGTGTAATATGTCAAATTGTTCGTCTCAACGAGTAGATCATTTCATTTCATTGCATCATTTTCATTTGAGCTCTTGATGCCCTAAATGCTGTTGGAAGAGTGCATGTTGATGTTAATCTGCTGAAACTGTTATAACTTGCTCATTTGTCATTTTTGCCATGATTGACGTGTGCATCCTATGAGGTTGATGTCTACATGTGTTTTGATCTATGCCATGCCATCTTTCCAGTAGTGCTATCCATGTATTTTTGTGATCAATGTGGTGACTAGCACAAGCATGCAAACTAGGCTACTTGCTGTTGCTGATTTCAGTCTCTGTTCTGCTGTTATTTTCATGCCATGTAAACTTGTTGCTACAGAGAGATCCGTGTATATTTTGAGATACTTAAGTAAGGGTGTTTTGAACATATGGTTATTTTCTATCCATTCATGCCCTTGTTTGCAATTATGGAGTAGTATAGCACGTCATTTGAGTGCTCTACTTTTGCTTCAAAATGTTTCCTGGCAGATTGTTTACTTGTTATTCAATTTGGCCAAGCTTGCTATAGTTGATCCTTGCATGCTATGGACTTGTTCTTGCCTTGGTTGGTTACATAAACATGTCTTCTTGCTGATGCTATGCTTATCTTGTCATGAAATTACTTGTGGTGAGTGAATCGAGCTTGTTACCTAGTGTTCATGATGTTACTGTTTTGCTAGGCTGAATCTGTTATTTCGTGATGCTATGTAAACATGTTGCTACTAATCATTCTAAGAATAATCTGGAGATGTTCTATAAATATGTTTTGTTCTACATGCCATGCTATATTCATCCATGCCCTTGGTTGCAATTATAGCTTGTTGTAGTTTGTTCATATCTTGCTCCAAAGTTGCTTCATAATGTTGCTGTCAGCCTGTTAACATTAAGTTCACTTGTTCCCATGTGTTTTGCTAGTGTTCCATGCACCCTATGAACTTGCTCTTGCCATGCTTAGCTTCGTAAACATGTCTTCTTACTGTTGGTTGCCTTGCCATGCCATGTATTGCTCTGTAGTGAGTGGTTCAATCTCACCAACATGCCTTCATAATTCTGTTTCTGCCATGTTTGAATCTGTAATATAACTTGCCATGTTTACATGGGTGCCATCATATCTTCTGATCCTTTTTGGCTCATGGTCAGTAAGGGACTTTTGATCTATGTATTTAGTAGGTTCATGCCATGCCTTTGTTTGCCACATTAAGTTCCTGTAACATGTTGTTTGATAGCTCTGAACATTGCAACCTGATGTTATTTCTGCTAATGACTGAAACTGTTATTATTTGCAATCTTACCTTGTCATTTTGAGCATGTTCTAGTGATTTCTGGAGATAGCTCAGTGTTCATGTTTTGTTATGCTTTACCTGTACATCATGCCCATGCCTTTTGTTATTATGTTGAGGTCCTGTAGCTTGTTGTTTTGATGCTTGCAATATGCCTACTTGCTATTATGGACAGATTGTTGTTATGACTTGTATAGTGTGTGTGTGTTGCACCGTTGCTCCGTTTTGAGTGTGCTCTATATGAAACTTGCTTGATTTTGCATGTAGCTTCATACTATCATGTTACATCCTTGTTTTGAGGTGTTTGCTTGATGTTTGGGTGCATTTTGCATCAATGCCATGTTTATCTTGTTTTGCTCATATCTTCTAGGCCGTAGCTCCGAACTAAATGAACTTTATATGTAACTTGACTAGAATTTCGTGTAGATCATATTGGTGCATCTTAACTTGATGTTTAACAACTTGAACATAAGGTTTATTCAGATCTGGACCAATTTCGAAATATGCATATGAGGACTTACCAGAATGGTTATATGTTGTTTCCGGCCTCATTTAAACTTGCCTTGACGTGTTGCTCTTTTGCATCATCTCTTGCCATGAGTAGCTTCATGTATCCTTGTCGTGCATCATACTTGTTTGTGCATCATGTCATGTTCATGTGTGGTGTGTTTACCTTGTTGTGTGCTTCTTTTCGATAGTTCCTGTTTCGTTGCGATCGTGAGGATTCGTTCGTCTACGGTTGGTTCGGCTTCATCCGTTCATCTTCTTCATGGACTCGTTCTTCTTCCTTGCGGGATTTCAGGCAAGATGACCGCTACCCTGGATCTCACTACTATCATTGCTATGCTAGTTGCTTCGTTCTATCGCTATGCTGCGTTACCTATCATTTGCTCTTCAAGCCATCCCATATTGCCATGAACCTCTAACCTTTGACACCTTTCCTATGCAAACCGTTGCTTGGCTATGCTACCACTTTGCTCAGCCCTTCTTATAGCGTTGCTAGTTGCAGGTGAAGTTGAAGATTTCCCCATGGTGAACAGGATTTTGGTTGGGATATCACAATATCTCTTATATTATTAATGCATCTATATATTTGGTAAAGGGTGGAAGGCTCGGCCTTTTGCCTGGTGTTTTGTTCCACTCTTGCCGCCCTAGTTTCCGTCATACCGGTGTTATGTTCCCGGATTTTGCGTTCCTTACGCGGTCGGGTGATTTATGGGACCCCCTTGACAGTTCGCTTTGAATAAAACTCCTCCAGCAAGGCCCAACATTGACTTTTTACCATTTGCCTCACCACCACCTACTTTTCCCTTGGGAGTCGCTCTCTCGAGGGTCATCTTTATTTTAGCCCCCCGGGCCAGTGCTTGTCTAAGTGTTGGTCCGAACCAGAGCCACTTGCAACGCCACCTCAGGGAAACTTGAGGTTTGGTTTTAGTTGTACGTAGTGTTCATCCGGTGTTGCCCTGAGAACGAGATATGTGCAGCTCCTATCGGGATGTCGGCGCATCGGGCGGTCTTGCTGGTCTTGTTTTACCATTGTCGAAATGTCTTGTAAACCGGGATTCCGAGTCTGATCGGGTCTTCCTCGGAGATGGTCTATTCCTTCGTTGATCGCGAGAGCTTATCATGGGCTAAGTTGGGACACCCCTGCAGGGTATAATCTTTTGAAAGCCGTGCCTGCGGTTATTGGCAGATGGGAATTTGTTAATGTCCGGTTGTAGACAACTTGACACCAGATCCGAATTAAAACGCATCAACCGTGTGTGTAGCCGTGATGGTCTCTTCTCGGCGGAGTCCGGGAAGTGAACACGGTCTTTGGGTTATGTTTGACGTAAGTAGGTGTTCAGGATCACTTCTTGATCATTACTAGTTGACGATCGTTCCTTTGCTTCTCTTCTCGCTCTCATTTGCGTATGTTAGCCACCATATCATGCTTAGTCGCTGCTGCAGCCTCACCACTTTACCCCTTCCTTTCCTTTTAAGCTTTGCTAGTCTTGATACCCATGGTAATGGGATTGTTGAGTCCTCGTGGCTCACAGATTACTACAATAACAGTTGCATGTACAGGTTATGCGATGGTCATGACACGAGAGCGATGTTTGCTTGCGTTGAGTTCTTCTTCTGCTTCTTCGATCAGGGGATAGGTTCCAGGTCGGTAGCCTGGGCTAGCAGGGTGGATATTGTTTGGGTTTCTGTTTATGATTCATCCGTAGTCGGATGTTGTTCTTGTATGTTGTATTGTTGTATTCCTATGGCATTGTATGCCTTATGTATGTATCCCCATCTATTATGTAATGTTGATGTAATGATATCCACCTTGCAAAAGCGTTCCAATATGCGGGCCTATCCTTGGTGGGACCTTCAAGTTCCTTTTGGATAGGGTCGCATATTGGGCATGACATTGTGCGTCGTGTCGAAGAGCTCTCGCAGCGTCTGGTGTTTGGCCGAATCGAACTCCCACATGTTGAATGCTCGTCTGTGACACGGGAGGATCCGGCGGAAGAGCATGACCTGGACCACGTTGACAAGCTTGATCTTCTTGCTTATCATATTTTTGACACAGTTCTGGAGTCCGATCAGCTCCGCAGGCGCACCCCGGGCTAAGCCCTTCTTCTTCCAGGAGGTGAACCGCATGGGGATGCCAGATCGCAATTCGGGGGCCGCCGCCCAGTTGGCGTCGCGTGGCTCGGTGATGTAGAACCACCCCGACTGCCACCCCTTCACGGTCTCCACATAAGAGCCTTCGAGCCAGGTGACCTTGGGCATCTTGTCCACCATAGCGCCTCCGCACTCCGCTTGCTGGCCAACCACTATCTTCGGCTTCACATTGAAGATCTCCAGCCACAGGCCGAAGTGAGGCTTGATGCGAAGGAAGGCCTCGCACACGACGATAAACGCCGAGATGTTGAGGATGAAATTAGGGGCCAGATCATGAAAATCTAGCCCATAGTAAAACATGAGCCGACGGACAAATGGGTGGAGGGGGAATCCCAGTCCGCCGAGGAAGTGGGCGAGGAACACAACCCTCTTGTGGGGTTCCGGAGTTGAAACGATCTGCCCTACGTCCGGGAGCTGGTGCGTGATGTCCACAGCCAAGTATCCGGCCTCCCGGAGCTTCGTAATGTCCTCCTCCGTGACGGAGGAGGCCATCCACTTGCCTCCCGCTCCGGACATGTTTGGAATGGTTGTACGGAGAAGGTGAGAACTGGGGCGCTGGAGCTCGAGCATGCGAGAATGGATGAGCGAAGGAAGAAGAAGGCGTGGGTGAAAAGGGGGAATCCCTATCTCTTTATAAAGGCGGTAGAAACTGTGCGCCTCCCCACTTGCCCGTTAAAATCACTTATTCCCCAAGCGCCACGATTGATGGCGCGGTTGGGTTACCCATGCCCGTATTGATGAGAATCCCGCGATAAGGGGACACAATCTCTGCTTCGACAAGACGTGTCAAGGAAACCGCCTCGCATTATGTGCAGTAGCTAGTTGTGAAAAACGGTTCGAATAATGACCGGACCGCGGCGTGATGTCATGCTATGAAAAAGCTGTGAGCAGATTAGATTTGTGGAATATTGTGATCTCTACGGTGGTATGTGGAATTTGTTTTGCAGAGCCGGACACGATTCTCGTGTTCAAAATCTTCTATGAAGTATTCGGAGAAGGAACCCGCCTTGCAATGCCGAAGACAATCTGCGCGCCGGACTCATCATCATTGAAGCCTGGTTCAGGGGCTACTGAGGGAGTCCTGGATTAAGGGGTCCTCGGACAGTCGAACTATATACTTTGTCCGGACTGTTGGACTATGAAGATACAAGATTGAAGACTTCGTCCCGTGTCCGGATGGGACTCTCCTTTGCGTGGAAGGCAAGCTTGGCAATTCGGATATGTAGATCTCCTTCTCTGTAACCGACTCTATGTAACCCTAGCCCTCTCCGGTGTCTATATAAACCGGAGGGTTTAGTCCGTAGGAAAAGAACAATCATAATCATAGGCTAGCTTCTAGGGTTTAGCCTCTATGATCTCGTGGTATATCAACTCTTGTAATAGTCATATCATCAAGATTAATCAAGTAGGAAGTAGGGTATTACCTCCAGCGAGAGGGCCCGAACCTGGGTAAACATCGTGTCCCCCGCCTCTTGTTACCATTAGCCTTAGACGCACAGTTCGGGACCCCCTACCCGATATCCGCCGGTTTTGACACCGACAACGGGGAAGGGCACGACGCTGTCCCGGTTCTTGTCGTGAATCGTTGAGGAGGAGGAGCCGAGGATGGTTCCGCGGCGGTTGTTGACGCATGCGTGATGGGGACGAGATTCGGCGGTGGCACTCTAGATCTGGTGGTCTGGAACGGGGTGCCAGCAACTTGGTGGTCGTTGACGCGGGCGTGATCGGGACAAGAACCGTCGGCGGCACTCCGGATCTGGTGGTCTAGAATGGGGTGCCAGCGACTTGGCTTCACATCGGCCTGCATGCATATGCACTCCATAGAATTAGAACGAGACGAGGAAATGGGAGAGAGAGAGAGGACATGACAGGACGGGATCCGGCGGCCGCGCTCACTCAGGTGGAACGGGGGCACCAGCGATTTTGGAGGCTTCACATCCAGGCCTGCATGCAGTCACCGATTGAACACGCCGGCAACCTGGGAACGAACTTCGCCGAGCGGCCGTCTCATAGCGCTAAATCCCGTTGGCTACGCATATCGGTGGAAGCACGGGATGAGAAAGAGAGATGGAGCAAGAAGGGGCAAATCGCGAACCACTGCGAGGAAGGGGAAGAGGAGAGGGGTCGGCTCGGCTGGCTTGGCTCCCTCTTCGCTCCGCCCACACGGAGTCCACCGGCCAGAGAGATTTGAGAGAGGATGAGAGATGGAGCGAGAGATTAGGAGAGATGGATGCAGATGCATCTTGGTGGGGGCAAATGGATAAGCCAGCGATGGAGACGAATGGATAAACCAACTGTGGAGCCGTGGAGGTACACGTGATGGGCCTGATGGGTGTACGTGTAGGTGCGTGTAGGCCGCTCAGCCGCACAGGGGTTATAATATTTTCTTGTGTTTGGACCAAGACTTAATAGTGCAAAAATAAAATATTGAGAATGAAATATAATCTTCCAAATAGAGCAAACCTATCATTAGAAAAAAAACTACATTATCAAAATCATTAGAATTCAAATCTTTTGGTAATTTCATAAAATACTTTAAATGAATTATTAAACACTCGAAGATGTCCATGACGGAACAAACATATGTTGCCTCACCGCGATTGCTTTTTTTCTTCCGAGCTTTGGGAGGCTCCCTGCCATATGGATGTAGATGATGTAAATGATCAAGAAGAGTTCAGAAAAGCCAAGTCCGTTTTTCTCTAAAAAATAAAAATATTATTTTGCCACTTGAAACGTGGTTAGGGCATGTACAATGCAGGCACTGGGAATAAAATCCTGGCAGATTTTGCATCGTCCTGGCTACTTTCCTGGTATCAACACATAACCTAGAGTCGGACACTAAAAAAAGTATACGCAATTTTGCTGCTAGGGCCGTATGATTGTGCATGTTAATTTGCTTGGGATTCTAAATGCTCTTGTGTTGGAGCCGGTCTTAGAGTGATATTTTTAACCTCTTCATCTGTTGGTCGTTATCTATTATGATATCCATGTATGATAAGTGATTCCACATGAGTTTGTCAGTTAATGCTAGCCTACATAGATAGTGTGTTAGGTGGTGGATCAGTGCATCATCTTTGGATTGATCACATTTGGGTTCATTGTGATCACGTAGACATCACAACTATCTTGGACAAGGGCGGGGAAGAGGATAAGCTTCGAAACGGCAAAGGCGTGTGATATTGATTTTCACCCGTTGCAACGCACAGGCCTTTTTTGCTAGTACCTACCTATATATGGTATTACCCTGCCGTTCTAAGTAAATTTGCATGTGCCACCTCTAAAAACTTCTAAAAATTATCCCTTTTGTGTGCATGTATCGTTCATGGAACGACAGGAGGTGGTCGATATCTTCCGTGCTAAGCAAGTTATCCTCAGGTCGAGTGTTTATTCACTCGCCATCACACGAGGAAATTGGCAATAATAGGGATGCCCAGTCCCAAACTGCAAAACATGAAAAAGAGTTCATCTCTTGAATAATCAAACAAAAACTCCCAATGGAGTCAAAACCTTTACTTTCTGCTTGGGAACCGCCAGTAGCGTGCTTAGCATGGAAGATGTTGATAACTGATGGTCGTGAAGTGAATAAGAAGGGTGCATGTCTCAAAATATCATTTATCTCTATTTTAAAAACTGAGCTCCGGCACCTCTGCAAATCACTGCTTCCCTCTGCGAAGGGACTTTCTATTTACTTTTATGTTGCGTCACCACCTTCTATAAACAAGCGATAGAAACTGAGTAAAGCACAGCTGTAATGATTTATGCATTGTGTATAGCTAATGTTGGGTGCACCATGACTGGATCTTTTCTACCATGAATTACAATATTTAGTCGGTGCTTGAACTTTGGAGGTGCTCTGCATTTATGTTTTGCGGTCTCAGAAACGGCTAGCGAGATACCACTATTGTCATATTATATCATGGTTGTTTTGACAACGTGTTGCTGTTTGAGATATCTTATTATTGCTCGCTAGCTGACTATGTCATTGATATGAGATAATATAATCTTTAAATGTAATTGTTGACATGGTTAGTTATAATGTTGGCTGAAAACCTGGGTGATGTTTAAGCTTATTTATGCAAACAAGAGTAAAAGAGTTCGTAAACGTTTTTCTTTCTCACTTTCAGTTTATCAACTGAATTGCTTGAGGACAAGCAAAGGTTTAAGCATGGGGGAGTTGATACGTCTCCAATGTATCTACTTTTTCTCACGCTTTTCCTCTTGTTTTGGACTCTAATTTGCATGATTTGAATGAAACTAACCCCGGACTGACGCTGTTTTCACCAGAACTACCATAGTGTTGTTTTGTGCAGAAATAAAAGTTCTCGGAATGGAACGAAACTTTGAGAGGATTTTTTATATCAATAATAAGAATTTCTGGGGCCAAGACCTGCCGGAGAGGGGCACTTGGGTGGGCACAACCCACCAGGGCGCGCCCCCCTCTCCTGGCGCACCCAGGTGGGTTGTACCCACCTGGTGGCCCCGCTGACGACCCCCCTGATACTATAAATTCACATTATTCCAGAAAAAAAATCAGGGAGAAAGAATTCTTGCATTTCACGACCGCCGCCAAGCCCTGTTCTTCCTCGGGAGGGCAGATCTAGAGTCCGTTTGGGGCTCTGGAGAGGGAGATCTTCGTTCTTCGTCATCACTAACCAATCTCCATCACCAATTCCATGATGCTCCCCACCGGGAGTGAGTAATTCCTTCGTAGGCTCGTTGGTCGGTGAGGAGTTGGATGAGATTCATCATGTAATCGAGTTAGTTTTGTTAGGGCTTGATTAGTAGTATCCACTATGTTTTTAGATTGATGTTGCTATGACTTTGCTATGCTTAATGCTTGTCACTTTGGGCCCGGGTGCCATGAACTCATATCTGAACTGTTTATGAATTCATCATTATATCCATGTTCTAGATCCGATCTTGCAAGTTATAGCCACCTACTACGTGTTATGATCCGGCAACCCCGGAGTGACAACAACCGGGCCCACTCCCAGTGATGACCGTAGTTTGAGGAGTTCATGTATTCACTATGTGTTAATGCTTTGTTCCGGTTCTCTATTAAAAGGAGGCCTTAATATCCCTTAGTTTCCATTATGGACCCCGCTGCCACAGGAGGGTAGGACAAAAGATGTCATGCAAGTTCTTTTAATAAAGCACGTATGACTATTTACGGAATACATGCCTACATTATATCGTGATCTAGAGCTAGTGTTGTATCGCCCTAGGTTATAACTGTCACATGATGAATATCATCCAACAAGTCACCGATCCAATGCCTACGAATTTATTTATATTGATCTTGCTATGTTACTATTGCTATCATCACTGTTACACTTGTTACAAATTACTGTTATATATCACTGTTATTGTTACCGTTGCTGCTGTCACTACTATCAAAACTATCAAACTATTGTGCTACTGATCACTTTGTTGCAGATAATTAATCTCCAGGTGTGGTTGAATTGACAACTCGGCTGCTAATACCTTCAAATATTCTTTGGCTCCCCTTGTGTCGAATCTATAAATTTGGGTTAAATACTTTGCCCTCGAAAACTGTTATGATCCCCTATACTTGTGGGTTATCAAGTACCGCAAAGATTTTGACTTTGGGTACATAGTCACGACTCCATCATTTAAAGCACCATAGTTCGAAAAACATGATAACTTTGAGAGTGTTTGTTCTATTTATGCATTATGTAGGGTGAGAGTACTCATGAATTGGATGTCTCCCCTAAATATATGCCTACATCAAGACAAGACATTAAGTACAGACATGGATGGGTACTATATTTCACATAATGTTGTCAAGCTCCAAGATACCAAGTTCACGCCTAAGTTGACAAAACCTTGCTTCATCCAGTGGCTTGGTGAAAATGTCTGCAAGTTGCATATCTGTGCCAACATGAGCAATATCAATGTCACCCTTTTCCACATGATCTCTCAAGAAATGATACCTAATATCAATGTGCTTGGTGCGGGTATGATCTTTGGGATTCTCAGCAATATTGATGGCACTTTCATTATCACATAGAAGAGGCACATGTCTATAGGTGATATCCTTCAAAGTTTGCCTCATCCATAGTAATTGAGTTGCACAACTGGCGGTTGCAATGTATTCGGCTTTGGCGGTGGAGAGGGCAACACAATTTTGTTTCTTCGAGGACCAACTTACCAAGGAGCATCCAAGAAATTGACATGCACCGAAGGTGGACTTACGATCCACTTTGTCTCCAGCCCAATCCGCATCCGTGTACCCAATGAGATCAAACTTAGCATACTTGGGGTACCATAGACCCAACTTTGGGGTGTGAACAAGGTATCTAAGAATATGCTTAACCGCCTTATGATGACTTTCCCTAGGGGAAGCTTGAAATCTAGCACACATGCATACACTGAACATGATGTCCGGTCTAGATGCACAAAGATAAAGCAATGAACCAATCATAGAGCAGTAAATAGATGGGTCGAAAGGGGTACCATTTGTGTCTTCAATGAGTAAATTTTTTTGTGGGCATGGGTGTCTTACATGGACTAGCATCCGACATGCCAAACTTCTCTAGAATATCCTTGAGGTACTTTGCTTGAGACAAGAATATTCCTTCTTGAAATTGTTGAATTTGGAATCCGAGAAAGAACTTCAAATCCGCATTGAGTGACATCTCAAAGTTCTTGGTCATGGAAGCCTCAAACTTCTTGCACAAATGAATATTAGGAGAACCAAAAATGATATCATCTACATAGATTTGGCATAAGATCAAATCACCCTTGTCCCTCTTAGTAAAAAGAGTGGGATCGATCACCCCTCTCACAAAACCATCATCGAGTAAAAACTTCTTAAGATGATCATACCAAGCACAAGGTGCTTGTTTGAGGCCATACAAAGCCTTATGAAGTTTATACACATAGTCTTTGTGATCGGGATCAACGAACCCAGGTGGTTGTGATACATATACTTCTTGTAGAGGACCATTAAGGAAAGTACTCTTCACATCCATTTGATGTAATGTAAAACCATTGAAAGCAGCATAAGCAAGTAAGACGGGAATAGATTCAAGACGAGCAACGAGAGCAAAGGTCTCACCAAAGTCCAAACCTTCAACTTGTGAGTACCCTTGTGCCACTAACCTTGCCTTGTTGTGGATGATTACACCTTTCTCATCTTGCTTGTTCTTGAAAATCCATTTTGTTCCAATGACATTGTGTTCCATAGTTGGCCTCTTGACTAATGACCACACTTGGTTGTGTTCAAAGTTGTTCAACTCTTCTTGCATAGCAATGAGCCAATCGTTGTCCATCAATGCTTCTTGTACCTTGATAGGCTCAACACTAGACACAAACGAGAAGTGAGCACAAAAGTTTGTCAATTGTTTACGAGTGACTCTACCTTCCGATATGCCGGTGAGAATTTATCATCATCAACACGAACAAACACACGGGGCATGATGGAGGTTAGGATTTCACGAGGTTAAACTTCATGTCCATCATCCACATCCTCAACATACGGATCATTAATGTGTGGTGGAAAATCTTCTTCTTCATATTGCATTTGTTGAGGTTCATCATCAATGATTGCACTTTCTTGTTCTTGCACTAGGTGATGATCTTGCTCATGGAGATGATCATGATGATGGACTTGATCATCTTCTTGTTCTTGAACTATGGGCATTGGTCGAACAATGGGAGCTTGTGGTGGTATGTGTGTTGAAGTGGTATGATGATGTGTGAAACTTCCATCTTCTTCTTCATCATCATGAGGTTCTTGTTCCATGGGAAGAGGAGCACCAACAACCATGGACAAAATATATTGAGATGAATCTTCTTCACCTACATCACTTATATCAACTTGCTCCCCATGGGAGCCATTAAATTCATCAAACAACACGTCACAAGTTTCTACAACACATCCATTGGATTTGTTGTAGACTCTATAGGTGTGAAAGTTTGATCCATAACCAACAAATATGCCCTCAATTGTTTTGGATTGAAATTTTCCTAAACGTTCTCTTTTGAGGATGAAACATTTGCACCCAAATACACGAAAGTACTTGACATTTGGCTTGTTCCCGGTTAGGAGCTCATATGGAGTCTTTTCCAATATTTTGCGGAGGAAGAGCCGGTTTGATGCATGGCATGCGGTGTTGACAGCCTTGGCCCAAAAACTATGCGGCGACTTCTATTCATCCAACATGGACCTTGCCATCTCCACAAGTGTACGATTCTTCCTTTCCGCACACCATTTTGTTGAGGCATGTATGGTGCGGAATATTGATGCTCAATCCCTTCATCACTAAGAAATCCTTCCAAGGTGTAGTTCTTGAACTCGGAGCCATTATCACTTCTTATTGCCAAGATTTGTTTGTCAAACTTGTGTTGTGCTTGCTTGGCAAACTGAATGAAGGTGATCTTCATCTCATCCTTAGACTTGAGGAAAAACACCCATGTGTATCTTGAGTAATCATCAACAATGACAAGTCCATACTTTTTACCGCCAAGACTATCCCATGAAGGAGGCCCAAACAGATCCACATTAAGGAGATCCAAAGGCCTTGAAGTAGACACGATATTCTTTGGTGGGTGCTTTGATTGATGTTGCTTCCTAGCTATGCATGCACTACACACGCGATCTTTCTCAAATGAGACATTGGTTAGTCCAAGGATGTGATTACCCTTTAAGAGATCTTGAAGATTTCTCATGCCGACATGGGCTAGGCAGCGATGCCAAAGCCACCCCTTGTCGGCCTTGTCCATTAGACAAGTTGCATGGAATGTGCTCTCTTTCGAGAAATCAACCGTGTAAAGGTTGCCATCCAACTCTCCAACAAAGGCCACTTCGAGAGTATCTCTATTAAAGACTTTCACATCTGTTAGTCCAAAGAGTGTATCATAACCAACAGAAGCCAAATGGTGAACGGAAAGCAAATGGTATTTAATGGATTGGACAAGCATGACATTTGCAAGAGACATGTCATTTGTGATAGCCACCTTGCCCAACCCGAGTACCTGTCCTTTTGATCCTCCACCAAACATAATGCTCATAAATGGTTGAATAGCTTCCATGAAATTGTAGAGCAATTTGCTATCTCTGATCATATGATTGGTACATCCACTATCGATCACCCATTTTACTCCACCAGAGAAAGCAATCTACACACAATTATGACTTGGTTAGAGGCACCCATTTTGCAAAGGGACCTCTCAAGTTAGTCACAAGGGTCTTAGGGACCCAAATAGCATAAAACTAGAATGCATTTCGAGGACCAACAAATTTTGCATAAACTTCTCCATCCTTAGTTTTACGGAGTACATAGGATGGAGGCATCAACTCTTTTGGCTTGTTGAGAGTGGGCATGCCCCTTGTGGCCTTCCCACTAACAACCTTACCTTTCTCCTTGTGCCCTTCTCGTACAAATGTTTCTTTTAGAGGAGTGGTGCACTTTTGAGAAGACGTCTTCTTCTTGCTTGTGCTTGGGTCAAACGTGAGCCCCTCTTTGGCAAACACCTCATTGTGTTGGCTCAATACCTCATTAAGGTTCTTTTGTCCTTGAGCACATGTCATGAGACCTTTCTCGATTTGAGCCTTGAGAAAGCGATTCTCCTCAAGAATAGATGCTAGGTCACTACTAGAGTTAGTAGTACAAGCATCAACATTGATAATAGGAGAAGAGTAAGCCTTGGCTAGAGTTTCAACATAAGTAAGCTTGAGCGTCTCAAAACTCTTTGTAATAAGGGTGAGCTCTTCTTCCTTAGTCTTGAGGGACACGGATAGAAGCTCACAATCCTTAGATAGAGAAGCATGAGACTTCACAAGCTTATTTTTATCATTCATCAACTCTTCGCAAGAGTCCTTAGCCTTTTTCAAGGAGGCAAGATCTTTAGCATGAACATCAATGTGTGCACCAATTTTCAAGCACAGTTCATCATTTCGTGCTTCCTCATATTGGACTTTCTGCTCAAGGATTTCATATTTTTCCTTTTCCTCGGTTACGAGGGTTTCGAGTTCCTTAATGGTGACGGTGTGCTTACCCACCATCTCCATAAGCATACGAAACATAGTGAGCTTCTTTCCTTTGAGGGAACACATGACCTTATTTAATTTAGCAAACATGGGGTCATCTATATCATTACCATCACAATTATCCTCCGCATCAAGGTACTCATCACTAGGAGTAGGAGGAGTGAAAAGAGGAGGGTTTGATCGTGGGGTTACCTTGACCTTGTCAGGAGAGTTTTGATCCTCTCCATCTTCTACCATGGCCTTTGCCATTAGGCACTTGTGGGCATTGCCCTTGTAGTCTTTCATGTAGTTGTAGGTGACAACATCACCACTCTTGTTGACTAGCCTCAAAGTGTTTTGAGAATCTTGAGCAACTCCGGCAACACCACTAACATCATTCGGATCGGATTCTTCATGAGCAACCATTGCTTTCCCATCTCTCTTCTTGAGCTTTGAGCTCGAAGGATTTGGTAACTTATTATTCGGAAAGGTCTTGGGAAACCTGGGTTTATGTTCTCTCTTCTCATAGGGGCAATCGTTGGAGAAGTGGTTGGCTTCTTCACAGTTGTAACATTTTCTCACTTTCTTCTTCTTGAATCTTCCCTTGAATTTTCCCGCGCTAAACTTCTTGACAAATAGGGCAATGTCTTCATATGAAGGGGTCTAATCAGATTCAATCTCATCACCATATTCATCCTCATCATCTTCTTCTTCACTTTGCTCTTCTTCATATACATGCTTGGCCTTCAATGCAAGATTGATTTTTGATGTTGAGGTACCATGCATGGCAAGATGTTTTGTAGCATTTGCCATTGACTCTTCAAATAGTTGGAAAGTGGATATGATGTCATCTGGAGTCATTTCCTTGAATCCATGGTGTTGTCTTATGTCCCACACCATTTGATGAGGATATGGAGCAAGAGCATGAAGCAACTTGTCCACGAGAAATCGCTTAGTCAAGTTGAATCCATCTTGTGTCTTGTCACACTCACATGACTTGATGTCAGTGGTGAGAGTCATGAGATGCTCAAGGAGTTGCTTGGGAGATTCACCTTTCTCCATACAAAAGTTTTGCAATTGACCCTTGGCAATTTCATATTGAGCAAGACGGAGAGTGGAGGTACCGGTCTTGGTCCTCACAATGCTATCCCATAATTCCTTAGCACTTGTGATATGTATGTATGGTCTCCTTTGCTTGTCAGTCATACCTCTCCTTATGCACATGGTTGTTGTTTCGTTGAGATTCTTGTCATATACCTCTCTTGGAGTAAGATTCTTCAAGTCAACAGGTTGGTAGCCATACTCCAAGATCTCCAACATCTCATCATTTCCATATCGAAGATTATCCTGCATAGCAACTCTCCACAAAGAAAGATCGGTAGTGTCATCAAGTAAAGGAGGTTTTCCTTGAGGGTTATACTTTGGTTTCTCTATTTGAGGTCTTGCATAAAGCCAAGGAACACTGGAGTGTTCATTACTAGGAGGTTGTTGGCCAAGTGAAGGAGTAGGCACAGCTGGCCTCGAGGCCGCACCACCAGAAAGTGGTGCAAGCATCATGGTTAGTGTGGCTAGTCTCATTTTGACCAAGACCTCAAGAGAAGCATCATGCTCCTCCTTTTGCTTAGCAAGCGCCCGTTCCAGATCCTCAAAAGTGAAGGAGTTGACTTCTATGGAAGACGCATCCGTATTCTTCAGATCCGCAACAAGGGGAGTCCCATCGGGGTTCATCTCGCTCTAGGGTGGTTAAGCCACAAGAATAGAGCATGAGGCTTGCTACGTCTTGAGATTGCGTTGGTTTTCCTTGAAGAGGAAAGGGTGATGCAGCAATAGTAGCGTAAGTATTTCCCTCAGTTTTTGAGAACCAAGGTATCAATCCAGTAGGAGGCTCCTCAAAAGTCCCACGCACCTACACAAACAAACAAGAACTCGCAACCAACGCAATAAAGGGGTTGTCAATCCCTTCACGGCCACTTGCGGAAGTGAGATCTGATAGAGATAATATGATAAGATAAATATATTTTTGGTATTTTATAATATAAATTGGAAAAGTAAACATGCAAATAAAAGTAGATTGAAAGCTTATATGATAAAAGATAGACCCGGGGGCCATAGGTTTCACTAGTGGCTTCTCTCAAGATAGCATAAGTATTACGGTGGGTGAACAAATTACTGTCGAGCAATTGATAGAAAAGCGAATAATTATGAGATTATCTAGGCATGATCATGTATATAGGCATCACGTCCGTTACAAATAGACCGACTCCTGCCTGCATCTACTACTATTACTCCACACATCAACCGCTATCCAGCATGCATCTAGAGTATTAAGTTCATAAAGAACAGAGTAACGCATTAAGAAAGATGACATGATGTAGAGGGATAAACTCATGCAATATGATATAAACCCCATCTTTTTATCCTCGATGGCAACAATACAATACGTGCCTTGCTGCCCCTGCTGTCACTGGGAAAGGACACCGCAAGATTGAACCCAAAGCTAAGCACTTCTCCCATTGCAAGAAAGATCAATCTAGTAGGCCAAACCAAACTGATAATTCGAAGAGACTTGCAAAGATAACTTAATCACACATAAAAGAATTCAGAGGAGATTCAAATATTTCTCATAGATAAACTTGATCATAAACCCACAATTCATCGGATCTCGACAAACACACCGCAAAAGAGTTACATCGAATAGATCTCCAAGAAGATCAAGGAGAACATGGTATTGAGATTCAAAGAGAGAGAAGAAGCCATCTAGCTAATAACTATGGACCCGAAGGTCTGTGGTAAACTACTCACAACTCATCGGAGAGGCTATGGTGTTGATGTAGAAGCCCTCCATGGTTGATTCCCCCTCCGGCGGAGCGCCGGCGAAGGCTCCAAGATGGGATCTCGCGGATACAGAAGGTTACGGCGGTGGAAATAGTTTTTCGTGGTCGCTTCTGATGTTCTCGGGGTACATGGGTATATATAGGAGGAAGAAGTAGGTCGGTGGACTCCCGAGGGGCCCACGAGATAGGGGGGCGCGCCCTCCACCCTCGTGGCCTCCTCGATTGTTTCTTGACTTGCACTCCAAGTCCTCTGGATCACGTTTGTTCCAAAAAGATCGCCCCCGAAGGTTTCATTCCGTTTGGACTCCGTTTGATATTCCTTTTCTTCGAAACACTGAAATAGGCAAAAAAACAGCAATACGGGCTGGGCCTCCGGTTAGTAGGTTAGTCCCAAAAATGATATAAAAGTGTAAAGTAAAGCCCATAAACATCCAAAACGGGTAATATAATAGCATGGAACAATCAAAAATTATAGATACGTTGGAGACGTATCAAGCATCCCCAAGCTTAATTCCTGCTCGTCCTCGAGTAGGTAAATGCTAAAAACAGAATTTTTGATGTGGAATGCTACCTAGCATAATTCTCAATGTAATTTTCTTTATTGTGGCATGATTGTTCAGATCCAAATGATTCAAAATAAAAGCTTATTAAACATAAAAATAGTAATACTCGAAGCATACTAACAAATAATCATGTCCTATCAAAATAGCATAGCCAAAGAAAGCTTATCCCTACAAACTCATATAGTTAGGCCATGCTTCATTTTCATTACACAAAATACTCCCATACTGAACAACCCCGATGACGAGCCGAGCAATTGGTTCATACTTTTTAACGCGCTTCAGCTTTTTCAACTCTTATGCAATACACGAGCGCAAGCCATGGACATAGCCCTATGGTGGTATATGGTGGTGGTTGTGAGGACAAAAAGGGAGAAGATAGTCTCACATCAACTAGGCGTATCAACGGGCTATGGAGATGCCCATCAATAGATATCAATGTGAGTGAGTAGGGATTGCCTTGCAACGGATGCACTAGAGCTATAAATATATGAAAGCTCAACAAAAGAAACTAAATGGGTGTGCATCCAACTCGCTTGCTCACGAAGACCTAGGGCATTTTGAGGAAGCCCATCATTGGAATATACAAGCCAAGTTCTATAATGAAAAATTCCCACTTAGTATATGAAAGTGACAACACAAAGACTCTCTATCATGAAGGTCATGGTGCTATTTTGAAGCAAAAGTGTGGGAAAGAGATAGTAGCATTGTCCCTTCTCTCTTTTTCTCTCATTTTTTTATTTTTTATTCTCTTTTTTTATTTATTTGGCCTTTCTCCTTTTTTTATCTGGCCTTTCTTTTTTTATTTGGTGGGCTCTTTGGCCTATTTTTTTTTAAAGTCTGAAGTCTCATCCCGACTTGTGGGGAAATCATAGTCTTCATCATCCTTTCCTCACTTGGGACAATGCTCTAATAATGAAGATCATCACACTTTTATTAATTTACAACTCAATAATTACAACTCAACACTTAGAACAAAATATGACTCTATATGAATGCCTCCAGCGGTATACCGGGATATGCAATGAATCAAGAGTGACATGTATGAAAATTATGAGGGTGGCCTTGCCACAAATACGATGTCAACTACATGATCATGCAAAGAGCAATATGACAATGATGGAGCGTGTCATAATAACGGAACGGTGGAAAGTTGCATGGTAAGATATCTCGGAATGGCTATGGAAATGCCATAATAGGTAGGTATGGTGGCTGTTTTGAGGAAGGTAAATAATGGTTGCATGATACCGGCGAAAGTTGCGCGGCATATTAGAGGCTAGCAAAGTGGAAGGGTGAGTGTGCGTATATCCATGGACTCACATTATTCATAGAACTCATATACTTATAGCAGAAGTCTACTTAGCCCTCGAAGCAAAGTACTACTACGCATGCCCCTAGAGGGATAGATTGGTAGGAAAAGACCATCGCTCGTCCCCGACTGCCACTCATAAGGAAGACAATCAAAAGAGCACCTCATGCAACAAATTTGTCACACAACTTTTACCATACGTGCATGCTACGGGACTTGCCAACTTCAACACAAGTATTTCTCAATTTCATAATTACCCACTAGCATGACTCTAACATTACCACCTTTATATCTCAAAACAATTATCAAGCATCAAATTGATCCTAGTGTTTAATGCACTTTCTATGATAGTTTTTATTATACCCAACTTGGATGCTCATCATTCTAGGACCAAATTCATAACCATAGCAAATACCATGCTGTTCTAAAAGACTCTCAAAATAATATAAGTGAAGCATGAGAGATCAACAATTTCTTCAAAATTAAGCCACCGCCGTGCTCTAAAAGATATAAGTGAAGTACTAGAGCAAATACTATCTAGCTCAAAAGCTATAAGTGAAGCACATAGAGTATTCTAATAAATTCTAATCAAGTGGGCTTCTCCCAAAAGGTGTGTACAGCAAGGATGATTGTGGTAAACTAAAAAGCAAAGACTAATATCATACAAGACGCTCCAAGCAAAACACATATCATGTGGCGAATAAAAATATAGCTCCAAGTAAAGTTACCGATAAACGAAGACGAAAGAGGGGATGCCTTCCGGGGCATCCCCAAGCTTAGGCTTTTGGCTATTCTTGAATATCTTGGGGTGCCTTGGGCATCCCCAATCTTAGGCTCTTGCCACTCCTTATTCCATAGTCCATCAAATCTTTACCCAAAACTTGAAAACTTCACAACACAAAACTCAACAGGAAATCTCATAAGCTCTGTTAGTGCAAGAAAGCAAAACCAACACATAAGGTACTGTAATGAACTCATTATTTATTTATATTGGTGTTAAACCTACTGTATTTCAACTTTTATATGGTTCATACCCTTACATACTAGCCATAGATGCATCAAAATAAGCAAACAACACACGAAAAATAGAATCTGTCAAAAACAGAACAGTCTGTAGCAATCTGTAACTCCTGAATACTTATGGAACTCTAAAAATCCTACCAAAATAGGAAGTCCCGGGAAATTTGTCTATTGATCTACAGAAAAAAGAATCAACGCAAAATCACGTTTGTGTGAATTACTAAAATTATTTTCGTGTGTGTGCAAAGTTTCTGTTTTTCAGCAGAATCAAAATAACTATCACCATAGGTTATCCTATAGGTTCTATTTGGCACAAACACTAAATAAAACATAAAAACACATCTAAACAGAAGGTAGATGCAAAATTTATTACTAAACAGAAACAAAAACAAAAAACACAAATAAAATTGGGTTGCCTCCCAACTAGCGCTATCGTTTAACGCCCCTAGCTAGGCATAAAAGCGAGGATAGATCTAAGTAGTGCCATCTTTGGCACTCAATTCATAAGTAGCTCGCATGATAGATTCATAAGGTAATTTAACTTTCTTTCTTGGAAAGTGCTCCATGCCTTTCCTTAATGGAAATTGGAATCTAATATTCCCTTCCTTCATATCAATAATCGCACCAATCGTTCTAAGGAAAGGTCTACCAAGAATAATAGGACAAGAAAGATTGCAATCTATATCAAGAACGATAAAATCTACGGGCACCAAATTCCTATTTGCAACAATGAGAACATCATTGATCCTTCCCATTGGCTTTTTAATGGTGGAATCCGCAAGGTGCAAATTTAAAGAGCAATCATCAAGATCATGGAAACCTAGAATATCACATAAAGTTTTCGGAATCGTGGAAACACTAGCACCCAAATCACATAAAGCATAACACTCATGATCTTTAATTTTAATCTTTATAGTAGGTTCCCACTCATCATAAAGTTTTCTAGGTATAGAAACTTCCAAATTAAGTTTTTCATCATAAGATTGCATCAAGGCATCAACAATATGTTTGGTAAAAGCTTTATTTTGACTATAAGCATGAGGAGAATTCACAACGGATTGCAACAAGGAAATACAATCTTCTAAAGAACAATTATCATAATTAAATTCCTTGAAATCCAAGATAGTGGGTTCAATGCTATTTAAAGTCTTGACCTCTCCAATCCCACTTTTACCAAATTTAGCATCAAGATCTAAAAACTCCGAATCATTGGGACGCCTTTTAACTAAAGTTGACTCATCTCCAGTCCCATCATTATTAAGATTCATATTGCAAAACAAATATCTAATAGGGGACACATCAATAACTTTAAGATCTTCATTATTTTCATGGAAACTAGAAGAACACGCCTTTATAAAGCAATCTTTCTTAGCACGCAATCTAGCGGTTCTTTCTTTGCACTCATCAATGGAAATTCTCATAGCTTTGAGAGACTCATTGATATCATGCTTAGGAGGAGTAGATCTAAGTTTCAAAGAATCAACATCAAGCGAGAGTCTATCAACGTTCTTAACCAAATCATCAACTTTAAGCAATTTTTCTTCAAGCAAGGCATTAAAATTCTTTTGAGAGATCATAAATTCTTTCACACTATTCTCAAAATCAGAGGGCATCTTATTAAAATTACCATAAGAATTATTGTAGGAATTTCCATAATTATTAGAGGAATTACTAGGGAACGGTCTAGGATTAAAGTTTCCTCTATAAGCATTTTTACCAAAATTATTCCTACCAACAAAATTCACATCCATAGATTCATTATTATTCTCAATCAAAGTAGACAAAGGCATATCATTGGGATCAATAGGAGCACTCTTAGTAGCAAACAATTTCATAAGTTCATTCATCTTTCCACTTAAAACATTAATTTCTTCTATAGCATGCACTTTTTTACTAGTAGATCTTTCGGTGTGCCATTGAGAATAATTAGCCATAATATTATCAAGGAGTTTTGTAGCTTCTCCTAAGGTGATTTCCATAAACGTGCCTCCCGCGGCCGAATCTAAAAGATTTCTAGAAGCAAAATTCAATCCGGCATAAAAATTTTGTATGATCATCCATAAATTCAAACCATGAGTAGGGCAATTGCGAATCATCAATTTCATTCTTTCCCAAGATTGGGCAACATGCTCATGATCAAGTTGTTTAAAATTCATAATATCGTTCCTAAGAGAGATGATCTTAGCGGGAGGAAAATACTTAGAGATAAAAGCATCTTTGCACTTATTCCATGAATCAATACTATTCTTAGGCAAAGATGAAAACCAAACTTTAGCACGATCTCTAAGTGAAAACGGAAATAACTTCAATTTAACAATATCATTATCCGTATCTTTCTTCTTTTGCATCTCACACAAATCAACAAAGTTGTTTAGATGGGTAGCGGCATCTTCACTAGGAAGGCCGGAGAATTGATCTTTCATAACAAGATTCAGCAAAGCAGCATTGATTTCACAAGACTCAACATCATTAAGAGGAGCAATCGGAGTACTAAGGAAATCATTATTATTGGTATTGGAGCAATTTGGTATTATCTTGCGCCATCGCGACAAGTAATCCAACACACAAGCAAACAAAAGGCAAACGAAAGAGAGAGGAGATTGGGAAAGAGAGGGCGAATAAAACGGCAAGGGTGAAGTGGGGGAGAGGAAAACGAGAGGCAAATGGCAAATAATGTAAATGCGAGGGAGATGAGTTTGTGATGGGTACTTGGTATGTCTTGACTTGAGCGAAGACCTCCCCGGCAACGGCGCCAGAAATCCTTCTTGCTACGTCTTGAGCTTGCGTTGGTTTTCCTTGAAGAGGAAAGGGTGATGCAGCAATAGTAGCGTAAGTATTTCCCTCAGTTTTTGAGAACCAAGGTATCAATCCAGTAGGAGGCTCCTCAAAAGTCCCACGCACCTACACAAACAAACAAGAACTCGCAACCAACGCAATAAAGGGGTTGTCAATCCCTTCACGGCCACTTGCGAAAGTGAGATCTGATAGAGATAATATGATAAGATAAATATATTTTTGGTATTTTATAATATAGATTGGAAAAGTAAAGATGCAAATAAAAGTAGATTGAAAGCTTATATGATAAGAGATAGACCCGGGGGCCATAGGTTTCACTAGTGGCTTCTCTCAAGATAGCATAAGTATTACGGTGGGTGAACAAATTACCGTCAAGCAATTGATAGAAAAGCGAATAATTATGAGATTATCTAGGCATGATCATGTATATAGGCATCACGTCCGTTACAAATAGACCGACTCCTGCCTGCATCTACTACTATTACTCCACACATCAACCGCTATCCAGCATGCATCTAGAGTATTAAGTTCATAAGAACAGAGTAATGCATTAAGAAAGATGACATGATGTAGAGGGATAAACTCATGCAATATGGTATAAACCCCATCTTTTTATCCTCGATGGCAACAATACAATACGTGCCTTGCTGCCCCTGCTGTCACTAGGAAAGGACACCGCAAGATTGAACCCAAAGCTAAGAACTTCTCCCATTGCAAGAAAGATCAATCTAGTAGGCCAAACCAAACTGATAATTCGAAGAGACTTGCAAAGATAACTTAATCACACATAAAAGAATTCAGAGGAGATTCAAATATTTGTCATAGATAAACTTGATCATAAACCTACAATTCATCGGATCTCGACAAACACACCACAAAAAGAGTTACATCGAACAGATCTCCAAGAAGATCGAGGAGAACATGGTATTGAGATTCAAAGAGAGAGAAGAAGCCATCTAGCTAATAACTATGGACCCGAAGGTCTGTGGTAAACTACTCACAACTCATCGGAGAGGCTATGGTGTTGATGTAGAAGCCCTCCATGGTTGATTCCCCCTCCGGCGGGAGCGCCGACAAAGGCTCCAAGATGGGATCTCGCGGATACATAAGGTTACGGCGGTGGAAATAGTTTTCAGTTGTCGCTTCTGATGTTCTTGGGGTACGTGGGTATATGTAGGAGGAAGAAGTAGGTCGGTGGACTCCCGAGGGGCCCACGAGATAGGGGGGCACCCTCCACCCTCCTGGCCTCCTCGATTGTTTCTTGACTTGCACTCCAAGTCCTCTGGATCATGTTTGTTCCAAAAAGATCGCTCCCGAAGGTTTCATTCCGTTTGGACTCCGTTTGATATTCCTTTTGTTCGAAACACTGAAATAGGAAAAAAAACAACAATACAGGCTGGGCCTCCAGTTAGTAGATTAGTCCCAAAAATGGTATAAAAGTGTAAAGTAAAGCCCATAAACATCCAAAACGGGTAATATAATAGCATGGAACAATCAAAAATTATAGATACGTTGGAGACGTATCAAGGCTCTGATACCAATTGAAAGGATTGAGATGGACCTAGAGGGGGGTGAATAGGTACAATTACAAGTTTTAATTATTACTTAGCAATTTCAGGCAATATGTGGAATATGAAAGTGAGCCTAACAATTGCAAGTATGATGCTAGAGCTAAGCAAGGTAAACAAGTAACACAAATAAGTGAGTAAGCAAGCACAATATGATAAACGTAAAGCCTGAGAGACAAGTAACCACAAGTAGGAAGTTAGGGTTAGGGGTAACCGTAACTTCGAGAGACGAGGATGTATGCCGATGTTCACTTCCTTGGAGGGAAGCTACGTCACAGTTAGAGAGATGGATGTTACCACGAAGGCGCACCAATGCCACGAAGGCTCACCCTATTCTCCCTTTTAGACAACACCACGAAGGCATTTCTCAACCACTAGTGGTAGACCTTGGGGTGGTCTCCAAACCCTCACAAACTTTCCGGGGGTAATCACAATGGTCGATTCCTCTCCGAAAGACTCCTACCGCCTAGGAGTCTCCAACCTCCAAGAGTAACAAGAACGATGGGGAAAAGCTCAATACTTTCTCAAATCACGAATTCCTTTGGTGCAAAGAAGGGGAAGGAGTGGATCTATCACTTGGACGGACAACTTCTCTCGAATGCTCTCAAATCCCTTAGGGATCTAAGATTTGGTGTGGAAGGGTGAGAGAGAGAGAGAGTGAAATGTGTTCTAGGGTTTGCTCAAAGTGAATGGTCAACCCTCTCCCATGGGGGAAGAGGGCTATATATAGTGTGTGAGAAAATATGGCCGTTGCAGTGTAAGTGACAGGGTAGGCCGGACATCCGGTACAGGGGCCGGACATCCAGCCTAGCGTAGTATATGTGGAGATAAGCAGAAAGCAGAGAGCAAAACAGAGGGACCGGACATCCGGGGCACAGCCCAGACGTCCAGCGAGACTGGAAGACCCGAACAGACATCCGGCTAGCTCATAGAACTGAAAACGCTCACTGGATAGCTCAAGCCGGACATCCGGCATGGAAGCCCAGAAATTCGGAGTGCATGGAGAGCCCGGACATCTGGCATAGAGGGCCGGACATCCGGAAGAAGATACCAGCACATAGTGTTCTCTGGATAGCATGAGTCAGACATCCAGCATGGAAGCCCAGAAATCCGGGGTGCATGGAGAGCCCGGACGTCTGACGTGGAGGGCCGGACATCCGGAAGAAGGCACCAGCATATAGTGTTCTCTGGATAGCAAGGTCCGGATATCCTGCGTGCGGGCCGGATATCCGGCAGGTGGCCTGAACATCCGACAGGCAGCCCGGACATCCGACAAGGCCAGAGGCAGAACAAGTATGAGAGTATAGTGATAGATCTAAAGAATTTTAGGAAGGAGTTTTGTGGCAAGAGCAAGTCTTTTACTAACCCTACCGATCCCCTCTTAATAGTGCGGGATCCTATACTCAAGAAAACAAATATGTAATCTTTTTTATACTTCTTCCTTGAGAAAAATCAACTCTGTATGCTCACGATGGACACACTTTTGATGAACCGGGGACTAACACTTGAGATTCACTTGACAAACATAGTTAGTCCCCTACATGTATATTGTCTCAACATCAAAACATGATGTAAGGGCATGATTGCACTTTCAGGCGCGATGTGATACTAGATAATTTTCTACACATTGCTACTATAATTTATAATAATAAACGATTAAGAATAAATAGGCCTCCTTTGGTTCACTGGAATTTTGTAGAAATTCTAGAGGATAGGACTTTTGTAGGAATTTTTTTTGCCTTTGAAGCCCTTTGGTTGTAGGAATGTATTCCTATTCCTATGAAGAATATGAATCAATCTCTTACTTTTCAAAGGAAAAAAAGATTAGCCTAGACAATGAAAAATTCCTATCCTATGCATCAAATGGCATGTCTTTCCCTATAGGAATTGAGATACATTTCATCTCACTACTATGGTTTTCCTATTCTCATGATAATCCTATCCTATGAACCAAAGGAGGCCTAAAATTTGATGGTGGGGGACCCCTTGGATTAGGCCCATGAACAGGATTCAACACAAGACACACGATATGTCCAAACGGCACGAGTCCATGCCACTAGAATAACTCGGCCGTGTTGGTATCACAAAGCCCATCCGGCTAATGAGTACCGTAGCATCCATCCGATTGCACCAAACATGGTCAATCTTGTAGACGTTATCAATGACGCCTTTTAGGAAAACATTATGGCGTTGGGGTAATTTGATAGTAAAAACCATCATCATGGTTAAGTTATTACATCATGGCTCATAAGAGTTGTCGTACTACACATCCTCATTGTCCCATATAAAGCGAAGATGGCGGTCATCAGACACCCCCCCCCCAATTATAACCATACTGTTCATACAAGAGAAAAACATCCAGTAGAAGTTGGTTCTTACCCCCAAAACAAGGCCCTCTGAATCTAGATAAAACATCTTACGTGTGAAGTCCCATACCTATACCATCCATGTGCGCCTTGCCTTCGCAAAAAATGCAAATCAGAAGTACTGCCGCGAAATCCCAGTGACTGTTACCGACCACCGTGAGGCAAGCGCGTGCTGGAGATGTGATTCAGGCGGGGTCCTCTCCAATAATCAATGGAGGGCTTAGGCCCGGACATCTTGTGTGATTTGGCATGCTGTACTTCATCACCAATGATGTTTCATGGCATCCTGACTCCACAACATTTCCAAAGGGCGCAACGATCACCGCTGGGACATGTACTTCGTTGCAAGCCTCACTGGCATCATGTGCCTTTAGCTTTCGGCCCCTCTTCAGTTGACAGGGTGGAGTCTAAGGCAATCCCTGGGATCTTGGCCAGCCATGTGCATCGACAATGTTGCTTCTTAGCTTCTCAGTATAGTTGATTCTCAGTCTGTCACATCCCAGATTTTTCCCAAATATGGTATGCTGGGAATTATTATTTTTTATATAAAGTCCCTTGTTTGCTTGCTAGTCAACTAACATTGCGTAGAAATATTCTTGATGATTGATTTTGTTTGCTTTGATTGATCAACCTAGATGGTCAAAGGCCCTGTGCAAGTAGTTGAAACTTGGTTATGTTTTGGTTAAAACCTAAAATAATAGAAAATAGAGAGTTGAACAAAACCCTAGAGGGTTTAGATAGAAAACACTTTCCCCAAAAAAAATATTCAAAATGAAATGAAGATGGGTCAAGAAAATCAACTTCAAGAAAAACAATAGAAAACTATTTTGGAAAAAATAAATATGTTCAAAGAAATATTAAACAAAACCTAAAATAAAAGTGCGGAAAATATATGCTCTAAAGGTCCAAATAAAATGTTCAACATGTTATAAATATTCATGAATGAATTTAGGGCAAGTTTATTTTTGAAAGAAAAATCAAAATCACAATCAAATGGAAATAACAGAAGAAACACAAAAGAAAAAGGAAACATAAAAGAAGAAAAATAATAAATAAAACCCTATCGAGCCAGTGAGCCAGGCCATGGCCCAGCTAGCCAGCCCCGTGCCTCAACCCCCTCTCTCATCTCCCTCTGACGCTGATGAGCAGGACCCACCGATCAACTTCGTCAACTTCGTCAACCTCCAACCGTTGCCCACGCGCCCATGATTGAGTGTGCATTGTGAATTGACCGCACGACCGTGTCCTATTTAACCCCCTTCCCTCATTCTACAGAAGGCCTCTGCCTACGATCCACTTCGTTGGCAGGCCGCTCCACCGCAATCTCACCTTTGTCGCACTGACCTAGAAACCCTAGCGACGATTCCGGCCACCGCAAGCCCCATCTCGACCACCCGCTGCCACCACTGCATCCACCGCACGCCGGCTCACCTCCTAGACATCTTCGGCTCACCCATAGCCCCCCTAGAACCGCACCCTCACCATCAACCGATGATCTTCTCCGCCGAGAGCTCGACTCCGGTGAGCCCCTAAGTATTTGACGACCTCACCATGTCCATTTGATTCCCCGTAAGCATGCACATGTTCTGACCAACTCTCGCATCTAGATGCACAAGATTTTGACGCCCACATCCATGCTCGAAGCTCCGCTGGTACACTTGAACTCTAGCGAGCTCCGTAGCAGTCGTTTCTGTCAACCACAATGAACGTGGAGGCCACCAACGACCTCACTGTGCACCACCATGCCCGTACGTGCTCTCCGCCGCCCCTGGAGCCCCCTAAATCGCCAATGAGGACCACACCCGAGCGCACCGCCGCCCCATTCGTGTTTTCTGGTGAAGTTTCAATGATTTCCGGTGACCTAACCGCCTCGTGAGCCCCGATCTGTTCTGTCCTTTGATCCAGATCATACGATGCACAAGCGTCCACTTAAACCGAATCGGCATCGACCAATCACACGTTGTCATGCCATCAACCTTATCCGCAAGATTATCAACTTGATTTTCCATTTAATGTAATTAACTGCGAAAAAATCTGCCAAATATCCAAACAATCATAACTTTTATTCTATAAATCCAAATTGAGTGAATCTTTTTGCAAAATGATCCTTATAAAAAATACTTTCACGCTAGAAAGTAAAATTTGGAACTTGAGTAGTCTCAAATTTGAATTCAAACAGAACAAATTTGAACTTAAATTGGGCACAACTTGCAATTTAGAAATCAGTTAAATTGATTCTTTTGGCAAAAGGAATCTAGTGAAATATAGTTTCAACTTAGCTACTATAGTTCAAATTTTAAATAATTTAAAATCTGAATATAGTTAAAACAGTATCTATAATTAAAACATTATTTAAACCCAAATCTAGTTTAATCTTGAAATAAAAATATAAATTTTGAATACAGTTAAAATAGTAGCTATAATTAAAACATTATTTAAACCTAAATCTAGTTTAATATTAAAATAAAATGTATATTAGAATAATTATTTTGCAACTAAGTTAGAAACTTAAAATTAACTTAGTAATTATCTTGGATTATTATTTGACTTTAGAAATTTTAATTTGAATCTAATCCAAAATCTAGCTCCCTCTCTCCCCGGAGGGCCAAGGAAGAAGGAGGGGGCCCCTTCCTCGTCTCCTCCGGTGGTATCGGAAAGCCACCGGGGACATCTCTGTCATCACCAACAATAATAACTTCTCCCGCGTTCTCATGGTGATGTGTGAGTAGTTCATTAGCTATGTGTTGATCTCTCTCTCATGTTCTCGATGGATTAAATCTTGATGTATCATGAGCTTTATTAGTATAGTTGGATCTTATGATGTTGATCTCCCTCTATCCTTGGTGAATTGAGTCTTGCTCTTTAAAGTTTCTTCGTGTTGGAATGGATACTTTGAATTTGAGATTACATGGTGCATGTCTATTAATTAACTTGCGGATACCCATTGTGACATTGGGATATTCTTTACATAAAGGTTGAACGATAGTTACATATGGTGTTGTCGTAGTATGATTTTTGGGACTATCCGTGCCATGTTTGTGGGTGGTTCAATAGATCAAGATTGGAAAGACAACTTTGAGGTGGTTTGCTATTTAGCGCACCTACACGATTTCATCATACTTTCTTCAATAGAACAAAAACTTTGGAGTGATTCTTTGTTGCACTTTGAGGGATTATCATGTGGTTTAATTATGTTAATGATGTTGAGAATTGGCACTGGTGAAAGTATGAACCATAGGCCTTGTTTCCAAGCATCACAACACCATTTTATTCACTTTTCTTACTTGCTACCTTGCTGGTTTTATTTGTTCAGATTAAAAAAAGCTATTTCTACCATTTATATTTTTAGATGAACAGGGAGGCTTCTCCCCGACTCCATTACCAGAATGAAACCAACATAATATCATACAATCAGCTCATTGAGAGGAGTAGTTCAGCTGGGAATAAACTTGAAAGTAAAAGCACATCTCAGAGAGATGGTTTTGGCATGCAGGCCGGGAACAATTAGATACTAACTATTCTCTCGCTCTCATCAGATCTTAACTACCTCGCTAGCCTTCCTGAACTTTGAAGGTGGCGCCATGTTAACCTGAGGAGACCAGTAGGAAGAAAGGATTGACAGTGGGTTGTTCGTTGAGCATTTGTCTCCATGAGCTCGCTTCTTTATTGGGGATTGGAAGTTGTCATGATCACCACCGAGCTGTTCATTGAACTTTTGTCTACCATTCGTCTTAAACATTTATCATTATCTCTTTGCCGAACTAGCACGCTGATAAACCTCACAATTGTGTTATGTGTGTTGGGGACACAAGATACCACTTGTTGTAGGGTTGTCTGAGAGAGAACCACCTTCATCCTACACCTCTTGCTGATTGATAAATCTTAGGTCATCCACTTGAGGGGAATTTGCATTGTTCTAAAAAACTCTACGCTCGGAGGCTCAACAAAGTCTACAAGATAAAGTTGCCTAGTAGACATCAGGTCGCAATCGAAACCATAGAATACTACAGAATTTCGACTCTACAATGGACCATGTCCGATTCTACTAATTTCTTATCTAGGTTGTTTGTTTTGTTGTAGCAGAATAACATAATGTATGTGACTATAATGAAGATGAACCTAACAATGGATCTAGCGAGGATAATGCATACGATGATATTCTGGATGAATAATATGGTACCACACATCCTTCCACTTCACATGCAACCAACATTGAAGAATGAAATGTGGATGACTTCTATTAGATCATTACTATGTTACAAAACATCGATTGTGTGCTAAGTACTTTTATTGCGTTGCTTTAAATTTGGTTTTCAAACTCTATAGAAACCATATAAATTTGTAGCCTGGATACAAAATATCCAATTTGAGTAAATCTAGTAGAATCCTTGATTCCATGACTTGATATAATGACCCAATCATGTTTGAGGAAAATTGATGCGATTTAGAATCCCAACACTCACTACCATGTTGGTGAAGATTACCAATTTGCTCTCCATATTGCTATGAGGGAAGCCTTCACTTAAGTACATCTTCACATGTGCATTATCACCAAGTGGACTGAAAGCTTCAAAGCATATAACCTTTGGATGCATATCTTGAACTTGCACTTGTCAAACTTGATGACCATCACCAATTGATGCCATAATTACATAGGCTACTTGAAACCTTTCTCTTGATGAAAGCCCATGAGGGTAACCTAACCCACATAGACATAACTAACAGACATCATGGGTTAGTTTACAAAGCGCAATTCATAATTACTTACAATACCACTACATTACTAGATCCCAAGGTGTGCATTATTTGTGCTTGTTTGTTGACCAAATAGAATTCAATCTATGAACTTCATCTTGGTCAACCAAATACTTACTTCACACTCTATCTTGGTTTCTTAAATGCCACAATGAATTCTTCATTTCCCTCCACTGCTTCACTAGACCATCAAAGACTCTTTCATAGCCATGTCAAGTTTCACTATCAATATCATATTTGATCATCACTTGTTCTTCTGAATGCTTCATCACAATCTCTTGAGAGGCCATCTTTTGCACATACCTGTAAAGCTTGGCCACTTCGAATGTGTACCTTGGGATCTTGGAGTTGCGCTTGGTCGGATGAACTGGGGAGAAGGTCGTGACAGTCCCAGCCTGAGGAAGATTGCCTAACTCTATGTTCGGGATGTAGAACCACCCCTCATGCCACTTCTTGCTTGTCTCTGCAAACTCCCCTTCTAGGTACCTACATCTGAACTACTTGTAGATGGTAACCCCTCCGCACTCACAAGTTTCATTCACGTTTTTTGGGATTTTTACTTGGAGGTATTTTATCCAAAGCCCAAAGTGAGGCTCAATGGTCAAGAAAAGCTTACAGAGTGTGATGAAACAAGCGATGGGCAAAATAGAGTTTAGGGCGAGGTGGTGCATCTGGAGCTCATCGAAGTGGAGGAGACCATACAAGAAAGGATGGATTGAAAAACCTTAGGCCATGGATAATAAAAGGGATGAAGCTAACCCGCTCATATGCTTCTGGCTGGGCATAGCTTCTACGATGAAGGTGCCTTCCATCAGCCCGACCACCGATGAGTGTGGTATCATGATTTCCGGCTGCAGTAGGTAGTCGGTGTCAGCTAGGTGTTGCAAGGCAGGCTCAGTGGTGGTGGAGGGCATCCACTTTCCCTTGGTCTTCGACAACATCTTGAGCTTTGCTTCGCCGGTGGAGGTGCTCTTCCTGGTGGTAGGGGCCTTGCCGCCCTTGGTCAGGCGGTGCTAAGCAACCTTGGAAGCCATGGTGCTAGGTGCATATTGTGGAGAAGCGGACCAGCGCATCGACAATGGCAGCAAGAGCGTGAGATATAAGAAGGTAGGGAGGGATAATGCACGAGAGCTCTCCCCTCGGCTCCTCCTCTCTCTTTATAGGTAGACGAGAGGGGGAATGACGACAACATACATCTTTGCATCCCCAATAACACTGATAAAGTGTGCAAGGATCGAGGAGCTGCCATTAATACAACATGGACCAAGGAGCACACTATGATTGGACGTGCCCTGAGTGGGGTCCTAACTCACTGCCGCGTGTCATGTTGACCAGCGGTCAGAGCTGACACGAGGCCTCGTCCGGCCGACTGGGGAATCCGGTCTGTCTGGCCATCACAAGACTGGGTCCGCAAAATCAAAGATGTTGTGCGGGAGTTCGACCCACCGAGACCGACTCCGCGGGAAGTTCTCTTGCATTGATGCTACCAAGCCAGTGAGCTTGGAAGAAATAGTTTCAACCTTGACAAGCTAAGGAGACAATGTTGAAGATAGATGTTGACCATGATGCAGCCAAGCTTGAAGAACTGTTCTGGGGTTAATGATGTTGTTACGGCCCAGGGGTGCTTCACCTCTCTAGTTGTCGCCCCAAGTAGGCCGGTATGAGGACCCCTAGGCGGGTTTCCGCCCTGGGCCATCATGTTGACCAATGGGCTATGTAGAAGGAAGATTCGAGAAGCCTTGCCATTCAAGACAAGGAAGAAGGACTCGTGGAGGGCTCCCCTTCACCGACATAGCCGACTAGGTTTGTGTAATCCTAAGGTCCCAGGTATCTCATATATGCACGTGCTAAGCTAGTCGATAGACATGTTAGAATCCCTCGACTAACAACCATACTTTGCACACCCCAATCATAGTATGCAACATGAACAATAGCAGGCTTTTACCTCGTAAGGAGGGCCAGAACCTAGGTAAATGTGGTATCCTGTTTCATCCCTGATCCACTCACCTCGCCTCAACACCCTATCGAGAGATCCGCTGGAATATACTCCGACAATATGCAATATGGAGGCCGCCAATATGGAGACTCTGCTAGAGTTGCTCTAAGGCGCTCCTCCTCCTCTTTATAAGCCTTTTCCTTTTGTGACAAAAATAGTCTTTTGACTTTGCATGCCATCCAGATGAGACAATACAACTTTTGCACATTATATACCATGAGTTACTTATTCCACAACTTATTTTAACACGACCCCAAAGGCTCTTGACCATTGAAAAGAATGTGAGAGTTATCCGGTCAAGTAGCAAAAAACCAGGCAAAACTGCACACCACGCCCATAAGACAAGCCACCTGGATGACATGTCTACCCACAAGACCCACCCACACCATTGAAAAGAGGAACACCATCAAGGATGCATGCAAAAGCATTATCAATATCACTGCTCCCGGAGAAGCGTCTCCAACATTACTATGGATGGCCAATGAAGAACCCTCACAGCAAATGAAGCATGCGATTCCTGTTGGCCTATGACAAACAATTGGCCACATCACGTCGAGGACCATGCAACTCCGGCTTTGATGAAGATAAAAGGAGCACACCTAGCATCACTGGAATCTAAGCTGTCCATCACGTGACATCGTTGCCGCCGTGTCACCACGTGCCGCTGCAACTCCGACTTCATGCTCAGGAACAAGCCAAATAGCCGATGACAAAGGCAAGGTGCAACCCTCCTCACCTTGCCACCACCATAGCAATTGCAAAAGTTGCAACGTCACTCCCGCTCTGTCGGCCGTTCACTTCCCAACCGTGATGCCCTACACGTCTAACACCAAGGAAGCACAAGCAAAAACAAGATCTTCAAGATAGTGCCCCAAAGATGAGAAAACAATGCTGAAGATGATGTTGTCACTCCTTGTAGCGAAAATATAGGCTTTCACCTAAAGACTTGATCTGGGAGTTGAGGGTGCGCAAATCTCATCGACCCTGCCTCTAAGGAGGATAACAATTTCCACGTGCGCCATTGCTGGTGGAAAGCACCAACCATGCTTTTGCCTAGAGCAGGCAAACCACCATTCCCACACCGTCGACCAATGTAGGGAGGCGCACGTCCACTGGCCCCGCACACCCCCAACACAGTGACTGCCAAACCCCATGCGGTGCCACCTCCAACCTCATCCCCTGCTAATGCTGGCGAGATAGAATTGTCTAACCAACCAGATCTGGCACCCTTCCTTGCCACACCGCCATGCAGTTGTCGCCAGGCGGGAGAGCTGCCACCTTGTCCCGGGGACTCGCAAGATGGATACACCGGGTCAAAATCCGCGACACTCGCTACCCCACGGTGAACCCAGACCGGATATCAGACTCTTCTGGGGCTGTCGTGGAATTGTCATGTCAGATGTCCTCGTGAAAGGACTTAGTTCTGGAGCCATCGCCACTAGGAAGCTTGAAGGGGTTAATTGGGACAAAGGACACAAGAGGTTTATACTAGTTCGGCCCCTTACGGTGAAGGTAAGGCCTACGTCTAGTTGGGTTGGTATTGATGTTTCGATGACCAGGGAGCGAGATACGCTATGCCCGGCTCTCGATGAGTTGTTTCTTTCCCTAAGCCGCCGGCGGGTCGTCCCCTTATATACACGGGTTGATGCCCTGCGGCTTACAGAGTCCCGGCCGGCTTATAAACAGTGTCCGGCTCAGTGACTAGTCAAATCTACCTTATGATACAAGTCATGCCATTATGGCGGTTTACTACGGTGGTCCTTAAGTCGCCTATGGGCCTTAGACCCTTTACTGAACCGCCATCTTCATGCTTGGTCTTGGGCTTCTTTCTGGTGAGTCTTCTTTGCGTAACCCGGCCTCTCCTGGGCGGTTTACACAAATAGTTATATCCCCAACATTAGGCCCCAGATTGATTTGAACCGGTTCATGTCAATCTTAAAATATCTTAAGAAATAAATCTTCAGTCTTCTGCCTGTGCAAAAGGTTTTCCTTAACTCGTCATGACATCATCTTTTGGATCCGCATTAACCCACCGTGACGTCATCTTTACTTAAATTCATTTTTTATTCCACCGTATCCTCCAACGGATCTTTGCTTTTACTGACTGTTCCGAAAACTGAGGCATCGGGGCAGCTGGATAATAATGCTTATATCCTCGTTCTCATGCCGTCTCAGTCAGCTCTTCCTTATAAATAGGCACGAACTAGGTCTTCCCATTCTCCTCCTTCAGTCGTCTTCTTCCTCTCGCTGCTTCTCTGCCGCTCGGGCTCCGCCGCCGCCACCATCGCAAATCTCCTCGTCTTCACCAACTCAGGCCGCTGCATCAACCTGGTTTAACCAGAAAAAACACGACGACCCTCCGCAGCAATCCTGCATCTGTAAGTCTCCTCTTCCTTGCTCCTCAGATCCGCACTAGGACCTTCGAGTTCTTCGGTGTTCTTCGCTATTCATTAGGAACCCTTCATAGATTTCATCACCACCGTTGTTTCTTGATTTTGAAGATGATATAAAACCGATGCGGTAGATATTCCGCACCCATTTTGAACGCAAATAGATCCCTTCCTATTGCACAGATGCTCCGTTCGAGCCCTTGAGCTTCATCTGTGCCAGTCCTAGGTCTAGAAAGTTTTCTTTTCAGAACAGTTGTTTGATCCAAAATAACAGCGGCAACTTGTGAAACATGTTTGTTTCACCCGGAGTTAAAAAACTGCCTCTGTCGAAACTGTCTAAACACGACTATCCATATGGCCAGTTTAAATAAATGACACTGATCTGTGAACCTTGCTTGCTTCTCATGACTTAAGAAATTTTAACTGCTCTTGATACATGTAGCGTCTTAAATACTGTTGCATAGTTACCCACATATCATTAGGCCCCTTCTTAAGCCGCCATCTTGAATAGATCTAAATGTTTTCCTTCGGGTTAAATTTGAACCAGATCTTGTCATTTTGTCATAGGCTTCAATTTTCGTCATGGCACCTAAGGCAACCAAAGCTCCTGTGACCTGTAACTGGGTCCCATCCACAGTCACAAGAAGTAAACTGTCTGAGTTTGTGAAGTCTGGTCATTTGCCTAAGAAGGAGGTCATGTCTTATCGTGCCCCTGACCCGTCTGAAGAGAAGCCTCAACCCAAAGAAGGGGAGGTGATAGTTTTACAGATCACATGAGCCGGGGATTTGCTCCTCCCGGTTCAAAATTCTTCAGGGATGTTTTGAATTTCTTTGACCTTAGACCTCAAGACATTGGACCCAATTCCGTGTCAAATATTTGCAACTTCCAAGTCTTCTGCAAGGTGCACCTGGGAGAGGAGCCCAATCTGCTTTTGTTCAGAGAGCTTTTTTACTTAAACCGGCAGAATGAACGTGCCAATGGGCCTAGTCTCGAACTTGGCGGCATCTCAATTCAGCAGCGGGGAGACTGCCTTTTCCCTTATGCTGAACTGCCGAGTCATCCGAAAGATTGGAATCAGACGTGGTTCTATTGTCAGGACACTTCTCCGGCTGACGAGAGCCCTCTGCCCAGCTTCCGCGCTCTGCGCCTTGAGTCCAACCATCCGCTGGCGGATAAACTGACTGCTATTGAGCGTCTGCCTCTCGCTGCCACCATTAAGAAAATCAAAGCTCTTTTGGGAACGGCTTAAACGGCATCGACCTGGTCCGAGTCTGGGTCACTTGGCGAGTACTTCCATTAAGCCGTTGTCCCGGCTTAATGTGCACTTACTCAAGCGAAAAGGATGATCTGCTGCGTCATAGCCCTGACGACTTACCAAATGATGTGCTGGAGGCTACGACCCAATCGCTGCTGAAAGAGGGCACAATGACCAGTAATGCCTTCAGCTTACTTCCCTTCTGCAAGAAGAACCCGACCCCCGCAGTGAGTCATCAACCTCAATGAATACTCTTTGCTATGTTACACCTTGTGTTTACTCATAATCTCTTATCTTTTCCACAGGCCAATGACAACTTCTGGAAGGTCAAGTATGACCATGAGGCTGCCAAACAAGCCCGGACAGCCAAGAAAACTGAAAGGAAAGCCGCCAAAATGGGAACTTCAAAGAAGAAGAAGCCAAGCGCTTCAGATTTACTCAAATCGGATGACACTTCAGAGGATGACAAAGAGGTAATCCTTAATTCTCGTAACTTCTTTGTCATCATTTTATTGACATTCTATCTTTTCAGGAGGATACGAGGAACAGCCAAGCGGTTGACGAAGAGGTAACTATAATCTCCTCCGACTCAAAGCCTTTGCCAAAGCAAAAAATCCGAAGGGTGACCCGGAAAGTAAGATTTTCACATCCTCTAGCTTATCAAGATCCTCGATTTCTTTTGAAGCAACAACAGCTTGAAAGCCGGAGGCAGACCCAGACCAGCAAGGATGCAAAACTCTCCTCCGGCTTACCTGGTGTAACTAGGAAGCGTCGGAATGAGGTTATCTCCGATTTATGTTCTGTTTTACCTTTGGCGGGTTTAATTCGCCAACCTCTCAATTCATCTGACTCCAATTATCAGGATACCTCTCCTTCCTCCGGCGAGTCTATGCAAATCAAACATGCCGGCTTTCAAAACTGCCCCCGGGTAATGTAAGTTTGTTTACCTTACCTATGCTTTTGTATTCATCCTTCTACCTTTGTTGACAGTATGCAAGTGAAACCCAGTAAGAGGGCAAAGAAGAATAAGCCGTCCCAAGCCCCGGTCGTGATTGAACCGGCGCTTGACATGTCTGCTCCTGATAGTTCCACCCATCAGCCGCCGCCTGAACCGGCCTCTGACATTCCGGTGCCAACCTCTGACCTGCCTGTCGAAGATACTTGTAACGCCCCGAGACCGACGCTCCAGAAGACTTCCAGCTATTCCGAGTTTCGTCGTGTGATTTTTTTTATTTGTTGCATTCATCCTTGCATCATGTGCATTGCATCATGTCATCATGCCATCATATCATTAATTTTTAAAACCTCAACTAAATAAATTGTATGGATTTTTCGATCCATTTAAATCGAGGGACTCACATGGTGACTTCTCTTTATAACATATCCTCCAATATTAGGGAGCTATATTAAATATTCCACTATTTTGGAATCACCAAAACACACTTACAAAATAATTTCGTTCCTTTTCTGCTTCAAGTTTGGTCTCCAACCTTGCCAATATTTATTTCATCATTTTCCGGAGCTCCACCAAAAATCCAAACATTTTTGGACCTTCCCAAACCTCACTTCCTATTCAAATCATTTGAATTTAAATCAAATGAGTTTGAATTTAATCTTTCAATCATGGCCTTTCTATTTTTCTCGGAACAAACTCATTTTTGCGAGTCCGGAAAAATTATCCCCATGTCCTACTTCTTCCCCTAACCCCTCTTTCTTTTCTTTCCCATCTCTATTTTGTTTTTATTTTCTTTAGAGAGGGAGAAGAGAACCTTGCAGCCCAGCCGACCTCTTAGGCCCGGCCAACCTAAGCCGGCCCAAGGCCCAGCCGGTGCCCCTCTAACCCTAGCCGCAGCGCCCGATCCCCATCTCTCCCTCTCGTCTCCCCCTCCTCCCTCGCGCCGCCAGGAGCCATCTCTCCCTCGTTCCCCCGCATCTCTCGCTCGATCCCCCACTCTCCCTCGTCTCCTCCCTCGCGCCGTCACCACACACGCAACACACCAGGGAGGAGTCCCCGCGCCCGATTCCCCAGCTCCTCGAGCCGGAGGGCCTCGCGTGCGAGCTCGACCCCGAGCGCCTGAGATGCTCTTCCTCCCTTCTCCTCGTGCGCCCGCAACCATCGCCTCCCTGCCATGGCCGCGTGCCGCCCCTCTCCTCCGAGCGCCGCGTCGGGCCTCCTGCGCCGTAACTGGAGTCCAACTCCGGCGCCCCTGCCTCGCGTCGTCTTCTTCAACCCCCTGCCCGAGTCCCCTGCATCACGCCCCATCGCCGGAGCCGCGTCAAGCCGCCGTCCTCTCTTCGCCGGTGCACCCCCCTCCATTCCGGCGCCGGGAACGGAACCCCGCGTCCGGATCTCGCCTCCACCACCATGCGCCGCGTGCCCAACCTCCTCCCTCACCTGCGGCCTCCTCCTCGCCGCATCCTGCCGTTGCTCTTCTCGCGCGCCACCATCCCTCTGCTGCCTCACCGGACCTCCATCCTCCGCCTTCTCCCTCCCCGCAGATCCTCCTGCTGCTGTTTTACCACACCACCACGCTACCCCGAGCCTCCTCTGCTTGAGCTCCACCTCCTGGCACCCCCGATGGCACTGCTGCCATCTCTGGTGCTTCGTTGCCATTGCCCGCCTGTTTGCCTTGGGCCCCGGTGTAGCCTCCCCATGTACCTGCAGTCGCCGCTGCTCCTGAAGATCAAACCTGAGGCATGTGTGCTCCACTGCTAGTTTCGTGGACGACGAGTACCTCTACGATGACCCTGGATGTCTACGAGATGTGCATCACTACTGCCGGCGTGATTTTTGTCAAGTCCGACTACGACGTGCACGACTACATTCGATGTGGATTTCGTCAAGTACCCCTTCGGATCGCCAAGTTCATCTACGAAAACATGTACCATCTACCGTCGCCCGAAGACCCGTGTACCACTACCGACGCCGTGTACGACTACTTCCCACAACAACAATTGAACAACTACTTCCACTACGCCCGAATACCGTGGATGCGACAAGTTCCTCTCCGGACATGTACGACTACCGTTGCCAAGATCGCGAGTACCTCTACCGTCACCGTGAACAACTACTTCCCTCGATGACTCGAACCGCTCCGAAAACGCACGCTTCGAAGGTATAACCCCGAGACGCCGTCCGTGGACCGAATGCATGTGTTGTATGAGATGCACCCTATGTTTGCACCGTGCCCGTTTGCTTCATGCACGTTCCTCCTTGTTCGCCATGCCGATGAACCGTGGGAACCCGGTAACCGGGATCACCCCACCATCTCTAGCATGTTCCGCACATTCGCACGCCTCCTTTTGCACCGGTATCTCCATGAGTTACTAGGACCGGAATGTTGCCGTGGCACCATTTTTGTTTCGCCGCTGTGGCACCCTTTTTGTTCCGCCATGGTGACCAAATGCTTCATAACATGCTCATGTCAACATTTTCATAAAATTGCATAAAACTTGTATATGTCATCCGCATCATGATAACAACATTTAAAATGTTTAAACTTGTTGTTGCATTAAATTGCTAAATGCATATGGGGATTTACCGGATTTGTTGTTTTTATATCCGGCCCCATTTAAATTGTTTAGATGGTATAGTTTATATTATGCTTCACCTCTTGCCATGTTTAACAACAGTTAATATAGTTGGGTAGCTTAAACGAGAGATAACTAAATAATTGATGTGGTGTTCCGTCAACATGCACCTCATTGCATATTGAGCTCCACTTAACTTGTAGTATTGTTTGTTGCACTTTGCCATGCCATGCCTCATTAAACCGGACATGCATCATACTTGTTTGTGCATCATGACTTGTTTATGCTTGTGTGTTTACTATGTTGTGTGCTTCTTTTCCGGTGTTTGCTTCTTCGGGTTGGTTCCGATAACGTCGAGGTTGTGAGGATCCGTTCGTCTACGTCCGTTTGTCTTCTTCATGGACTCGTTCTTCTTCCTTGCGGGATTTCAGGCAAGATGATCATACCCTCGAAATCACTACTATCTTTGCTATGCTAGTTTGCTCGCTCTTGCTATGCCAATGCTACGATGCCTACCTTTTACTTGTCAGCCTCCCTATTGCCATGTCAAACCTCTAACCCACCATGTCCTAGCAAACCGTTGATTGGCTATGTTACCGCTTTGCTCAGCCCCTCTTATAGCATTGTTAGTTGCAGGTGAAGATTGAAGTTTGTTCCTTGTTGGAACATGGAGATGTTGTTCCTTGTTGGAACATGTTTACTTGTTGGGATATCACTATATATCTTATTTAATTAATGCATCTATATACTTGGTAAAGGGTGGAAGGCTCGGCCTTATGCCTAGTGTTTTGTTCCACTCTTGCCGCCCTAGTTTCCGTCATATCGGTGTTATGTTCCCGGATTTTGCGTTCCTTACACGGTTGGGCTATAATGGGAACCCCTTGACAGTTCGCCTTAAGTAAAGCTTCTCCAGCAATGCCCAACATTGGTTTTACCATTTGCCACCTAGCCTTTTCTTTCCCTTGGGTTCTGCAGACTCAAGGGTCATCTTTATTCTACCCCCCCCCCGGGCCAGTGCTCCTCTGAGTGTTGGTCCGAACTAGAGCCCTGTGCAGCGCCCCCTTGGGGAAACTCGAGGTTTGGTTTTAGTTGTACGAATTGCTCATCTGAGTGTGCCCTAAGAAATAGATATGTGCAGCTCCTATCGGGATTTGTCGGCACATTCGGGCGGTGTTGCTGGTTTAGTTTTACCCTGTCGAAATGTCTTGTTATACCGGGATACCGAGTCTGATCGGAACGTCTCGGGTGGAGGTCTATTCCTTCGTTGACCGTGAGAGCTTGTGATGGGCTAAGTTGGGACACCCCTGCAGGGTATTATCTTTTGAAAGTCATGCCCGCGGTTATGGGCAGATGGGAATTTGTTAACGTCCGGTTGTAGAAAACTCAAAGTTGACCTTATTTAAAATACATCAACTGCGTGTGTAACCGTGATGGTCTCTTTCCGGCGGAGTTCGGGAAGTGAACACGGTGTTGAAGTTATGCTTGACGTAGGTTGCTATAGGATCACTTCTTGATCATACTTTTATCGACCGTGCTTTGCCCTCTCTTCTCGCTCTCTTTTGCGATTGTAGCCACCATATATGCTAGTCGCTTGCTGCAGCTCCACCTCATTACTCCATCCTTCCTATAAGCTTAAATAGTCTTGATCTCGCGGGTGCGAGATTGCTGAGTCCCCGTGGCTCACAGATACTTCCAAAACCAGTTTGCAGGTGCCTATGTTACCGTGCAGATGACGCAACCAAGCTCAAGGAGGAGCTCGATGAAGATCTTGCCCTTTGTGTTATTCCGTTCTAGTTGATTAGTAGTGGAGCCTAGTTGGGGTCGATCGGGGACCTTTGTCGCATTTGGGGTTCTTCTTTTATTTTGGTTCCGTAGTCGGACCTTGATTGTATCTGGATGATGTAATGCTTTATTCATGTAATTGTGTGAAGTGGCGATTGTAAGCCAACTATGTATCTCTTTCCCTTATGTATTACATGGGTTGTGTGAAGATTACCTCACTTGCGACATTGCTTTCAATGCGGTTATGCCTCTAAGTCGTGCTTCGACACGTGGGAGATATAGCCGCATCGAGGGCGTTACAATACTCTCAACAGCTCCGATAACCCGGAAGCTCCTAGCCCGGTCAAGACAAATGACCCGGAAGTTGAGATTCTAAAAACTCAGTTTGTTGAGCCAGGGCGGCCCATTGTCCTTGCCAAATGCACTGCTAAGGAAGAACTCATCGAACGCCGAAAGGCCAAACTGGACATTACTGATTATACTCACTTAAGCATTGGAGATATAGTCTCTGGCTATCTTAATCAAGTGCACAACAGTCGTGACCTAGAAATTGATATGGTGAAGCAGATACAACAAAAATCTGAGGTATACCTTATACCCCTTTTCTGAATCATACTTACTGTATTAGCCCCCAAGTCTATTGCTTATTAATAAATATGTTGTAGACTTAGAAATCTGCTTACTGTTGCTTTGTCCGGTTTAAAGAGAAGATATTTAACCCAGTTGTAGTTTGAACTTGCGATACACATTAGCCCCCAAGTGTCAAGTATCTTTACTTGTAAAGTGCTTGGGACTTAATATGCATGACCCGACATTATAGGTTAAAAATTCTTCAGCATACATTAGCCCCCAAGTGTCAAGAACCTTTGCTTGCAAAGTACTTGGGACTTAATGTTATCTTACCATGATTCTTACTATGACCCAGTATCAATGCAGGCCACCATAAGTCAATTTGAGTCGGAGATTGCTGACTTGAAGAGCCGTCTGACAGCTCAAGAACTTGAAACTCAAAAGGCCAACTCCAAATTTGAGTTCACCATCTCTGAACAAGAAAAGTTGAAGAAGAATTTTGAGTCAGAGAAGAAAATCTGGGCTGATGAGAAGGCTTCACTGGTGACCCAGGCTGAGACAGCAGAGGCATCACTTGCAGAAGCAACAACCGAGCTGTCCGACTTAAAGCGCCAGATATCTCAAATGGTCTCAGCCATCTTTGGTAAGTTACTGTACATAACCTCAAACATTGTAATCCTTCCTTTGATGACTATTGTAATCGTTATCCCCGGCTCACTTTATGTTTATGAACACAGGCCCCAGGAGCGCAAACCTCAAGCAGAACATGCTGATCAAACTAAAGGCGGTTTATACTCTAGTGGAGCAGTTGTACACCGGGTCACAACGTGCTTTGGCCGTTGTAGCTTTATCAAATACCACTCCCCACCTTCTGCAAGACGTGCTGAAGTGTCTCGCTATGCTACCTCAGCGGATCCAGGATTTAAGGCGGGCGTCCTCAAGAGCCGGGGCTGTAGCCACATTGAGCCGGGCAAAGGCATGGATTCCAGAACTAGACCCGACCGACCTCGCCCTTGGATACCCGAGTCTGAAGGAGGATGGTACTGCTTTCGATGATCAGGATTTCACCGCCTGCGTCAAAGACATACGTCCCGTGGCTACCCTCATTGGGAACGACACTGACCTCACCAAGTATTCGCCGGGCTATGACAGTGAGAACCAGAGAATTCCAAACACTCCATATGATCTAGTCAACCTGATCCCTCCAATTCATAAGCATACTTTGCCCCTAAAGTGGACCCAGCCAGTTTAATAGATGATGAAGCTGAGTTTGAAGCCTTGAGTGGCATTGACTGGGCCTCGTCAACCTCCCAGGACAAAGCAGCCGACGGAGAGACGGAGAAGGATAACCCGGAATCTTCAAGCCCGCCGAAGGAGTGAACCGCCAGGTGTTTTATGACTTTGCAAAAAACAATGCCCCATTTATTCAGACTAAGGGAGTCTTGTAATAGGGTAGAAAAAACCTCTCAATGTTTGTCATGCCTTCACGCATGTTTATGGCACCTTAACGCTTTCGTAAGCCGTCGTCGCTACATATGTTTCCAGCTTATGTGGATCGTTTATTTCCTTGATGTTAAATTTTGCTTGCCTTAACCTACATATAAAACAATCAAAATTCCCTTGGCGGTTTATCGCATCGGGGGTTACATAAAGTATAGATAACCCAGAGGGTAAACCCAAAACATTATATATATGCTGGTTTATGACTATATTTATTAAATATAATCACAATAGCATACCTGCGATCCCTTTGGTAACCTCGACTGCTTATATGACCTTCACCCTGCGGTTAAATTCAACTCCTAAAAGTCAGAACATGTAATGTTCACCTGGCACTTAACAATCTGGGGTGATCAATTTTAAACCGGAAGAATAAAAAACCACTTCATAGTGCTTTTCAACAAAGGTCTCGAAGTAGTCAAGTAATTATACTTATGAAATATAATGGATAATAAACAATATTCAAAGGCTTCTGATTCGAATACGATCAGTAAACCACTCCAAAGGGGTTAAGCTAAGATTCGGATACGATCATATAGCCCCCAGTGGCTTTGGCGATGCCGATCAAGTGGGTATCGACAGCTATGTTCTCTTTGGTTCGAATATGACCTATGTTTGAACAGGAAGCCCCCAGGTGACCATAAGAGTTGTTTAATGACGCTGATTCGAATACGATCCACGTCAGACCCAAAGGAGTTAAGCTATGATTCAAATGTGATCAAGAAGCCCCCAAGTGGGTTTGGCAGTATACCCATCAAATGGGTATCGACAGCTATGTTCTCTTTGGTTCAAATACGACCTATGTTTAAACAGGAAGCCCCCAAGTGATCATGGCTATATTCAGATATGATCATAAGCCTGACCAAAAGGAAAGCCGGATTTAGATATTATCCGCTCCCTGTTGGTTGTTTTCACCACCTGATAAAGAAGACATATACAATTTTGAGGATAAAAAAGGACAGAGGTCCTGCTTTATTGATAATATATACACATTGTCAAAATATATACATCTTGAGAGCCGGTGGCTCAAGTATAGTAAGGCCAGAGATGAGCAATATTCCACGGCCGGCGGGTCTCCTCCTCTGACTTACGTGAGTCTTTGTGCTCTCGAACATCGATGAGGTAGTATGACCCGTTGTGCAGATTCTTGCTGACCACAAAGGGTCCTTCCCAAGGTGGGGATAGCTTGTGCATGTCAGACTGATCCTGGATGAGCCGGAGTACCAATTCGCCGTCCTGAAAGGTTCTGCTCCTAACCCGTCGGCTGTGATAGCGGCGCAGGTCTTGTTGATAAATCGCCGAGCGGGCTATTGCCAATTCTCGCTCCTCATCCAACAAGTCAAGTGCATCCTGGCGAGCTTTTTCGTTGTCAGCCCCAACGTAAGCCGCCACGCGGGGAGAATCGTGCCGGATGTCACTTGGCAGAACCGCCTCTGCACCGTACACCATAAAGAAAGGTGTGTAGCCTGTAGATCTGTTAGGCATAGTGTTGATGCTCCACAATACAGAGGGTAACTCTTCCACCCAACAACCCGGAGTCCGCTGTAAGGGGACAAAGAGCCGGGGCTTGATACCCTTCAGGATCTCTTGATTAGCTCTTTCTGCTTGACCATTGGATTGAGGATGAGCAACAGCCGAGACATCAAGCCGGATATGCTCTCGTTGACAGAACTCTTCCATGGCACCCTTGGAGAGATTAGTGCCATTATCAGTTATAATGTTGTGTGGAAAGCCAAAATGAAAGATCACCTTTTTCATGAACTGAACCGTCGTGGCTGCATCACACTTACTGACTGGCTCTGCCTCAACCCACTTTGTAAACTTATCCATTGCCACCAGGAGGTGTGTATTTTTATCTTTAGACCTCTTGAAAGGCCCAACCATGTCAAGCCCCCAGACTGCAAACGGCCAAGTGATTGGAATCATCCTCAACTCTTGAGTCGGCACATGAGCTCGTTGTGAGAACTTTTGACAACCGTCACATTTACTGACCAGATCCTCCGCATCAGCATGAGCCGTCAGCCAGTAGAAGCCATGATGAAAAGCCTTAGCCAGAAGAGATTTTGACCCGGCATGATGGCCACAATCCCCTTCATGGATCTCACGAAGTATCTCTTGGCCCTCCGCAGGCGACACATAGTGTTGAAACGCCCCAGTGATGCTTCGGTGATGTAACTCGCCATGAACAATCGTCATAGATTTGGACTGCCTGACGATTTGTCTTGCCAAGGTCTCATCCTCAGGCAACTCTCCCCCGGTCATATAGGCCAAATATGGCACTGTCCAATCCGGGAGGACGTGAAGAGCTGCCACCAGCTGTGCCCCCGGGTCTGGCACTGCTAGTTCTTCCTCTGTAGGCACCTTGACAGAAGGGTTATGCAAAACATCGAGAAAGATGTTAGGCGGCACCGGCTTACGTTGAGATCCCAGCCGACTTAAAGCATCAGTCGCCTCATTCTTCCTTCGATCAATGTGTTCCACTTGATAACCCTTGAAGTGCCCAGCCACAGCATCTACTTCACGATGATAAGCCGCCGTGAAAGGATCCTTGGAGTCCCACTTGCCTGATACCTCTTGGGCCATGAGATCTGAATCGCCCAAGCACCTTACCCGGCTTAAATTCATCTCCTTAGCCATCTGGAGACCATGGAGTAAAGCCTCGTACTCAGCTGTATTGTTAGTACAAGGAAACATAAGCCGAAGCACATAACAGAATTTATCACCTCGAGCGGAAGTTAAAACAACTCCAGCCCCCGAGCCTTCTAACTGCCTGGACCCGTCAAAGTGAATAGTCCAATACGTGTTATCTAGCTTCTCCTCGGTGCCTGCAACTCTGTCCAATCATTGATAAAATCCACCACGGCTTGAGACTTGATAGCAGTAGGTGGCATATATTTCAAACCATGTGGCCCAAGCTCAATAGCCCACTTGGCGACTTGTCCTGTGGCTTCCCTATTCTGGATGATGTCTCCCAAGGGGGCAGAACTTACCACAGTTATAGGATGACTTTGGAAGTACTGCTTCAACTTCTGGTTTGCCATAAACACTCCATAAACAAGTTTCTGCCAATGTGGATACCTTTGTTTAGACTCAATGAGCACCTCACTGATGTAGTAAACTGGCCGTTGAACCGGATGCTCCTTGCCAGCTTCCTTACGCTCTACCACAATGGCAACACTGACAGCTCGTGAGTTAGCAGCCACATATAGCAGCAACGGCTAATTATCAATGGGAGCCGCAAGGACCGGTGGCTCTGACAACTGTCTCTTCAAATCTTCAAAGGCAACATCAGCAGCATCACTCCAGACAAAGGTGTCTATTTTCTTCATCATCTGATACAGCGGTAGAGCCTTCTCACCCAACCGGCTTATGAACCGGCTTAAAGCAGCAACACGACCTGCGAGTCGCTGAACATCATTGATGCACGCTGGTTTAGCCAGAGAGGTAATCGCCTTGATCTTCTCCGGATTAGCTTCAATGCCTCTGTTTGAGACCAGAAAACCCAAGAGCTTGCCTGCAGGTACACCAAACACACACTTGGCTGGGTTAAGCATCATCTTATAAACCCGGAGATTATCAAAGGTCTCTTTCAAGTCAGATATCAAGGTTTCCTTCTCTCTGGATTTCACCACGATGTCATCCACATAAGCATGAACATTACACCCGATTTGATCATGTAGACAGTTCTGCACACATTGCTGATAAGTCGCCTGCGCACTCTTGAGCCCAAACGACATAGATACATAACAGAAGGCTCCAAACGGAGTGATGAAAGCCGTCTTCTCCTGGTCCTTAACTGCCATTTTGATCTGATGATAACCAGAGTAAGCATCCAAGAAGCTCAAACGTTCACAACCCGCCGTAGCATCAATGATTTGATCAATACGGGGGAGAGCAAAGGGATCAGCCGGACAAGCCTTGTTTAAGTCCGTGTAATCCACACACATCCGCCAGGTGCCGTTCTTTTTCAGCACAAGCACCGGGTTAGCCAACCACTCCGGGTGAAAAACTTCAACAATGAACCTGGCCGCTAAGAGCCGGGCAACTTCCTCTCCGATACCTTTCCGTCTCTCTTCGTTAAACCGTCGAAGAAACTGCCTGACCGGCTTATACTTCGGATCAATATTAAGAGTGTGCTCAGCGAGTTCCCTTGGTACACCCAGCATGTCAGAAGGTTTCCATGCAAAGATGTCCCGGTTCTCACGGATGAACTCGATGAGCGCGCTTTCCTATTTAGGATCCAAATTGGTACTGATGCTGAATTGCTTAGAAGAGTCGCCTGGGGTAAAGTCAACAAGCTTCTTCTCAGCGGCTGATTTAAACTTCAACGTTGGGTCATGCTCTGTAGTTGGCTTCTTTAGGGAGGTCATATCCGCCGGGTCAACATTGTCTTGATAAAATTTGAGTTCTTCCGCTGCACAGGCAGACTCAGCATAAGCCGCGTCGCCTGATACGTCTCCAACGTATCTATAATTTTTGATTGCTCCATGCTACTTTATCTACTGTTTAGGCAATATTGGGCTTCATTATCCACTTTTATATTATTTTCGGGACTAACCTATTAACCGGAGGCCCAACCCATATTTGTTGTTTTATGCCTATTTCAGTGTTTCGAGGAAAAGGAATATCAGACGGAGTCAAAACGGAATGAAATCAACTGGAGAAGTTATTTTCGGAAGGAAAGCAACCCAGGGAACTTGGAGTGCACGTCAGGGGAGATACGAGCTGCCCACGAGGGTGGGGGGTGCCCCCCCTGGGCGCGCCCCCTACCTCGTGGGGCCCCCGTAGCTCCACCGACGTACCCCCTGCACCCATATATACCTACGCATCGTAAAACTTCCAGAACAGAAGATAGATCGGGAGTTCCGCCGCCGCAAACCTCTGTAGCCACCAAAAACCTCTCGGGAGCCTGTTCTGGCACCCTGCCGGAGGGGGAACCCATCACCGGTGGCCATCTTCATCATCCCGGCGCTATCCATGACGAGGAGGGAGTAGTTCACCCTCGGGGCTGAGGGTATGTACCAGTAGCTATGTGTTTGATCTCTCTCTCTCTCTCTTGTGTTCTCTCTCGTGTTCCTCTATGGCACGATCTTGATGTATCCCGAGCTTTGCTATTGTAGTCGGATCTTATGATGTTTCTCCCCCTCTACTCTCTTGTGATGAATTGAGTTCCCCCTTTGAAGTTATCTTATCGGATTGAGTCTTTTATGAGAACACTTGATCTATGTCTTGTCGTGATTATCTGTGGTGACAATGGGATATCATGTGCCACTTGATGTATGTTTTGGTGATCAACTTGTGGGTTTCGTGACATTGGGAACCTACGCATAGGGGTTGGCACACGTTCTTGACTCTCCGATAGAAACTTTGGGGCACTCTTTGAAGTACTTTTATGATTGGTTGGATGAATCTGAGATTGTGTGATGCATATCGTATAATCATGCCCGCGGATACTCGAGGTGATAATGGAGTATCTAGGTGACATTAGGGTTTTGGTTGATTTGTATCTTAAGGTGTTATTCTAGTACGAACTCTTGAATAGATAGAACAGAAAGGATAACTTTGAGGTGGTTTTGTACCCTACCATAATCTCTACGTTTGTTCTTTGCTATTAGTGGCTTCGGAGTGACTCTTTGTTGCATGTTGAGGGCTTGTTATATGATCTATCTATGTTATTATTGTTGAGAGAACTTGCACTAGTGAAAGTATGAACCCTAGGCCTTGTTTCCTATCATTGCAATACCGTTTACGCTCACTTTTACCACTTGTTACCTTGCTGTTTTTATATTTTCAGATTACAAAAACCTATATCTACTATCTATTTTGCACTTGTATCACCATCTCTTCGCCGAACTAGTGCACCTATACAATTTACCGTTGTATTGGGTGTGTTGGGGACACAAGAGACTCTTTGTTATTTGGTTGCAGGGTTGCTTAAGAGAGACCATCTTCATCCTACGCCTCCTACGGATTGATAAACCTTAGGTCATCCACTTGAGGGAAATTTGCTACTGTCCTACAAACATGTGCACTTGCAGGCCCAACAACGTCTAGAAGAAGAAGGTTGTGTAGTAGACATCAAGCTCTTTTCTGGCGCCGTTGCCGGGGAGGCTCACGCAAGCAAGTCAACCATACCAAGTACCCATCGCAATCCCTATCTCTCGCATTACATTATTTGCCATTTGCCTCTCGTTTTCCTCTCCCCCACTTCACCCTTGCCGTTTTATTTGCCCCTCTTCCGTTCGATCTTGTGTCTCCATGTACCTTCTTTTTTTTGCTTGCATCTTCGCTTGCTAAAAGGTTATGGATCCTCATCCACTTGCTAATCACTTTAAGAGATCCAATTATGTTGAACCTATTGCTAGTGAGTTGAGTGCACTAGATTATCTTTATGAGGTTCAGCTTGAAATTCGTGAATCTGAAAATTATGATGAAGAAATTTATGAAGAGATTCACGATAACTCCTTGAATAAAAAACAAGATTGCAATGATTTTCCTATAAATTCTCTTGATGTCAATGAAGGAAATATGCCCTAGAGGCAATAATATAGTTATTATTTATTTCCTTATTTCATGATAAATGTTTATTATTCATGCTAGAATTGTATTAACCGAAAACATAATACATGTGTGAATACATAGACAAACATAACGTCAATAGTATGCCTCTACTTGACTAGCTCATTAATCAAAGATGGTTATGTTTCCTAACCATAGACATGTGTTGTCATTTGATTAATGGGATCACATCATTAGGAGAATGATGTGATTGACATGACCCATTCCGTTAGCCTAGCACTTGATCGTTTAGTATGTTGCTATTGCTTTCTTCATGACTTATACATGTTCCTGTAACTATGAGATTATGCAACTCCCATTTACCGGAGGAACACTTTGGGTGCTACCAAACGTCACAACATAACTGGGTGATTATAAAGGAGTACTACAGGTGTCTCCGAAGGTACATGTTGGGTTGGCGTATTTCGAGATTAGGTTTTGTCACTCCGATTGTCGGAGAGGTATCTCTGGGCCCTCTCGGTAATGCACATCACTATAAGCCTTGCAAGCAATGTAGCTAATGAGTTAGTTACAGAATGATGCATTACGTAACGAGTAAAGAGACTTGTCGGTAATGAGATTGAACTAGGTATTGGATACCGACGATCAAATCTCGGGCAAGTAACATACCAATGACAAAGGGAACAACGTATGTTGTTATGCGGTTTGACCGATAAAGATCTTCGTAGAATATGTAGGAGCCAATATGGGCATCCAGGTTCCACTATTGGTTATTGATCGAGAATAGTTCTAGGTCATGTTTGTCGTGGTTCTAAGTCTGACAGTAGAGTGGGGGTAGGTATGGAGAGGCAAGGTCTTAGCTATGGAGAGGTTGTAAACACAAGAGATGTACGAGTTCAGGCCCTTCTCTGAGGAAGTAAAAGCCCTACGTCTCGGAGCCCGGAGGCGGTCGAGTGGATTATGTGTGTATGAATTACAGGGGTGCGAACCTTTCACACTGAGGTGGGGGTGGCTTATATAGTGCCTGCCAGACCCCTCCGGCCCTCAGTAATGCAGGGTTTAAAGTACATTAAGTCTGGGGCGTTACTGGTAACGCCCCACATAAAGTGTCTTAACTACCATAAAGTCTACTTAATTACAGACCGTTGTAGTACAGAGTGCCACTTGACCTCCTGGTGGTCGAGTGAGTCTTCATGGTCGAGTCCTTCAAGTCAGTCGAGTGGAGTCCTCGTAAGTCGACTGGAAGGTGATCTCTTCTAAGGGCGTCCTTGGGTAGGGTATTTAGATCAGGTCTATGACCCTACCCTAGGTACATGACTCCATCATTAGCCCCCGAATGGATTGAGGCTTGAGTGAGGAAGGAGTTGATGTTGTTTCCGACTGGCTTTGGCATGCTGGTCATGCGTTGTCTTGGACCAATAATCTCTTTGTTGATAACTAGCAATTTTTCTTCAGTCGACTCGATCCATTCTTTTCTTTTGTCGAGTGACCTTTTGAACTTAACAATTTCCGAGCGACGGATCGCGGGAAATCCCGAGTCTGACAGACCGATCTGCCGTTTGCGGATTCTGCGGGATACGAAATTTGGGGAAGCGCGCGAAGCGGGGCGGACCGCAGCGTTCGGATGGGATAGGGCTTAAACGCCTCGATCCTTGCACCGCCTTTTTCGCAACGTATCACGTCCGCGCAACTGTTTCGGGATGTGATTGGATTGGCCGGGCCCACCTGTCATCCACTCGGAAGGGATCTTATAAAGGCGCCCGGCGAGGGTTTTTGAACAGTATCTCTGCATTCTCTCTCCGCTCTCTCCGCCTCCGCCCACCGCGCCCGCTCTCGCCTCCGCACAAGTGCTCCTCGCGTGTCTCGCCGGCAGCCATGGTGAAGGAGAAGACGGCGGTGTTGGAACGCGCGAAGAAGGCGTCGGCGACGGGGAAGGCAAAGGGGAGAACCACCAGTCGCGGCGGGTCTTCGTCTAGATCTCGTCTGCCGAACGGCTGGGTCCAGGGAGATTGGATCCGGTCGACCATCACGGAGAAGGATCTCCTCGACATGGCCAACGACGGTCTGATCCCCCACGGAGCAGCAAGGCTACCGGGGAAGGAGTGGTAGCCCCAGCCGGAAGAGGGTGAGTGCGTGCTTCTGGCTACCCACGTCGACCGCGGATTTTCTTTGCCACCGAGTGTTTTCTTCCGTGGTTTCTTGAACTTCTTTGGAGCGCAACTCCACCACTTCAACCCGAACTCCATCGCATATCTCGCTGCCTTTGTATCCATGTGTGAGAACTTTCTTGGTTGCCGACCGCACTGGGGCCTATTCAAGCACATATTCACGTGTCGCTCTCAGACCGTGAAGAAGGCGAGTCCAGACGACGATAAAACCAAGGTCATTCAGATGTGTGGAGGTCTAGGGATCCAGATGAGGAACAAGAGCACTTTCCCAACGATGACCCTTCCGGACTCGGTCAGGGGCTGGCAGTCGACTTGGTTTTACTGCAAGGACGAGTCGACGCCGGGGCAGTCGAGTGGCCTCCCTCAGTTTACCATGGACCGAGCCAACAAACCCTGTTCTCTGAAGGTGCTCCCGGAGGAGAAAGCTGACGTGAAGATGCTGATGGAGCGCGTGGTCCGGTTGGTTCGTGAAGGAGTGACAGGTATGGATCTCCTGGAGGTTTTCCTTAGACGTCGCATCCAGCCTCTCCAGTACAGAGGCCATTGCATGTGGCTGTACTGCGGGACCGAAGATGAGACTCGGATCAACCCGGAAGCAGTCGACGATGCCACTCTGGAAAGATGGATGGCCGCGGTTACTGGGAACAAGGATAACCCTCGTGGAGCTCGGAGGATTCCTCCACTCGACCATTCCAGCACTCCAGACAAGGTATGCCCACTTTATCTTCGATTGTATTCTTGCCACGCTTACTCCGTTTCCGCTGCAATTTGGTCGATTGATCTTTGTCTTGACGTCTGTCAGGTCCTCACCGAACTGTACTCGATGCCCAATGGGGCGCAGACTCCGACTAAAGAGGGAGAAGCGAGCGGGGGCGAGAGCCAGGAGGAGTGGGACTCGGATGCTGCTGAAGATGATGATGATGATGATGACGATGAGGAGGAAGAAGAAGAGGAGGAGGAGGTCGCACCACCGCGCTCGGAAAGGCGGTCGAAGCTTGTCCATGACCCTGTGACTGAACGTGGTAAGGGGGTTGCGACTGTCGCCCAGTCGACCAAGCGCCCTCGGACCACTTCTCCGGTGCCGACTGAAAAGGCTCCGAATCAGTCCAGGGTGGCACCGTCGAAGCCGACCAAGGTCCTGCCGAAGATGAAAGTGTCCATCCCCACCATATCAGGGTAAACATGCTGCTTGAGTCTTCTTGTTTTGCGCGGGCTTTATCTTTGATCGACACTTGAGTTAGCCGACTGATTTTTTGGAATTGCAGTGCTGCTACTTCCCAGACCTCAGCCAGGGCCGATGACCACGAGATGGAGGATGCTGCGACTTCAATACCTGGTAACACTCTCTTAATTCCATTTTTCGGTCGATTGACTTTTGGTCTCTAATTCCGATTCCTTTCTTGCAGCTTCATCCAATGTTATCACCCTTCCTGACGACGATGACGACGACGAGGAGCCGCTGAAGCACAGGAGGAGCAGGAAAGCGTCTGCCGACAGGGTGGTCCAGGATGTGACGGCACCCGAGACTCTGATCGCGGGGGAGGAAGACACCACTCGGCACATCGTGTCCTTCGCGGTGCCGCTGACGAGTGCTCACCCCGCTTCGTCGAGTGCCGCACAGCCTTCTCTCTTCACGACCCACTACGTCCAAGAGGACCAAGCCAGTGCCGCAAAGGAGGCGATACGCCAAGCGGGAGTCATGATGGAGCAGGTGAAGGCCATCCGGGAGGCAAGCCAGGCAGCTTACGACGCGAGTTCCGCCCTTCAAAGCAATGTTCAGGTCAGTCGACCACCGCCTGTTCTGTTAGGATATGCTATCTGAAAGTCTTTCTTTTCGGAATCCATAGCAGTCACCCACTGGGTGTGTTAATTGAAACTCCGTGTTAGCGGGGGCACGCTGAGTGCACCCGCTGGGTGTAGTCCCCAAGGCTAAGGTCGGCTGCTGGCAGCCGGCCTTAGGCTTTATAAGTCGACTGAGTCGAATGGATTTCTCAAACCGGTGGGGGCACGCTGAGTGCACCCACTGGGTGTAGTCCCCGAGACTGTGGTCGACTGCTTGCAGACGATTACAGTCTGAAGAATACGTCTTGTGTTTGTTTTTTGTTTTTTTGTGGGTCGACTGGTCGACTCTAGTGGGGGCACGCTGAGTGCACCCACTGGGTGTAGTCCCCGAGACTACGGTCGAATGTTTGTATTCGGCTGTAGTCTTAGAAACGCATGATTTTCTCTTATCCACTCGGAAGTGAATTATCCTTGACATTTTGTCGATTGGTTCTTCGCAGAAATCCTGTGATCTTGCAGCTCGTTATACCGAGATGGAGAACAAGCACACCCAGCTCGAGCTGGATCTGAAGCTGGTCCAGGGAATCTGGCGAAGCCGAAGGAGGAGACCAAAGGTATGTTCGGTGAGACCTCGACGACTCCTTTTTCCCTTCATTTGTTTCAAAATCTAATCTTGCTGTAACTTGCAGGCAAGGTGAAAGAGGCCCAGAAGAAAAAAGACCTTGAGCTGGCTGAGAAGATCAAGCTTGCTGACGAGAAGTTAGCTTCAGTCACCAAGCTTGAAGAAGAAAATACTAATCTGAAAGCTGCTCTTGCGATTGCCAACAAGGAGGTCAGTCGACTGAAAACAGACAAAGCCGCCCTGAACGACAAGGCCAGTCAGTTGACTGGGAAGAAGAATGATCTGGAGGCCTTCCTGAGTGGACTCGCCAAGAAGTTGTTCCTCATGCTCGAAGGTAATCCTTTACACTCGACAATCATTTTCAACGGTGATCTTTCCATTCGACCATTGCCTTGACTCGGTGATTGTCCTTGCAGAATTTTGTCAAAACTTTGAAGAGGAAACTAGTCGGCTGGAACCAAACCTTGACCCCGTCAACTCTCCGGTGAACGATGAAGTTGCCATGAATGTGTTCCGACTTGAGTCTCGCGTTGCAGCTGTCGTTGACTATCTTGCAAGGCTGAAGGTCGCTACTTCTCGCATCGACACCACGCTCTGGCCCGGGGAGACACTCCAGAATGACCTCGAGTCGCTGATGGCTCGACTAAACACGGTTCCTGGTCGAGTGCAGGAGTGGAAAAAATCCTCCGCTAGGTGTGGTGCAGATGTTGCTCTGTGTCTGGCCCGAGTCCACTGCAAGGATGTGCGAGAAGACAAGCTGGTGGCTCTTCGGGTGGCCAACACTAAGAAGTAGGTCCTTCATGGAAACCTTCATCGCTGCTGCCACTCGGATCGCGGACGGAATTGATCTTGACGAGTTTGTTGCACCTTCCAGCCCTCCACAGGAGGGGTAAAAAACTTCTTTGAGCTCAACACTTTAAATTTGCCTCGGTATGCCGAGTGATTTTGTAACCGATAAACCTTAACAGGCTTAGCGCATGAGCACTTTCGGTTCCTTTAGGTATTGATCTGAACTTGGATTTGATGTTTGAATACGCTTGCTTTTGGCCCGAAATGTCTTTTGCAGGTTTAAAGCAAGACGCTCACTGCAGTCGACTTATTCCTTAATTCACTTAGGCGAGCACTGGGCCGCAGCTAAGCCCCCGAGTGAGAGGTTTGCTCTTCACTCGGTAGGGTTTCTATACCTTAGGCGAGCACTGGGCTGCAGCTAAGCCTTCGAGTGAGAGATTTGCTCTGCACTCGGTAGGATTTTTATACCTTAGGCGAGCACTGGGCTGCAGCTAAGCCCCCGAGTGAGAGGTTTACTCTTCACTCGGTAGGATTTCTGTACCTTAGGCAAGCACTGGGCTGCAGCTAAGCCTCCAAGTGAGAGGTTTGCTCTGCACTCGGTAGGATTTTTATACCTTAGGCGAGCGCTGGGCTGCAGCTAAGCCCCCGAGTGAGAGGTTTGCTCTTCACTCGGTAGGATTTTTATACCTTAGGCGAGCACTGGGCTGCAGCTAAGCCCCCGAGTGAGAGGTTTGCTCTTCACTCGGTAGGATTTTTATATCTTAGGCGAGCACTGGGCTGCAGCTAAGCCCCCGAGTGAGAGGTTTGCTCTTCACTCGGTAGGATTTTTATATCTTAGGCGAGCACTGGGCTGCAGCTAAGCCCCCGAGTGAGAGGTTTGCTCTTCACTCAGTAGGATTTTTATACCTTAGGCGAGCACTGGGCTGCAGCTAAGCCCCCGAGTGAGAGGTTTGCTCTTCACTCGGTAGGATTTTCATGTTGTACTTCTGGCGTAGCTCAGAGGAAAGGGTTGCAATTGACCTGCACCTCGTCCTCCTTACGACCGCACATTGTACTCGTGGCGTAGCTCGGAGGAGAGGGTTGCAGTCGACCTGCACCTCGTCCTCCTTGCTAGCGCATGTTGTATTTGTGGCGTAGCTCAGAGGAGAGGGTTGCAGTCGACCTGCACCTCGTCCTCCTTGCTAGCGCATGTTGTATTTGTGGCGTAGCTCAGAGGAGAGGGTCGCAGTCGACCTGCACCTCGTCCTCCTTGCTAGCGCACGTTGTATTTGTGGCGTAGCTCAGAGGAGAGGGTCGCAGTCGACTTGCACCTCGTCCTCCTTGCTAGCGCACGTTGTATTTGTAGCGTAGCTCAGAGGAGAGGGTCGTAGTCGACCTGCACCTCGTCCTCCTTGTTAGCGCACGTTGTACTTGTACTTAGGCGAGTGCTTGGACTGCAGCTAAGCCCCCGAGTGAAAGTCTGGCTTGTCACTCGGTAGGATTTTGTTCAAACTTAGGCGAGCACTGGGCTGCAGCTAAGCCCCCGAGTGGAAGTCTGGCTTACTATTCGGTAGGATTTCATTGAAACTTAGGCAAGCACTGAACTGCAGCTAAGCCTCCGAGTGGAAGTCTGGCTTACCACTCGGTAGGATTTTATTGAAACTTAGGTGAGTGCTTGGACTGCAGCTAAGCCTCCGAGTAGAAGTCTGGCTTCTCACTCGGTAGGATTTTATTGAATCTTAGGCGAAACGGATTCGCAGCTAAGCCCCCGAGTGAGAGGCTGGCTCATCACTCGGTAAGGATTTTTTACAAACTTAGGCGAAACGGATTCGTGGCTAAGTCACCCACTGAGGGGGAAATTTTTACTGATCAAAATAAAAGTGACAAAAATCATTGGGGAAAATATGACACTATTATCTTGCAAAACATGGACTACAGAAGTACTTTTATTACAACTCATCCGAGTGATAAACTTAAGTGTAAAATGGGCGGAGTAGTTCCGCGTTCCAAGCTCGGGGCTCGTCGATATTGTGTTCGACGTTGTAGAGACGGTACGCCCCATTGTGGAGGACCTTGGTGACGATGAAGGGTCCTTCCCAAGAAGGAGCAAGCTTGTGTTGTTTCTGTTGATCCACTCGGAGAACTAAATCCCCCTCCTGGAAGGCTCGACTCTTCACGTTTCTGGCATGGAAGCGACGCAAGTCTTGTTGGTAGATGGTCGATCGGATCAGAGCCATCTCCCTTTCTTCCTCTAAGAGGTCGACTGCGTCTTGCCGCGCTTGTTCAGCTTCTGCTTCGTTGTAAAGTTCAACTCGAGGAGCATTGTGGAGAAGATCGCTCGGCAGAACTGCTTCAGCTCCATAGACCAAGAAGAATGGAGTTCTTCCAGTCGACCGATTAGGTGTGGTCCGCAGTCCCCAAAGCACCGAGGGAAGTTCGTCGACCCATGCTCCAGCCGCATGTTTGAGATCACGCATCAGTCGGGGTTTCAACCCTTTGAGGATCAGGCCATTGGCTCGCTCTGCTTGTCCATTCGACTGCGGATGGGCGACTGAAGCGTAGTCGACTCGTGTGCCTTGAGAGTTGCAGAAATCTCTGAATTCCTCTGAGTCAAAGTTCGACCCATTATCTGTAATGATGCTGTGCGGGACTCCATATCTGAATATTAGTTCCCTGATGAAGCTAACTGCAGTACCGGCATCGAGGTTCTTGATGGGTTTTGCCTCAATCCACTTGGTGAACTTGTCGACTGCTACCAGTACATGAGTAAAACCGCTTCGACCTGTTCTCAAGGGGCCAACCATATCCAATCCCCATACTGCGAAGGGCCAGACGAGTGGAATGGTCTTCAGAGCTGATGCAGGCTTGTGTGACATATTCGAGTAGAACTGACATCCTTCGCACTTGTCCACTATTTCCTTTGCCATCTCGTTCGCCTTTGGCCAGTAAAATCCGGCTCGGTATGCTTTGGCCACGATCGTCCGAGAGGACGCATGATGACCACAGGTCCCCGAGTGGATATCATCAAGGATGATTCGACCTTCTTCTGGCGTTATGCACTTCTGACCAACTCCGGTCACGCTCTCTCTGAACAACTGTCCTTTGATTACGGTAAAGGCTTTGGATCGACGGACGATCTGTCGGGCCTCTTCCTCATCATCCGGGAGCTCTTTTCTCAGGATATACGCGATATATGGAACTGTCCAGTCGGGAATGACCACTAAGACCTCCATGACCAAGTCGACCACTGCTGGGACCTCAACCTCAGTCGGGTCTGTGGCACTCTTGGGCTGTGGAGCTTCTTCGGTGAAAGGATCTTCTTTGACTGATGGAGTATGGATATGCTCCAAGAACACGCCACTCGGAATGGCTTCTCTCTTGGAACCTATTTTTGCTAGATCATCAGCTGCTTGATTTTTCAGTCGGGGTATGTGATGGAGCTCTAACCCCTCAAACTTCTTTTCCAGCTTCCTCACTGCATTGCAGTATCCAGTCATGGCTGGGCTTCTCACGTCCCACTCCTTCATCACTTGGTTGACCACTAAATCCGAGTCGCCATAAACCATAAGGCGACGGACGCCGAGTGAAATGGCCATGCGCAACCCATATAGAAGGGCCTCGTACTCTGCCTCATTGTTGGAGGAATCAAAGTGAATCTGGAGCACATATCTGAGCTTATCTCCTCTGGGGGAAACCAAGACCACCCCAGCACCGGAACCATTCAGCATCTTAGAGCCATCAAAGAACATGGTCCAATGCTTCGAGTGAACTTCAGTCGGCTGCTGTTGTTCAATCCACTCGGCGAGGAAATCTGCTATTGCCTGGGACTTAATGGCTTTCTTTGCCTCAAACTTGATATCAAGGGGAAGAAGTTCAATCGCCCATTTCGCCACTCGACCAGTTGCATCTCTGTTATGCAGAATCTCTGAAAGTGGAGCGTCGCTGACGACTGTGATGGAATGATCAGAGAAATAGTGAGCAACCTTCTTTGTGGTCATGTATATCCCATACACAAGCTTCTGATAATGAGGGTATCTCTGCTTGGATGGAGTTAAAACTTCAGACAGATAGTACACTGGGCGCTGAACTTTGAAGGCTTTCCCTTCTTCTTCCCGCTCGACCGTAAGTACTGTACTGACGACTTGTCCTGTGGCTGCGATATAAAGCAACAGAGGCTCTTTACTGATTGGAGCAGCAAGCACCGGCTGGGTGGAGAGCAGAGCTTTTAGCTCGGCAAACGCTGCATCAGCTTCTGGAGTCCACTCGAACTTGTCTGCCTTCTTCATCAGTCGGTAAAGAGGCAATGCCTTTTCACCGAGTCGTGAGATGAATCGACTTAATGCGACCAAGCATCCAGTAAGCTTCTGGACATCTGCACTCGCACAGGGCGTTTCGTTCGGAGAATAGTGCCAATCTTCTCTGGATTAGCGTCGATCCCTCGTTCGGAAACGAGAAAACCGAGTAACTTGCCACCAGGAACTCCGAATGTGCACTTTGATGGATTGAGCTTGATATCATACCTTCTGAGGTTGGCAAATGTTTCGGCGAGGTCAGTGAGCAGGTCGGAACCTTTTCGTGACTTGACCACGATATCATCCATATACGCTTCCACATTCCGACTGATTTGAGTGAGCAAACACTTCTGAATCATTCGCATAAATGTGGCTCCGGCATTCTTGAGGCCGAATGGCATGGTGATATAGCAGAAGCACCCGAATGGAGTGATGAAAGCTGTTTTTATCTCATCGGGTCCGTACAGACGGATCTGATGGTACCCGGAATAGGCGTCTAGAAAAGACAATCTCTCGCATCCCGCGGTCGAGTCAACAATTTGATCAATGCGAGGGAGAGGAAAATGATCTTTCGGGCAGGCCCGATTGATGTGCTTGAAATCAATGCACATGCGGAGTGATTTGTCCTTCTTAGGAACCATGACGACATTAGCGAGCCACTCGGAGTGGTATATCTCTCGGATAAATTCTGCCGCCAACAGTCGAGCCACTTCCTCACCAATAGCCTTTCTCTTGTGGACGGCGGACCGTCGAAGATGCTCTTTAACTGGTTTAGCTGATGAATCGACTCTAAGACGATGCTCAGCCAGTTCCCTGGGAACACCTGGCATGTCAGCTGGCTTCCATGCAAAAATGTCCCAGTTCTCACGGAGGAACTGGATGAGCGCTTCTTCCTATTTCGGGTCGAGTGTTGTGGAGATGTGGGTCGGGGCTGCATTGGGGTCGGTCGGGTGAATGTGGACAGGCTTCGTCTCACCGGACGACTGAAATGCAGATTCTGTGGCAGGCTTCTTGGATCGCAGCAAATCACTCGGATCTGCGTTTTGCTTATATTCTTCAAACTCGACCGCTGTCACCTGGGAATCGGCAATCTTTGAGCCCTTCTGAAAACACTCTTCTGCCTTTTTCCGATCACCGGTGACAGTGATCACTCCTTTGGGACCGGGCATCTTCAGTTTGAGGTACACGTAACATGGTCGAGCCATGAACCGTGCGTAAGCTGGTCTCCCCAAAATGGCGTGGTACGCGCTCTGAAAATCCACAACCTCAAACGTCAACTTCTCTTTGCAAAAATGTTTTGAATCACCAAACACCACGTCCAGAGCTATTTGGCCGAGTGACTCGGCTTTCTTTCCTGGTATAACTCCATGAAAGCTCATGTTACTTTTGCTCAGTCGGGACATCGGAATGCCCATTCCCTTCAGTGTGTCTGCATACAATAAGTTCAGTCCGCTACCACCGTCCATCAGCACTTTCGTCAGTCGAGTGCCTTCGACAATTGGGTCGACCACTAAAGCTTGCCTCCCAGGGGTGACAATATGAGTCGGGTGATCAGACTGGTCGAATGTGATGGGTGTTTGGGACCATCTCAGATAACTTGGTTTCGCTGGGGCAACCATGTTCACCTCACGATTAATGACCTTCAGTCGGCTCTTGCTTTCCACATCTGCGAAGATCATCAGAGTGGAGTTGACATGCGGGTATCCTCCCTCACTGTCCTCCTTGTCTTCAGCCTTGTCCGACTCCTTTTCCTTGTCCTTGGACTGCTTTCCTTGGAACTGCTGGATCAGGAGTCGACACTGGCGAGTGGTATGCTTCGGGTAAATAATGTTGCCCTCTTCATCTTTCTTCGTGTGGATGTGACACGGCATATCCATCACGTCGTTTCCTTCTTTATCCTTCACCTTCTTAGGGTTCCAGGATCCTTTGGGTTTCCTTTGAACTTTCCCTGATCACGGCCAGAGCCTCTCCAGGAGCTGCTGGTTCAGCCTTCCGTTTCTGCTTCCGACTGGTGTTTCCCTTCTCCGACTGACTCGGCTTGTACTTGCCGCTTCGGAGTCGGTCTTCCTCTTCGCCGTTGGCGTACTTGGTAGCAATCTCCATCATCCGACTCAGGGTCATGTCTCCGGTTCGACCAAACTTCAAACTCAATTCTCTGTTCTTGACACCATCCTTGAAGGCGCAGACTGCCTGATGATCAGACACGTTCTCCATGGTATGATGCAAAGTGATCCATCTCTGAATATACTCTCTGAGAGTTTCATTCGTCTTCTGCACACAGACTTGCAGCTCTGTCAATCCAGCTGGTCGCTTGCAAGTTCCTTCAAATGTTCTGACGAACACTTGGGACAGATCTTCCCAAGTGTAAATGCTGCTAGGAGGTAACTGATTTAACCATGCTCTGGCAGAACCTTCCAACATGAGGGGCAAGTGCTTCATAGCCACCTCGTCATTCCCACCACCAATCTGAACCGCCACTCGGTAGTCCTCAAGCCAGGTTTCAGGCTTAGACTCACCAGTGAACTTGCTTACTCCAGTTGCCAACCTGAAGTTGGGGGGAATCACCGCGGCTCTGATAGCCCTGCTGAAACATTCTGGATCAGAAACATGCACTCGACTGCTCGTGGGCGCATCTCTGTCGGGGCCGCCCCGATGGGCTCTGTTTCGGTCGACCAAGCCTTGCACGATGATGGATCGCGCATTGAAGCCTGGTTCCCGGGGGTCGACTGGAGCTCTTCGCCCCACACTGAGTTGACGCCTGTCATCTTGGTGCCGAGGAGCGTAAGACCCACCCCTCGGGGGGGAAGTGGGCACTCGACGCCTATCATCACGATCGTGTCGGTCACCGTACTGGTCTCGCCGATTCTCGCGTCCTTCACACCGCGGAGGCGATCTGGGACTGTGAGCCGACTGAACCGTATTCGCAGTGACGGATCAACTGTGAATTCTGTTGCGTGACTGCGACACGGCTGAATTCTGATCTCCTGCTGCCCGGAGCAAATCTCTGATCTGCATCAAGCCTCTGCCAGCTTCCGACTGAGAGGGCTGGATGGACTCTGCTATACGGGTTGCGGCTGCTAAATTCTGAACCGGGGTTCGATATACCTGAGTCGGCGGGAAGAGTTGATGTCGATTGGCGTCTGGAACTCATTGCCGCACGCGCTCGTCGAGTGCTCACTGAAGGTTCTCCAGACGAGCGTGTTCAGCCAAGTTGGCCAAATGTGCCTCCTCCAAGGCGCGAGCCTCGGGGGTTTCTCCCGCGATGGGAGTATGCAGGGCATCCATGTTCCTGCGGCGAAGCTCTTCCCTCTGCAGAGAGTCGAGTGGCTCGGGCTGGTACTCTTCGTGGCCTTGTGCGGGGCCGCCTCCACCGTCTACTTCGCCTTCGTGGACGAAGCCAGGAGGACTGCGAGGTCCGTTGACCATCAAGATTTCCGCCGCCGGATCACTGCTATCGCACTCGGATGCAGTCTCTACGGAGCCAGTCGAACAGGCCGTAGAGAGATTCGTCGGGCTCGATTGCCGCAACTTGGGTGGTGGCCGTCTGGCGAGCCACCGCGTGCCTCACCCACCGCTGGAGTCTCGACCGACCAGAGTGCTTGCGCTGGCGGGAGACCGGGAGGGTGATCGATAAGGGAGTCGACCGATATGGAGTCGACGGTTGCCGCAGCAGAACGCCGCGGACACATGCGCGAAAATGCATCGCACCGCGGACGGGGAGCGCATCAACGTCGAGTGGAGCCTCCTGGAGCCAAGCGGAGTTGTCGGCGACGAAGGTGAGAGCGCCGAGACGGATCTCGCGACCCTCGACCAAAACTCCACCAGCAACCATGATGAAAGTAATCGGAAGAATCGCAACTTCTCCAAAAATCACTAAAACACCGGCCCCACGGTGGGCGCCAACTGTTGTGGTTCTAAGTCTGACAGTAGAGTGGGGGTAGGTATGGAGAGGCAAGGTCTTAGCTATGGAGAGGTTGTAAACACAAGAGATGTACGAGTTCAGGCCCTTCTCTGAGGAAGTAAAAGCCCTACGTCTCGGAGCCCGGAGGCGATCGAGTGGATTATGTGTGTATGAATTACAGGGGTGCGAACCTTTCACACTGAGGTGGGGGGTGGCTTATATAGTGCCTGCCAGACCCCTCCGGCCCTTAGTAATGCAGGGTTTAAAGTACATTAAGTCTGGGGCGTTACTGGTAACGCCCCACATAAAGTGTCTTAACTACCATAAAGTCTACTTAATTACAGATCGTTGTAGTACAGAGTGCCACTTGACCTCCTGGTGGTCGAGTGAGTCTTCATGGTCGAGTCCTTCAAGTCAGTCGAGTGGAGTCCTCGTAAGTCGACTGGAAGGTGATCTCATCTAAGGGCGTCTTTGGGTAGGGTATTTAGATCAGGTATATGACCCTACCCTAGGTACATGACTCCATCAATGTCTACATAGTTCTCGAACCCGTAGGGTCCGCGCGCTTAACTTACGATGACAGTTATATTATGAGTTTACGAGTTTTGATGTACCGAAGGAGTTCGGAGTCCCGGATGAGATCGGGGACATGGCGAGGAGTCTCGAAATGGTCGAGACATAAAGATCGATATATTGGACGACTATATTCGGAGTTCGGAAAGGTTCCGAGTGATTCGGGTATTTTTCGGAGTACCGGAGAGTTACGGGAATTCGCCGGGGAGTATATGGGCCTTATTGGGCTTCAGGGGAAAGAAATAGGAGAGGTTGGGCGCCCCCCAAGGCCTAGTCCGAATTGGACTAGGGGGAGGGGCTGCGCCCCCTCCTTCCTTCTCTTCTCTTCCCCCTTACGCGAGACTGGTTCTACCGACGTGCTTTGCACACAGGTGACTGGCGGGTGTCTGTTTCTCCAACTTTAGTTGAACCGAGTGTGGCTACGCCCGGTCCTTGCAAAGGTTAAAACAGCACCAACTTGACGAACTATCGTTGTGGTTTTTGATGCGTAGGTAAGAACGGTTCTTGCTGAGCCCATAGCAGCCACGTAAAACTTGCAACAACAAAGTAGAGGACGTCTAACTTGTTTTTGCAGGGCATGTTGTGATGTGATACGATCAAGACGTGATGAGATATAAGTTGTTGTATGAGATGATCATGTTTTGTTGAAGTTATCGGCAACTGGCAGAAGCTCTATGGTTGTCTCTTTGTTGCATAAGATGCAAGTGCCAAATAATTGCTTTACTTTATCGCTATGCGATAGCAATAGTTGCAAGAGCAATAGTTGGCGAGACGACCATGTGACGACACATCGATATAGATCAAGATGATGAAGATCATGGTGTCGTGCCGGTGACGATAGAGATCATGACAGTACTTTGGAGATGGAGATCAAAGGCGCAAGATGATCATGGCCATATCATGTCACATATTTTGATTGCATATGATGTTTATCTGTTATACATCTTATTCTGTTTTGTTTGACGGTAGCATTTTAAGATGATCTCTCACTAATTATCAAGAAGTGTTCTCCCTGAGTATGCACCATTGCGAAAGTTCTTCGTGCTGAGACACCACGTGATGATCGGGTGTGATAGGCTCTACGTTCAAATACAACGGGTGCAAAACAGTTGCACACGCGGAATACTCAGGTTAAACTTGACGAGCCTAGCATATACAGATATGGCCTCGGAACACGGAGACCGAAAGGTCGAACGTGAATCATATAGTAGATATGATCAACATAGTGATGTTCACCATTGAAACTACTCCATCTCACGTGATGATCGGACATGGTTTAGTTGATTTGGATCACGTGATCACTTAGATGACTAGAGGGATGTCTATCTAAGTGGGAGTTCTTAAGTAATGTGATTAATTGAACTTAAATTTATCATGAACTTAGTCCTGGTAGTATTTTGCAAATTATGTTGTAGATCAATAGCTCCCGTTGTTGCTTTCATATGTTTATTTTGATATGTTCCTAGAGAAAATTGTATTGAAAGATGTTAGTAGCAATGATATGGATTGGATCCGTGATTTGAGGTTTATCCTCATTGCTACACAGAAGAATTATGTCCTTAATGCACCGCTAGGTGACAGACCTATTGCAGGAGCAGATGCAGACGTTAGGAATGTTTGGCTAGCTCAATATGATGACTACTTGATAGTTTTGTGCACCGTGCTTTATGGCTTAGAATCGGGACTTCAAAGACGTTTTGAACGTCATGGACCATATGAGATGTTCCAGGAATTGAAGTTAATATTTCAAGCAAATACCCGAGTTGAGAGATATGAAGTCTCCAACAAGTTCTATAGCTAAAAGATGGAGGAGAATCGCTCAACTAGTGAGCATGTGCTCAGATTGTCTGGGTACTACAATCGCTTGAATCAAGTGGGAGTTAATCTTCCAGATAAAATAGTGATTGACAGAATTCTCTAGTCACCATCACCAAGTTAGTAGAACTTCGTGATGAACTATAATATGCAAGGGATGACGAAAGTGATTCCCAAGCTCTTCGTGATGTTGAAATCGACGAAGGTAGAAATCAAGAAAGAGCATCAAGTGTTGATGATTGACAAGATCACTAGTTTCAAGAAAAGGGCAAAGGGAAAGAAAGGGAAACTTCAAGTAGAATGGCAAACAAGTTGTCACTCCCGTGAAGAAGCCCAAAGCTGGACCTAAGCCTGAAACTGAGTGCTTCTACTGCAAAGGAAATGGTCACTGGAAGTGGAACTACTCCAAATATTTGGTGGATAAGAAGGATGGCAAAGTGAACAAGGGTATATTTGATATAAAGGTTATTGATGTGTGCCTTACTAGTGTTTATAGTAGCCCCTGAGTATTTGATACTTGTTCGGTTACTAAGATTAGTAACTCGAAACAGGAGTTACAGAATAAACAGAGATTAGTTGAAGAGGAAGTGACGATGAGTGTTGGAAGTAGTTCCAAGATTGATATGATCATCATCGCACACTCCCTATACTTTCGGGATTAGTGTTAAACCTAAATAAATGTTATTTGGCATTTGCGTTGAGCATGAACATGATTTGATCGTGTTTATTGCGATACGGTTATTCATTTAAAGTTAGAGAATAATTGTTATTCTGTTTACATGAATAAGACCTTTGATGGTCATACACCCAATGAACATAGTTTGTTGGATCTCGATCATAGTGATACACATATTCATAATATTGATGCCAAAAGATGCAAAGTTAATAATGATAGTGCAACTTATTTGTGGCACTGTCGTTTGGGTCATATCGGTGTAAGGCGCATGAAGAAACTCCATAAAGATGGATTTTCGGAATCAATTGGTTATGAATCATTTGATGCTTGCGAATCGTCCCTTTTTGGGCAAGATGACTAAAACTCCGTTCTCCAGAACAATGGAACGAGCTACTGACTTATTGGAAATAATGCATACCGATGTATGCGATCCAATGAGTGTTGATGCTCGTGGCAAGTATCGTTATTTTTTGACCTTCACAAGATGATTTAAGCAGATATGGGTATAGCTACTTGATGAAACATAAGTCTGAAATAGTTGAAAGGTTCAAAGAATTTCAGAGTGAAGTGCAAAAATCATCATAACAAGAGAAATAAAGTTTCTGCGATCTGATCACGGAGACAAATATTTGAGTTACGAGTTTGGTCTTCAATTAAAACAATGTGGAATAGTTTCACAGCTCACGCCACCTGGAACACCACAACGTTATGGTGTGTCCGAACGTCGTAACCTCACTTTATTGGATATGGTGCGATCTATGATGTCTCTTACTGATTTACCACTATTGTTTTGGGGTTATGCATTAGAGACAGCTGCATTCACGTTAAAAGGGAACCATCTAAATCCGTTGAGACGACACTATATGAACTGTGGTGTAGCAAGAAACCCAAGTTGTCATTTCTTAAAGTTTGGGGCTATGATGCTTATGTGAAAAAGTTTCATCCTGATAAAGCTCAAACCCAGATCGGAGAAGTGCGTCTTCATAGAATACCCAAAGGAAATTGTTGGGTACACCTTCTATCACAGATCCGAAGGCAAGATATTCGTTGCTAAAGATGGATCCTTTCTAGAGAAGGAGTTTCTCTCGAAAGAAGTGAGTGGGAGGAAAGTAGAGCTTGATAAGGTAATTTGTACCTTCTCCCGAATTGGAAAGTAGTTCATCACAGAAATCAGTTCCAGTGATTCCTACACCAATGAGTGAGGAAGCTAATGATGATGATCATGAAACTTCACATCAAGTTACTACAAAACCTCGTAGGTCTTCCAAAGTACAGTTCGCACCAGAGTGGTACGGTAATCCTATTCTGAAAGTCATGTTACTAGACCATGATAAACCTACGAACTATGAGGAAGCGATGATGAGCCCAGATTCCGCAAAATGGCTGGAGGCCATGAAATCTGAGATAGGATCCATGTATGAGAACAAAGTGTGGACTTTGGTGGACTTGCCCGATGATCGGCAAAACATAGAAAAATAAATGGATCTTCAAGAGGAAGACGGGCGTTGATAGTAGTGTTACTATCTACAAAGCTCGACTTGTCGCAAAAAGTTTTTTGACAAGTTCAAGGTGTTGACTACAATGAGATTTTCTCAACTGAACCGATGCTTAAGTCTGTCCGAATCATGTTAGCAATTGCCACAATTTATGAAATCTGGCAAATGGATGTCAAAACTGCATTCCTTAATGGTTTTCTTAAAGAAGAGTTGTATATGATGCAACCAGAAGGTTTTGTTAATCCTAAAGGTGCTAACAAAATAAGCAAGCTCCAGCAATCCATCTATGGACTGGTGCAAGCATCTCAGAGTTGGAATATACGCTTTGATAAGTTGATCAAAGCATATAGTTTTATACAGACTTGCGGTGAAGCCTGTATTTACAAGAAAGTGAGTGGGAGCACTACACCATTTCTGATAAGTATATGTGAATGACATATTGTTGATCGGAAATAATGTAGAATTATTCTGCAAAGCATAAAGGAGTGTTTGAAAGGAGTTTTTTCAAAGAACGACCTCGGCAAAGCTACTTACATATTGAGCATCAAGATCTATTGAGATAGGTCAAGACGCTTGATAAGATTTTTCAATGAGTACATACCTTGATAAGATTTTGAAGTAGTTCAAAATGGAACAGTCAAAGAAGGAGTTCTTGCCTATATTCCAAGGTGTGAAGTTGAGTAAGACTCAAATCCCGACCATGGCAGAAAATAGAAAGAGATCGAATGAAAGTCATTCCCTATGCATCAGTCATAGGTTCTATAAAAATGTGCCATGTTATGGTCCAGACCTATTGTATACTCTGCCCTAGTTTGGCAAGGGAGTACAATAGTGATCTAGGAGTAGATCACTGGACATTGGTCAAAATTATCCTTAGTGGAATAAGGATATGTTTCTTGATTATGGAGGTGACAAAAGGTTCGTCGTAAAGGGTTACGTCAATACAAGTTTTGGCACTGATCCAGATGACTCTAAGTCTCGATCTGGATACATATTGAAAGTGGGAGCAATTAGCTAGAGTAGCTCTGTGCAGAGCATTGAAGACATAGAATATTTGCAAAATACATACGGCTCTGTATGTGACAGACCTGTTGACTAAACTTCTCTCACGAGCAAAACATGATCACACCTTAGTACTCTTTGGGTGTTAATCACATAGCGATGTGAACTAGATTATTGACTCTAGTAAACCCTTTGGGTGTTGATCACATGACGATGTGAACTATGGGTATTAATCACATACAGATGTGAATATTGGTGTTAAATCACATGACGATGTGAACTAGATTATTGACTCTAGTGCAAGTGGGAGACTGAAGGAAATATGCCCTAGAGGCAATAATATAGTTATTATTTATTTCCTTATTTCATGATAAATGTTTATTATTCATGCTAGAATTGTATTAACCGGAAACATAATACATGTGTGAATACATAGACAAACATAACATCACTAGTATGCCTCTACTTGACTAGCTCATTAATCAAAGATTGTTATGTTTCCTAACCATAGACATGTGTTGTCATTTGATTAACGGGATCACATCATTAGGAGAATGATGTGATTGACATGACCCATTCCGTTAGCCTAGCACTTGATCGTTTAGTATGTTGCTATTGCTTTCTTCATGACTTATACATGTTCCTGTAACTATGAGATTATGCAACTCCCGTTTACCGGAGGAACACTTTGGGTGCTACCAAACGTCACAACGTAACTGGGTGATTATAAAGGAGTACTACAGGTGTCTCCGAAGGTACATGTTGGGTTGGCGTATTTCGAGATTAGGTTTTGTCACTCCGATTGTCGGAGAGGTATCTCTGGGCCCTCTCGGTAATGCACATCACTATAAGCCTTGTAAGCAATGTAGCTAATGAGTTAGTTACGGAATGATGCATTACGTAACGAGTAAAGAGACTTGTCGGTAACGATATTGAACTAGGTATTGGATACTGACGATCAAATCTCGGGCAAGTAACATACCGATGACAAAGGGAACAACGTATGTTGTTATGCGGTTTGACCGATAAAGATCTTCGTAGAATATGTAGGAGCCAATATGGGCATCCAGGTTCCGCAATTGGTTATTGATCGAGAATAGTTCTAGGTCATGTCTACATAGTTCTCGAACCCGTAGGGTCCGCACGCTTAACGTTACGATGACAGTTATATTATGAGTTTATGAGTTTTTGATGTACCGAAGGAGTTCGGAGTCCCGGATGAGATCGGGGACATGGCGAGGAGTCTCGAAATGGTCGAGACGTAAATATCGATATATTGGACGACTATATTCGGAGTTCGGAAAGGTTCCAAGTGATTCGGGTATTTTTCGGAGTACCGGAGAGTTACGGGAATTCGCCGGGGAGTATATGGGCCTTATTGGGCTTTAGGGGAAAGAGAGAGGAGAGGTTGGGCGCCCCCCCCCCCCAAGGCCTAGTCCGAATTGGACTAGGGGGAGGGGCTGCGCCCCCTCCTTCCTTCTCTTCTCTTCCCCCTTTCCTTGACTCCTACTCCTACTACTTGGAAGGGGGGAATCCTACTCCCGGTGGGAGTAGGACTCCTCCTTGGTGCGCCTCCTCCTAGGCCGGCCACCCCCTCCCTTGCTCCTTTATATACGTGGGCAAGGGGGCACCCCATGACACACAAGTTGATCTTCGTGATCGTTCCTTAGCCGTGTGCGGTGCCCCCCTCCACCATATTCCACCTCGGTCATATCATTGCGGTGCTTAGGCGAAGCCCTATGTCGGTAGAACATCATCATCGTCACCACGCCGTCGTGCTGACGGAACTCATCCCCGACACCCTGCTGGATCGGAGTCCGGGGATCGTCATCAAGCTGAACGTGTGCTGAAGTCGGAGGTGCCGTACGTTCGGTACTTGGATCATTCGGATCGTGAAGACGTACGACTACATCAACCGCGTTGTCATAACGCTTCCGATTACGGTCTACGAGGGTACGTGGACAATACTCTCCCCTCTCGTTGCTATGCCATCACCATGATCTTGCGTGTGCGTAGGAATTTTTTTGAAATTACTACGTTCCCCAACAGTCAATTGTGCTAATAATATGCAAAACCCTAAGCTTGGGGATGCTAGTTTTGTTGTGTCCACTATTTGTTGCAATGATCATGATTGGGGTGATTTTTCTTATGATCTTCAAAATTTATTTAATCCCCATGATGAATATGAGATTGATAATATTGTTTGCAATGATATTAGAAGTGGGTTTGGAAGAGTGTCAACTTTAGATCCCACATATTTGGAGAATGTTCAATCTTATGAAATTTTTGATGAAAGTGGGTTTGGAGAGGTCATGGCTTTAGTTAATGATAATCCCACTATTTTGGAAGAGTGTCAACTTCGCATGCATGTGGATCGTGTTGAGAATATGTTATGTGATAGCTATATTGTTGAATTTTCCTATGATCCTACATGTAACTATTATGAGAGAGGAAAATATGGTCGTAAAATTTTTCATGATAATAAATTACCTCTCGTTATGTTGAGATTGCTATTGTTTTTTCCGCTTCCTTGCATATGCTAGTTTTTGCTTGCTATGATAATTTGTTTGCCTATAAGATGCCTATGCATAGGAAGTATGTTAGACTTAGATGTGTTTGTCACGTGTTTCATGATGCTCTCTTTGCGCTTCAATTCTTGTCTTTCATGTGAACATCATTGAAATCTCAATGCCTAGCTAGGGGCGTTAAACGATAGCGCTTGTTGGGAGGCAACCCAATTTTATTTTGTGTTTTTTTGTTTTTGCTTCTGTTTAGGAATAAATAATCCATCTACCTTCTGTTTGGATGTGGTTTTGTGTTTTAATTAGTGTTTGTGCCAAGTAGGACCTATAGGATAACCTACGATGATAGTTGATTTGATTCTGCTGAAAAACAGAAACTTTGCACGCACGAATTTAGTTATGATAAATCACAGGAACGTGATTTTGCGTTGATTCTTTTTTATGCTGATCAATAAACAAATTGTCCAGGACTTCCTATTTTGGTAGATTTTTTAGAGTTACATAAGTTTGCGTTAGTTACAGATTGCTACAGACTGTTCTGTTTTTGACAGATTCTGTTTTTCGTGTGTTGTTTGCTTATTTTGATGAATCTATGGCTAGTAAATTAGTTTATAAACCATAGAGAAGTTGGAATACAGTAGGTTTAACACCAATATAAATAAAGACTGAGTTCATTACAGTACCTTGAAGTAGCCTTTTGTTTTCTTTCTCTAACGGAGCTCACGAGATTTCTGTTGAGTTTTGTGTTGTGAAGTTTTCAAGTTTTGGGTGAATTCTTTTGATGGATTATGGAACAAGGAGTGGCAAGAGCCTAAGCTTGGGGATGCCCATGGCACCCCCAAGATAATCCAAGGACACCAAAATGTCAAAGCTTGGGGATGCTCCGGAAGGCATCCCCTCTTTCGTCCACTTTCATCGGTAATTTACTTGGAGCTATATTTTTATTCATCAACATGATATGTGTTTTGCTTGGAGCGTCTTGTATTAATTGCGTCTTTGCTTGTTAGTCTACCACAATCATCCTTTCTGTACACACCTTTTGAGAGATCCATACATGAATTGGAATTTGTTAGAATACTCTATGCGCTTCACTTATATCTTTTGAGCTTGATAGTTTTGCTCATAGTGCTTCACTTATATCTTTTGAGCGTGATAATTTTTGCTCTAGTACTTCACTTAGATCTCTTAGAGTACGGTGGTGGATTTATTTTAAAGAAACATTGATCTCTCATGCTTCACTTAGATTATTTTGAGAGTCGTTAATAACATGCTAATTTGCTTAATGTTAATATACTTGGTGTTCAAGATATGTGAAACTTTTTTTTGAGTGAATTGAATACTAAGATAAGTTTGATGCTTGATAATTGTTTTGAGATATGGAGGTGATAATATCAAAGTCGTGCTAGTTGGGTGATTATGAATTTGAGAAATACTTGTGTTGAAGTTTGCAAGTCCCGTAGCATGCACGTGTGGTTAAAGTTATGTAACAAATTTGAAACATGAAGTGTACCTGGCTTGTGCATCCTTATGAGTGGCGGTCGGGGACGAGTGATGGTCTTTTCCTACCAATCTATCCCCCTAGGAGCATGCGCGTAGTACTTGAATTTTTGATGGCTTCTAAATTTTTGCACACGGTGGTATTGAGTTCTTGGAGGAATCTCATCTAGGGTTTGATAAGTTTGCATCCGGATGAAGAAAGGACCGGTTTTTTGGAAGGATCTACATCAACTTTTGAGTTCACTGAATTGAGATCAGAAAATTTTATGAGCAGTAACCATCAGTTCTGTTAACAAGATTGACAGAGAAAATCCCAAAGATTTGGCACAAGCCGCCGCGCTTATCAGTAGGGTCATCTACTATCACCAAACGAGCAAATCCAACATGGAAACCTGGAGGAAGACCCAGACGTGGGCGGTCAAACCTGCCACGACCCAGAAACCGGCCATGCCCTGTGATCGGCATTGTTTCTGTCTCTGACTCGCCGAGGAGTCATCTGGTGCAGTCCCGCATGTTGACCCGCCTCCACATCCGACGGTATCCGCCTTGTTTTCAACTCCGAGTCACTGCAGCCTGCATGGCCTTCGAGCCTCGCTGAGCCTCCTGCTGCGGACACCGCGGCCTCCCCAAAGCCGTCGGACTTCCTTGCACCGGTTTGTCTCCGCCTCGCTGCGGTGATCCGGCCCTCCGCTTCAAAACCCGCCTAGCGCTACTCCGAGTCGCCGAATTCCGCGACCCTGTAGTTGAGACAGAGCACTGCATTGGCTCTAGATTGAGTCGGACTCAGACTCGTCGACCGAGCGCCCGCCTGGAATCCGACCTGAGTCGCCACATCGACCCGCCGCGGTTCTCCGCCACCTCCAATCGCCGCCCGAGGCCTCACCGAGCCGCTCTGTCGCGAGCAGCACTGCCTCAAAAAACGGCTGCCTCGACGCCTTTCTCCTCCGATTCGTCCCGAGCCACAAGTCGCCGCCCCGTCGTCACCTCCACGGCCGCCGCTGTGCCTCGCCGGCGCGCTTCTGTCACTGCGCCACCATCGCCGGTTTGCCTCCGCGCCCGAACCGCCGGTGCCCCTACTCCACGGCCGCGGCTGTGCCTCGCCAGCGCGCCTCTGTTGTTGCGCCACCGTCGCCGGTTTGCCTCCGCGCCCGAACTGCCGGTGCCTCTACTCCACGGCCGTGACAACCCGCCCCGGCCTCTGTCCCTGTCGCTATTCTATAGTCCCGCGCGTTGAGCCGCCTCCGACAGCCGGCCACCTCAGAGTCACCCCTCCGTCCATGAACCGCCGTCTCCGCTCGGTCTCGGATTAACCACGGCCCCGTGCAACCTCAACTACTCCGTCGGGTCGAGCTGCCGTGAGTCGCCTCCCTACCGAGAGCCGCCTGTCGCCGTCGATATGGCTCATCTTGCTAGAGTCCTCCCTGCATTGGTTTCAACCCACCGGGTCACCGCTTGCCACTCCGCCCACTTGCGGTTCCCTTCGCGCGGCCACGCTGGCTCCGTGTCGAAGTCGTCGTCGCCTTCGCCGCCTCTCCGCCATTACAACAGTAAACCGCCGCTACAAGGGCCTCGACCCGGCTGCGCTGTGAGCCTCCACAACCTCACTATGAGCCTCCGTCTGGCCGACAGTTATAAGGCAGAGTCGATGTATGGCGGATTGAGAAGCCGGTCTGCGAATTGCCTTGGCTCGAATAGCACTTATTTGGCTATAGTTGATTAACAGGAACAAGACGCTAAAATTCAGAAGGAGCGGAGATGTTTACTGTAACATAACGCTGCAGAGGTTAGAGATTAAATAAATTCGCCGGGTCAAAACAGCCCATGCCGGTACACTGTGTGGCCTGTTTCGCTGCGCCCTCAATTTTCTTATACAGCGCTTCAAAGCTGCCGACGACAAGTCGCCGGCCTCGCTGGACGCTGGCCGTTTCAACCTTGAAGAGTCGCCGCCTGGGCTGTTTTTCCGTCCCTATCGGTCCATTGCTGAGTCGTTGCAGCTGCAAACCTGGTTTTGTCCGGCCGGCGCCGGTTTACTACTACTCCTCACAGATACTGCCGGTTCTTGTGGTCGCTTTGATCCGCCTGTATGCTGCAGATAGAAGGCAGCCTTGTTTTTTCCACAAATCGCCGGGCCCTTCCGTCGGGTTACCGCGCCCCGTCTTAGTCACCCGCCAGCTCCGCCCGGTGTGCTACGGGCCGCTTTGTCCCACCGGAGCCTCTACTGCTGAGTCGTCATGGATGTTCTTGGCCGACCCGGCCTCGCCTTGAATCGCCGGGCTTCACCGCTGCAGTGGCCGCCGCGCCTTCAGGGCATTTTCAAGCCGCCTCCGCTGAATTCTACTTCAAGTCACTGTGATCCACGGCCAGCTTAAACCGCCCTCACGTGAGCTCTTGCCCGTGACCCTGGGATGCCGGGTTATGGCTTTGTACCACTTCGGCTGTACTTTGCTGATGCTTCTGTCCGTTCATTCATTATAAAACCAAGGAAGGGCAGGGCTGCGGTTGGCGAAGACAAGTCTAAAGCAGTACGTGCGTACAGAAGATAATAAGCCAGCCCCTGTTACACGTGAAAAGTGGTGAAGGAAAACGGATGCAGATACTATATGAAGATCCAAAGCGAGCCTTTTGTTCATGACTACCACGGACGGTGTACATAGCCCGATGCTGGTCACTCTAAATCACATCAACACGTTGAGGATCGCGCCAAGCTGCTGCCGTGGCCCGTGGGTGAATTAAGAAAGGGACGTGGGCACTTTTGGCAGGGCCTGGAGGGGATAATGCACAAATATCTTATGTGCGCATATATGGATCAAAAGGAATTCAGCAGCCGCATTACAAGGTTATCTACAGACGTTATTCATGGACCATCGGGCGGCCGAGCAAATCAGGTGATATCCATCTAAATTTGTTTTATTAACACATATTTCTATCAAAGGACAAATTACTTGGATTTGTATATTTTTATACACAGGACTATTATTCATTACAAATGTGGTTTACACTACGGATTGATAATATCCTGCCCGGGGATAATCCGGGACATATCACATGATGAATGGACGCACACAAGCTGCTGCCCTTGCGGTCCGGTCCACATCGGCTTGCTGGGATCACGTCTACTTGTTGTCAATGGACGTGCGCAAATCGCCGCCCCCGAGGCCCGGTGTACATCAACACACTGAGTTGCACCCGTCCGCATAAGCTGCTTATTGAGGATGAGCAAGTCACAGCTTGGTCAGCCCAGTTTTCTTCTAGCAAATTGGAAGCAAGTTATCATCAACCGCCGTTTGCACTGAGCGGCTTAGTGGGTAGGCGCACAAGTCGCCACCACTACAATTTGGTTAACCTCAAATAGCCTTGGAAGGAACCATTGACCGAGTTGCTGACACGGATCACACGGGATCATTTATAACCCGCCGCAGTCACCTCAACCTTCTGTGGATTCACATCGTGCTATCAACACCAATGATATATAACTTATACCGATTTATATCACAGTCAAATATGGAGAATCTCAAGCCAACTCCTCGAGTCACCTTTGAGACTCGGGGGCTACGATGACATGACTCAGCAAATCTTGATAGTTTTAGCAAATTTAAGAACCCCAGGACGATGGGGGGAAAGATAACCCAGTCCAGGAGGCTACTGTTATTTGAAGGCCGTCAGAAAATTTCCGGCTTAGAAAGTATATGACAGTTACAAAATCCCGGCTCAATGAAGAAGATCCGGGTCATCAGAAAGGATTCCGGTTTAAAATCCGGCTCAAGGGAAGTCAGTCTCATTGAAGCTCTCAAATATCTGGTTTACAAGCCGGTTCGAGGGAAATCCGTTCTCCCACAAAGCTCTGAAGCGCCCAAATCTGGTTTAACAATGTCCGGTTCAAAAAGGAATTAACTTCTCGCAAGTTCGAGTTTAAAGACCGTCAGAAAATTTCCGGCTGAAAATGAAGATTCTGGTTTAAAATCCGGGTCAAGGGAAAGATGTCTCCCATAAAGCTTTGAAGCTCTCAATATCCGGTTCAAGATCCCGGTTCAAGAAGAATTTATCTCTTGCAAAAAAGTTAAAAATTACCGAAGAGGACCTGCTGCCATGATGCGCGGTTCAAACATGGGTATCCTGCCTTATTGGCCTAACATATTATTGATCACATGGGGGCTTCTGCTTCATAAAGCGGGGTCTCTGTTCTTTTTTACATCATGCGTGGTTACACGGAGGTTCTGTCTTAAAGCGGCCTCCGGTTTACCTCTTGGGTTAGCTTTTCAAAGCACCATGTTATGTCACTTGGGGGCTTGGTCGTGTCCGAACCAATGCAACACCTCTTGATAGGCGAAAGCCACCAGATCACTTGGGGACATGGTCAAGTCTGAACCAGTCACGCCTCTTGATCGGCCTAAGGCCACAGAGTCACTTGGGGGCTTGGTCGAACCCGAACCATTGCCACGCCACTTGATCGGCATAATGCCGCGGTTTCAGTTGGGGACCTGGTTGACTTGAACCATAGCTACACCTATTGGGAGCTTGGTCGTGTCCGACCATGGTAACACCATCTGATCGGCTCAGTAAAGCCTCCTTTTTTGCAAACGGTTTTATCATTGCCTTTGCTTCCATATTTTTTCATAACTGTTATTTGATTTTTGTTGCGTTTTTTAACCGACAACGTTTTAATCCAGTTCAACTGTCAATTATAAATTGACGGAACACGGTCAAATCTTAATCCGGGGGCCATCTGCCCGGTTTGATTTTCTATTATCATCCTATTATGGAGTAAACCGGCGTTCATTAACCCGGCTTGACTTTCAATCACAAATTGTCAGTACATGACCAATTGTAATCCGGCGATTATTAACCCGGTCTGGTTCGACTACAAGTCGCCAGTATTATATGTGGATAATCCGGTGTCTATCATAACCCGGTACGGTTTTATCATAAACCGGCACAATATGGAAGGAGTTATCAGTACTCAAGATTGGGATTATCACCCTTACTACAAAAAATTGGTAAACCAACGATGTGATTCAATATCACAGGTATGATATATTTCATATTTGATTGTTCTTAAGTGCAACTTTGGTTATAAACCCAGGTTATATGTTGGGCATTATGACCCGTCCGGCGGTAAACCGCCAGGACACTATAAACTTGTTATATGCAGAAACAGGTTGAATAAAGCATGATTACAAATCGCCGGCGTTTATTCAACCGGCCTGGCTTTGGACTGTAAGTTGCCAGTATATATTTGGATTGCATCATTGGAATCATGCGCTTATAAGTCATTGGGTTATGATTATTCAAATATCCAAACTTGGCTGGATTTTTGTTATGGTTTTCAATAACCGGTATTATGATTAAGGTTTTCAAAGTCGCTTTAGCGCAATGGCTATCATATTATCAATGGATATAATTTATTTTACAATTGAAGGAATAGTCCCGAGTTGCTGCAGGCTTACAACCCGGCACTTGGGGGCTACATTATTTAAGTTGAGATTACATCAAATATGCAAGTCTCATGTCGCTGCAAGCATGCACCATGACACTTGGGGACTAATGCAAAGTCATTTTTTGCTCATATTATTGAAGACCCGACTCATCACATTATAATGAGCCGGCCCTTGGGGGCTACCAATTGCTCCTGTCAACAATTCAAGGTACACAAATTTTCATCTATTATTGAAGAGATTCACTGCTCAGTTGGTAAAGCACAAAGCTCTCAACCTTGTGGACGTGGGTTCACGCCCCATGATGGGGGTTACATTATATGATGTTCTTTTCAAAGAAGTATATATAAAGTACCAGCTCAATATTATCTTACTGAGCTGGCCCTTGGGGGCTACACCGTTGCTGTTCAACGTTTATATGATTATATTTACAAAGTCCCTGCTCATTATTGCATAATGACCCGGCCCTTGGGGGTTACACTGGTTGAAGTTTTTATGAGTATAAGACAATTACAAGTCCCAGGTTGCTGCAAGCAGGACAACCCGACACTTGGGGACTACATAATATAGAGTATTCAGTTTTTACTAAGTGATTGGGATGAACAACATGGATTTCTTCTTAAGTGGCAGTATTTATATTGAAGCAAGTCTTAAGCCATCACTTTGTTCTGCTCAAGACTTGGGGGCTACAGGTATTATATTATTATCGAAGAACTATTTTCAAATTCTCTGTTTTGAGCAAACCGGATTGACCCGGCGTCACCAATCATTACGACCCTATGTCTGCAACCCGGCGTCATCAATAATCATGAACCGGCGTTGGCAACAATCATGAATCGGTGTTGGCAACAATCATGACCCGGAATTATCAGTTTTTATAACTCGGCAATTTTGGTAATGATAAACCGGCAAGTTCTACATCTTCAAACCGGCCAAATTTCATATGAGTATTTCAAGACCAAAATTTCTTAAACCGATGCTTTGGAAGCCGACTCAAGTGGATTATTCTTCACAATATTTTTCTATGAGAAACCAACGTCAGCAATTTGAGTATGAAGCTGGTTTATTGACCGGATTTTCTAGAAGAAGGAAATGACAAGGACTTCAGAATGCTCAGATGCCGGTTTACCAGAATTCTTAACCCGGAGCATAATCTATCAAATTTGTTCTTGTACTTGTTTTACAGGATCGGTTTAACATGGATAAATCCAAATTAAACTAGGGGCTAATGTCGGGGATATACCCCGTGCCGTAAACCGGCCGGGAGTATAAACCGGTCAGACTGGATGATTCACCGGCTACCCGCCCGGTCTTGGCGGTTCATTAGTAACCCGGCGGGCGGGTCAGATGGATGACGAGGCCCATGGCCCAGAAGGCCGGTTCATACTATGGTGGGCCGGTTTAAGAGGAAAGGCATGAGGAATATTTTACAAGGAGTTAAGACCAGGACTTGTATCCAGTTTGTATTAGAGATAGACTAGTCCTAATCCTAATAGGACTCCACATGTAAACTGTCCCTTCAACATATATAAGGAGGGGCAGGGCTCCCCAAAGAGGGAGAGGCAAGAAGAAACAATCTTAGGGCTAGACACAAAGAGGAGAGCCGGTTTACGGCGACTCCCACGTGATGATAATGAGACCTAGCCTCAAACAGCATGTAGGGCTATTACCGGATGCTGTTCCCCGGGGCCCGAAGCTGTCTAAATCTTTGTCTTGTGTGTTGATCCGCCCTACGTCTCTCGTCCCACTCAACCCCTCTCAAGCTACCACATAGATGTGTTGGCCTCGCGACTAAGTCCTGACACTAAGGACATCTGCCGTGACAATTCCACGACAATAAGTATATGGGTTCTTTTGACTAATGTTGAGTCCATGGATTATACGCACTCTTACCTTTTCGCCTTTGCTAGCCTCTTCGGTACCGTGCATTGCCCTTTCTCACCTTGAGAGTTGGCGCAAACTTCGCTGGTGCATCCAAACCCCGTGATACGATACGCTCTATCACACATAAACCTCCTTATATCTTCCTCAAAACAGCCACCATACCTACCTATCATGGCATTTTCATAGCCATTCCGAGATATATTGCCATGCAACTTCCACCATTATCATCATGACATACATTACTTTTGTCATATTGCCATTGCATGATCTTGTAGTTGACATCGTATTTGTGGCAAAGCCACCATGCATTATTTTCCATACGTGTCACTCTTGATTCATTGCACCATCCCGGTACACCGCCGGAGGCATTCATATAGAGTCATATCTTGTTCTAAGTTTCGAGTTGTAATCCTTGTGTTGTAATCAATAGAAGTGTGATGATCATCATTATTAGAGCATTGCCCAAATAAAAAAAAGAGAAAGGCCAAAAAGAAAAAAAAGGCCCAAAAAAGAAAAAAAGGGCAATGCTACTATCTCTTTTCCACACTTGTGCTTCAAAGTAGCACCTTGTTCTTCATGTAGCGAGTCTCATATGTTGTGCTTCAAAGTAGCACCTTGTTCTTCATGTAGTGAGTCTCATATGTTGTGCTTCAAAGTAGCACCTTGTTCTTCATGAAGTGAGTCTCATAAGTTGTCTTTTTATACTAGTTGGAATTTTTCATTATAGAACTTGGCTTGTATATTCCTACGATGGGCTTCCTCAAATGCCCTAGGTCTTCGTGAGCAAGCAAGTTGGATGCACACCCACTAGTTTTATTTTGTTGAGCATTCATAGCTCTAGTGCATCCGTTGCATGGAAATCCCTACTCCTCATGTTGACATCAATTGATGGGCATCTCCATAGCTCATTGATTAACCTCGTCAACGTGAGACTTTCTCCTTTTTTGTCTTCTCTACACAATCCCCGTCATCATATTCTATTCCACCCATAGTGCTATATCCATGGCTCACGCTCATGTATTACGTGAAGGTTGAAAAAGTTTGAGATTATTTAAGTATGAAACAATTGCTTGGCTTGTCATCGGGGGTATAGAAGTTGGGAACATCTTTGTGTGACGAAAATGAAGCATAGCCTAACTATATGATTTTGTAGGGATGAACTTTCTTTTGCCATGTTATTTTGAGAAGACATGATTGCTTTGATTAGTATGCTTGAAGTATTATTATTTTTGTGTCAATATGAATTTTTTGTCTTGAATCTTTTGGATCTGAATATTCATATCACAAGTAAGAAGAATTACATTGAAATTATGCCAAAGTATCACTCCGCATCAAAAATTCTTTTTTATCATTTACCTACTCGAGGACGAGCAGGAATTAAGCTTGGGGATGCTTGATACGTCTCCAACGTATCTATAATTTTTGATTGCTCCATGCTACTTTATCTACTGTTTTAGGCAATATTGGGCTTTATTATCCACTTTTATATTATTTTTGGGACTAACCTATTAACCGGAGGCCCAGCCCAGATTTGCTGTTTTATGCCTATTTTAGTGTTTCGAGGAAAAGGAATATCAGACGGAGTCAAAACGGAACGAAATCAACTGGAGAAGTTATTTTTGGAAGGAAAGCAACCCAGGGAACTTAGAGTGCACATCAGGGGAGATACGGGCTGCCCACGAGGGTGGGGG